>NW_020799095.1:148092000-148123323 GCF_003259725.1 Athene cunicularia
AGATTATAGGTTTTCTCAGGATGAAATTATCACTGCTGTATAACAAATAAATAAAAACAAATAAAAGTATTTGTTGTCAGCTAGTTTCAAAGGCTCATTGCGTTGAAAAAACTTTCCTTTTATGATGCTTAAGTTTGTGGTATTTCAGATAATCCTTTCTTCCCTTTCTGTCCAAAAGATGGAATTCAGAGGTCAGACTTAGAATTTGAGTCATTCATAGGAGAGGTGCAGACAAGAAGTCATGGTTTGAAGGAGCCTCGCAGCTAGAGACATTCAGAACTGCAGACTTTATCCATACAGTATGACAACAATTTCCATCCAGTAGTCAATATTCAGCTGTTATAGATTTTCTGGAAAGATATTTTAGAAACTACAGCTGACATTCAGTAATTTTCTATCACGTTGTTCTTCCTGTGCTACTGCTCTTAATTTCTTCTGTGCACTGAATCCAGGTACTTTCCCCTTGCACTGCTTACCACGTGTCTACTTTATATTTTAAACAACACTTCTATCTGTACAGCTAGCCTTGAGTAAGTAAAAAAAAGCAAAGGCTTAACATGCAGTCAAAAATAGTAGATGCAGCTTTTTGCAGATAGCTCTTCAAGAATTTCCATCACATTGCCTCTCTACCAAACTTCTGACGACAAGTGAGCCAAATTGTAAAGACGGTAAGAGCTGGAATAATCTTTGAAAAGTGACAGTAGGAGTTATTGTGAAACCTTTTAACAAAATAAGCTTGAAATAGGAGACATGCACAGCCATACAGCTGGTTAGCCAGTGTTTTGTGAAGAGTTTGTGCTCCTCCCTGTTTGTTACAAATTATACAGAGTTGAGAAGCATAAAATAAAACCATGGCACAAATGCTAATCCTGTTCCAATTACCTCAGCGTTCAACTTGAAACTGAAAACTCCTGTTCCAGTTTTATCAGACAATTGTATGTGGTATTAATTAAATTATATGTGACTGGATTCAAATCCTGTCTCCATATTCCTAAAGCTGGATCATTAATACACACCTCCTCACCTGATAATCTTCTATACCCAAATCTAAGCAAAGGCAAAATATTTTGGTTCTCTGAAACATTATGCAGCCAGAAGAACTTTTTAGAGCCAGAGTTGGTTGGTAGTAGCTCAGGACTTTTGGAAAAGCAGTCAGTTTAGTAAACAAGCACCAAAATAAAACAATTAGCCTCTGTTTTTCTTTGGAAAAAAACCCACATTATTTATTTTTTCTTAGTTGCAGTTGAAGTTCTGGATAAAAGCAAGAAGGTTCTTCACAGGTCTGAATCCTGCGGAAACTGTGTCTAAATCAGCCAGAATTAAGGCTGAACAGCTGACTGAATTATTCTTTCTACAGCCAAATGAATAATTTATAGCACACTAACATCAACACCTAGCAAATGTTTCTTTTATATCTTGTTGTCATTTTCTTATTTTCTACATTTCTCTGGATGAAATTTTTCAAATTTGACCAGTTTTCCTCCATACTTTTTAATATGGACTTTAGTGGTTTTTTGAGAGTATACTGTCAGGAAAAGAAATGTAAGTGCACCAGTTTCAAGTAACATTTTAGCTAAGCCTGGGTCAGCACCTCTGAAGAGAGCTCCTATTGGAACGGCAGTTCTGTCTTCAGTGCAGCTGTGCTTTTCTGCTTGAGAACATTGTCAGATCATTTACGACTGGGTCATTTCTGGGAACTCTCTCGAAATACATGAAAAAAAAGATGGTTTTCAACTCAAGCCTGCAGGCTTTAAAGAGTAATCCCTACTGGGGTGTTTTTGTTTCTTTTCTGCTACAATTACTATGATGTTTCCTCAGGTTGAACTCTTCCAAGTTGAGGATGGCTTTTCCCTTCATGCTGTTGCCTTTCAGCAGCATTTGTATGCCAAGGTATACCTTGTACTCAGATTGTCACAGAACTTGCAACAACAAGGAGTCCCTGAGAATCCGGTGAAAAAGAGACACTCTGATCAACTCATCCCATCACATCTGTTACTCATCCTTTAACTTATCACTTCTTTAACTCCACCTTCTGACCTCTCAAATCAAGGATACTGCTGACGTTCCCTTGGCCCACGTTGAATTATATTTGCAGAGATGGGAGTGATATCAAAATCAGGTGCCTTCAATGTGAGGTTTGGGTTAGAGGAGAATAAACTTTTCAGTGGACTATAAAGTATATGAGCCTAATGACTAATCCTCATGGAGGCATTGCTCCTTCTTGTATTCTTTTAGGGAAATAGGATGAAATTTGATGATTTCTTGTTTGTACGAAAGCACCACCAACATACTGTTTACCCTTCCCTTAGTGATGGATCAGCCACTTGAATCAAGAATTATAAGTGAATTCAATCAAACCTCTGTGTAGGAATAGGCTGATTACATCAGGTGTCTTCATTCCTTATTTTCCTCAGGCTGCTGATAGACCTAAAGGCTTAAGGAACAAGGAAGGGTTTTTATCTTTTTTATCTATGATTATATTCTATATCACAACTCAGGCTACAAAGCACATATGTAGTCTACGGTGATCACACTCTATGAAATAGAAGTACCCCTTCCTATATTTCCCTGAGTTTGTATTCGCCATCTCGTTTTGCTGTATGAGTACAGTCATCAGGCTTTTGTTCGTAATCACCAGGCAAGCAACCTCACAGACACAGGCAAGAACTAAATTCAGTTCAATACACTTGTGTTTTCATTAATTGGCTGGCTAACGTGAAATGTCTCCCTTAAGACCACCCACATCCTGCAACTGAACACTATGTCAGGGAGCACTCTTTTCTGAAGATGCTTATCACTAATGAGCCTCAGATTCCTTTCTTGCATAAACCAATTTCCCATTTCACATAGCAATTATGTAAATGAAGGTGAAGTTCCTGATAACTTCCATTGGTTCCTCTCAGCTCACAAGTAAAAAGATGAAGAGTGTTAAAAAACTTTCATTTCAGTCTGGGTAAAGATGTGATTACCCAAACTGAAATATAAAAATATTTTTTTAAAAAGGACATTTTAAAATGCACTTTCCTCTTTATCCCAAAAGGACAACAATAAAGGAATGAAAACCAACCTCCAGATGATATTGTTCACAGAATTTACTTCGCTGTGTCTAGTCACTCATATTCCTGTTGCAACTAACTGCTGCCAAAACCAGACACTGTGCAATGTAAACAGTGAACAACATTCTAGATTAGATCTATTTGATATGACACGAAAGCTTTCAACATTGTTTGAATGGCTTAGAGGCAATCCATCACATGAACATTTTTATGGCTTTCACGCCATTCTCACAATGTCAGTTCTTAACTTTCTTCTTTATTTTTCACAATACTAGGTATTGTTCATGTCTTTTTTACAGGTGGGAACCTGGGGCAGAGCATGACTTAGGCCTGTCTCCTCAGGAATATTCAATATGAGCCAATGTAAATTAGACCTTTGAGGGATTTTAAAAATCTTAATCTAAGTGTCTTGCCTAACATTGGAGAGAAGAAGTAGGAAACTGAAGTCGATCCCACAGTTTGGTGAGTCTAGACTCCCTGTTCTCTTCCATTCTTCCTGATACTGTAGAAACTTCTACTACTGGAAGTGAAAAGATGCAACAATTCGCAGTTTAATTTGGTTTCATTAAAAACTAAACCCAATTCAACAAAAAAAAACCCCACCAGACTTCCTATTATAATCCACAAACAAGAGAAATTCATTATAGAAGTCTAAAACTCTGCTTTTTCTTCTTGTGTGCAACACTAATACAAAAGCACACAGTAATTCCTTGGATATTGTCAGAGGTCCTTTGTAGTCTTTTCTATTCTAAATCTTGAAACACTGAGCTCTGGTGAGTGTATTTTCAATCAAATATTATTATGTCTAGTAACACAGAGATCCTTATTGTGTTATTAGTACAGGAGATTTTTCATCTTCCACAAACATAATACCTACTTTATTAGTGGCAGAATGGAGTTATTACACTAATTCCCACTACTTAAAAGGGAGGGAATTAAAACTTGCTATTTCTGAGTAGATCACATGATGAAAACTCAAATCCTAACTTCCACATACTTAGAACAGAGCCTATTGATGAGGCTTCCCAGATCCACATTATACCAGTCCTACCATTCAGTTGCACCCACTAGCCTTGAATGATATTTTTTAGCATGGGATCTGTCATGTCTCATTTTAGTTACAGAAAAGGCAGTTAACTAAAGATTTTTTTTTTTTTTTTTTTTTTTTTTTTTTCCTAATAGAAGAAAATCACTGTAACCTAAAATTCATCCTTCTGATATGTGGAATGAAGTCTTTCCAATGTTACTTATGAAGGGAACTTGCAGGATAATCTTAGGCTACGCAGTTTGACTCTAAGACTACTCAAGTGTGTACTTATTGTCAAGAAGGCCAGTGGCAAGACCAGCAGACAGACTTGCAAGAGAGGATTCAACCCAATCAGGGCATGGCAGAAACTGTAGACATATATGCAAAGCTCAAATCCAAAGCGAAGTGATATTCACTTTTGTAAAGTTTTTAGGTGGTGTGTAAGGTGAGAGATAACAGATGGATAGACATAAACAGACAAATCCAGGAAATTATGATATGTTATTAGTCACAATGACTGGAAGTACTCTCAGCACAACAGTAGGCTGGACGTGCATGAGGCCTACACATTCACCAAAGCACCATTACTGTTGAAAAAAACTCATACTCTTCAGTGGGAAGAGAGGAAGTTCAGGGGGAGTTACATTTAAAAACCTCACTCAGTATTATCCATTATTTCCACGGATGAATCTTGATCTGCAGTAACACTGTTTTCCAGGTCCTGGGACAAAACACAAAATTTTTGGCCCTGTGCCGGGCTTTAGGTGCTTTTGGGGGGTGAAAATTATGGGAAAACTACTTAGCATGAGACCAACAACAGCACAACAGGGCATGGTGCAAATGCATGTAAGATAACAGCCAGGAATCTTCTATCAGAGCAAGAGACAGGAGGAATAATGTACGCCATGCTGACGAAGAAATATTCAGCACAAGTACACTCATCTCAGGAAGCAAGTTGGTTTAGAGAAGGTGTTTTATTAGGTCACAGAGTGTACCAGGTCAACGCTAGGCTAAAGATTTTCGATGGGTTTGTGCTTCACGGTACAGACATAAGCTCTTGTTTACCTCACCATAACTTGAGTTAACTCACAGTAATAAGGCATGCTGAGATGCGCAGATGGAAAGTGCTACATAGAATTTGCGAGACCTAGTAGCTGTTAATGAGCAAATACCAAAAATCATTAATCAGTGTATCTGAGCTGTTTAAAATTAAATAGCTCTTTCCCCCCACATTTTTAATTGGCTTGCTCTGTTACTTCTGAAGATATAAATATGCATCTTCATCCATATACATGACAGGCATGAAGCTTAATTTTTCCAGAAACTAAAAGAACATTGTCCAGCAAACGGGAAGATGTCATCTTCCTAGGAGCAGCCCTAAGGTAAAGAAGGTGTTAAAAAAAAAAAATTTCCATCAAGGTTCCACCTGGCTGCATATATGATGTTATCCAGGCACTGTCCAGAAGGGGTGTAGCTAAGCTGGTGGGAGAAGTTATTTTTGCTGTTTGAGGCTTAAACCTTCTTCCCTCTGATCAGCCCTTAACTTCACACTCATCTCATCTAGTCGTGTTTCATATTCACAACAAGTTGTGCACCCACAGTGTCCCCTCAGCTCCAAGCTTTGATGGGCACTGAGGGTGATGGAGCAAGTGAAGTCTTGCAGGCTCCTGCAATGGGGTGGCAGCCCGAGCTCCGGGCAAGCTCCGCTTTCAGCTCTGAGCTCAGCATGTGATTTACCTCCTGGACCTGGATCCAGAGGTGAATCCCATGCACAGCAAGGCACCAGGGACTCTGAGAGGAGTCTCCCACATTGGAATTCAGGTGAATTGGCAATAGTTTTGATGAGCATATAAAATAAGTAGTAGTATATTTTCCTTTGCACAATAATGAAAGCATAGGTCCTAGACACCCTTCCACTCCCTTACCATGACACCTACACTGGCGTGCTTAGGAACAACACCTTTCACCAAACTAACCCTTGTTTCTCGCCATGAAGGAATACGCTGGCTGCATTCAGACTGTGAAAAACAGAAGCTGGTCCACAGCTGCAGATTTTCCAAATGCATATTAGTTATTTCTGGCAGGTTAATGTGCATAGGTGGGGGAGAAATATTTTCCTGAGCCTCCTAGGTTTGGATGTTGTACAGCAGCTATAATGATGCTGCAGCATAATTCCATTTAGAACATAAGCCATATTCAAGAACCTCCCACCTACAAGAAAAGTCAGTGGTTTTAATTACATTAACAGTCTTCCAGAATGCTGTTATTACTGCAACTCATTACGCAGTGCGTGGCAGAAATAGTAGGTCAAACATTTCTCTCTTTGGATCCACTGTATTACTCTCTAAAGCATGAACCAAGCATAAAAAGTTTCAAGACCATAAATAATTCTCTGCTCTCCTACACTGTCACATATCCAAGAATATCAAAGCTCTTTACATTAAGTAATTAAGTTTCACAATACCCTTATGATACAGATACAATTAACCCCATTACACATATGGGGAAACTAAAACAGAGGGAGGCTGATTGCTCCAAGATCAGAGCTGGGAGGAAGAGCTCAGTAATCATAGGAATTAAGGACTAGTAAATCCTCCTGGGTCCTCAAATCCTCCAGCTATCATATGCCACAGAGGCACACTTATAACCAGCATAGTTCAGTGCTACAGTCAGGTTTTTTGTTTTTTTTTTTCATTTCTGTTAAACTTTGTCCTGAGGTTTTGCTTCTGGTATTCACTGGCTGGAGCAAGTTACACGGGATACGGGGTATTGGTTACCATCCATAAGTGCCATAGTCTAATTTTTGTGTTATTTGTTTAACCAAGTGAAATGTCAGTAACACAAGGATCTTCTCTGGATTATACTTTCAGTTGAGTTTCTTTTGTGAAAAAAAGAAATGCTGAAATAAGTTTTTCTTAACTAAATATGAGTAATAAAATTTCATATTTTTCTGACATAATGAGAAAGATATATTCTTACTCTTAAGGGATACTGTGCTTATTTCCTAGATTTTTTTAAAAAATTATTTTTGTTGTGGTTTTTTTTTTAAACTTGTTTAAATATCAGCTTTTGATTCTAACATCTGATGCCTATTAGGTAATGTGCAATATCATTTTTTTAAGGAGAAAAAACAGAAGGTAGAATACCATGCCTGTTATGCGCTTTCTTTTCCAGAATACATTTTCTTTTGCTCCTCAAGTGTCATTCACAGCATTTATAAAATACTCTTCTGAAACAGATCTCTCAAAGTTACAGTCTGCAATACTAGAGTAAAAATTACAGCCCACAGTGGCTGAAGACTGACTTTATCACTTTCTACTCTGACAGAGAACAACGTAGTGAGTAGACCACTCTGCTGTTCTACCCACTTTAGATGCAGTCCTTGGAGGCACATTTAATTGGAAACACTGCAATTTCAGGGATTTTATGATATTACCAGTGGAGAGGGCTATGGCAGAAAATTTTTAATATACATTATTACTTCCCCCACACATATGCAAAGGAAGACTAAGTTACACCGTAGCTGTAGTTAGAAGGTGAGCTCTTACCACCTGTCTGTAAAAGCAAGTCTGTAATTTTGAACCTTCTCAGTTTCTGTAAAATACATGCTCTTGCCTCATATATTTTCATGCCACCAGCTATATAATTTAAAATCAAGGTGAAACCAGGAATTTTCCTAACATTCATCCCCAATCTATCAAACCTTTAAGCAAGTACTTATCTAATAAATGAGCAGGATCTATTTAAGTCAACAGGATTGTTTTCAAGCTTCAAGTCACAAACCAGCATTTTTCTGCACAGAATTTTACAGCAGCCACCAGAGAAAGTGTCTACTGACAGATCAGGCCATATTCAAAGTCCCATGTAGTGTGGAGGAAGTTGTTTGCTCATGGAGCATGAAAGAGGACTGAGATGTACATGACCCTAGATATAGAAAAGAAGAAAACACAAACCAAAGTGTATTTTATTTCCCACATAGCTTCCATCAGTTTGAGCCATTTGGTTTGTTATACTGATTCGAGTTTTCCCTGATCATTCATACAGGTGCAAAGACAGTGCAAATTGTTCCCTGCTCAGGATGCACATTGTTTTTAATCTACGGCAAAGGTGTGAACATTTTGCATGAAATCCAAGGCAAGGAGGGTATTTAAGTAGATGTGTAAACATACACACAACATTACTTCTGCATGTGGAAATCTGTAGAAAAAGCAAGTGTTGGGTTCCAACATTGCCTGCAGGCTCTGTGGTGTCACACCAGGAGGGAATGCAAGTCTAAAGAAGGAATAAGGAGGTTTGTATCATTCTCCTATTCTTCAGTATGTTATATAAACCTGAGGTTTCATTTTCTCAGGCTTCTCTCTTCTCCCCAGTTTGCTGTAGTTCCCTTGGCTTCCTAATGACTCCCTCTCAAGTTTCATTTTTAGAGAGACAGCAAGATCAGGTCTTGTGGGCAGCAAATGGTTCAAGGCTGCTACTGAAACCACATTCACTCTCCATGCAAACAGATGCTGGCAAGCAAAGTTTAAAGCAAAACTGGGGTTTTCCCACTGGGACATATGGTCCAATGCCAGGACCGATCAGCATTGCTGTAGTAGGTTGCTAGGCACTGCTGGACGAGCTGCCTACAGCATGTCTCAAAGGTCCCACTACAGATGGGAGACTGAAAGATCTGAGAGCACCTACACAGTCAGGCCTTTCTTTAAGGACAGTAGACACATCATCCATGAGAAAGCAATTTGACTCTAGGCATGGTTTTGTACCATCACACACATCCCGTCTGTGCAACTAAAGTCAAAATGACATGCAAGTACTTAAAGGGTGATCTCAGTCCAGCAAAAGTGCTTATGCTTATATTTATTTACTCATTTCTTCTCACAGTCAGTGGGTATGTAAGGAAACTGTTAAAACCCCCCTGAAATTTATGCATTCAAATCCATATTCTTTGTTCATGCTGGTCATGCATATTGAGTTTGCATGGCCATGTTTCTGTGCCGGGGGGGCTACAGGAGTGGCTCCTGTGAGAAGCTGCTAAACGCTTCCCCCATGTCCCACAGAGCCAATGCCAGCCTGCTCCAAGACAGACCCACTGCTGGCCAAGGCTGAGCCCATCAGCAACCATGGTAATGCCTCGGGGATAATATATTTAAGAAGGCAGGAAAAAAAAAACAGGTGCAACAGCAGCTTGGCATGGTCTGAACTTGGCCAGTAGCCAATCACCACATGACCAGTCATTTACTTACCCCCCCTCCCTGGTGAAATAGGGGAGGGATAAAAAAAAATTAGGTTGAATTAAAAAGTTTAGCAATAGTAACAACACAACAGTAACAATAGTAAGTCCAAATAGGTAATATGAAATGCAGTTGCTCACTGACTGGTGACAGGTATGCAGCCCCCCACCCCTAGCAGTGATGCCAACGGTACCAAAGATCCCACAGCCCCAGACAGAAAATGGAAACGGATATGAGAGAGCATGTGTCCCCTTATATACTGAGCATGACATCACATGATACGGAATACTCCAGTGACTGATACCGGCAGCCCTCTAGCTGTGTTCCCTCTCAGTCCAAGGAAAGTTAACTCTATCCTGGCCAAAACCAGGACACAGCTGAAGAGAGGAGAGAGCATAAGTGGGACTAACAACTCTGCAGCCCCCAAGGTCAGTGAGGAAGGGGGGCAGGAGGTGCTCCAGGCACAGAGCAGAGGTTCCCCTGCAGCCCGTGGTGCAGCCCGTGGTGAGGCAGCTGTGCCCTGCACCCATGGAGCTCCATGGGGGAGCAGAGACCCACCTGCAGCCCGGGGGGGACCCCACGCCGGAGCAGGGGGATGCCCGAAGGAGGCTGTGACCCCGTGGGAAGCCCACGCTGGAGCAGGCTCCTGGCAGGACCTGTGGCCCCGTGGAGAGAGGAGCCCACGCTGGAGCAGGTTTGCTGGCAGGACTTGTGACCCCGTGGGGTCCCACGCTGGAGCAGTCTGTGCCAGAGGGACTGCAGCCGTGGGAGGGACCCATGCTGGAACAGTCTGTGAAAAACTGCAGCCTGTGGGAAGGACTCACGTTGGAGAAGTTTGTGAACTCTCTCCATGGGAGGGACTCCACTCTGGAGCAGTGGAAAGAGTGTGAGGAGGAAGAAGTGGCAGATACAATCTGTGATGAACTGACCACAACCCTCATTCCCCATCCCCCTGAGCTGCTTTGTCTGAGGAAGTAGAGAAATTTGGCAGTGGAGTTGAGCCTGGGAAGAAGGGAGAGGTAGGGGGATGGTGTTTTTAAGATTTGTTTTTATTTTTCATTATCCTGATTTGATTTGATTGGTGATATATATTTGATTGGTAATATCTGATTGGTAATATTTGATTAGTAATATATTTTTCTCAAGTCAAGTCTCTTTTGCCAGTGATGGTAATTGTGAGTGATTTCTCACTGTCCTTATCTTGACCCATGAGCTTTTCATTATATTTTCTCTCCCCTGTCCAGCTGAGGAGGAGAAGATAGAGTGGCTTTGGTGTGCATCTGGCATGCAGTCAGGGTCAACCCACCACATTATGAAAGTTCATACTTAGAATCACAGAAGAATAGAATGATTGGCGTTTGAAAAGATCTTTAAAGTTCACCTAGTTCCAACCTCTCTACCATGGACCAGGATATTTTTCACTAGGTTAATTTGCTCAAAGCCATATCCAAGTGATCATATCTCGTTTTTTTGGTCTTCCTTCAGCAATAACTCATGAAGAACACGAAGACAAACGAAAATCACAAAAGAAGGAGACACCTATTCCTGTTGTTTATCTTACACATTTGGATAGTTATTAAGTCATATATGTATTTCCATCGTTGAAGCAGTACAATTGTTTTACAGATAAGACAGAGATAAGGACACACAGTTCAACCTGCTGCCTGTGTTCCCTGTTTTAACCTGTAGACCACAACATTTTTCAGAGCAGTCCCTGTCAGTGTTTGTTATCAAGGGGAAATGAAACCGACCAGCATTCCTTGGCTGGAATAGTAAATTAAGCAAATACTTCTGAAAGGCCCACATGTACACTTGAATGCACAGAAAATTCATTTTTCTAATTTATGGTCACATCTAATACATAATGTTAAGCTTCAGAGCTATTGACCATGCAGTAATGTCCTAGAGAATTGTTAATAGCACGAAATGCTTTACTGAACCTCAAATTCAATTCCTGGTTTATCAAAATTCAAGCCTTGCTTCTATTTCCTAGTATATTCTTAGTCCAGCTATGAAATTTATGGTGAAAATATAATCATAGTTTTAGTCTTACAAAATATAAATAAACACCACTTCCATAGTTTCATTTTCAATGAATAAATCACTGTGCAATTCCAGAATGAAACATGAATTAATTTTTTAGATCTTGTAGCTTTTTTTTCCTGTTAGTGGCAGAATGAGGTCCAAAGAAAAGAATAAGAAAGATGTTCTCACACTGGAATCTTCTCCTTTTTCTTATATTTTACCCTGAAAAAACATTCAGAAGCATTATATAAAATCTCAAATCAAGGTCTCATCTTTGATTATTTTCTGGGAACGACAAGGGTACCATTTGCTCTCTCGGTATACTATGTCACCTTTTCTGCTTTTTATTATTACTTGCCGTATTAATTTGCATGCATACATACATGAAGGCACAAGGTGCAATCACAGCCTTTTTGTGCCAAGTCTTTTGCAAACACAATGGAAATGTCTCTCTCTGCAGAAGTTCCTGCAACTTTTTTTATAGTAAATGGACAGAAATAGATGTGATTCAATGCATCTTAAAATAGATATGTTAAATTACTCCTTCAGATTACCTGTTTCTCTCCTCTGACTATAAAAGGAGACTGGTTGATTAGCTTAGGTGGAGACACTCACAGCATAGATATCAGCAGTTAGTTAGACAAAATGATTTTTACCCTTAGTCACAGGTTCCCAGGGCTTCTTACATCTCACAACCTTAACTCAGGTTACAGACAATTTATTGCCTGCCCTTGGATACAGCTTAACACATGATTACAAGACAACTATATTTACTGCTAGTACAGAAAATTTGGTGAAATAAAGTTTGCTAGAAAGCTTATATAAAAATCATGTAAGATTCCCTCCCCAGGGAAGAACAACTTACCTGTAACAGTTAGGAGTGTATACATATGTTTTAACTAATGAATATCTGCTTCTTATATAGCAACTGTCATCCACAGACCTCAGGATATTTAAATCTTAATTTTTTATGAACTACTGCATCCCCTAGTCACTAGGACATCCTGACTACCTACATTCTCAAGAAGCCTTCACTACCTACATCATATCTGTAATGATTTGCTAAGAAGAACACTGGGATATAATATAGCATCCATAAGTATCTTTAAAGAAAGGCTTAGAAATACTTGTGGCCCCCATACCAAAATACAGTTGCATCTTCCTGAAATTGTGGTGATTTAGTTCCTAATTTACAAATTTAGACTCCAAAGTCTTTCAGCTCAGATGACTGAGAAGACTTCATATTTATCAATTTATGTATCAAGTTAGTTAGGTATCAAAATCTTCAACATGAAATTACCTGCTAAACCTGACGGTAAAACTTATGAAGATGCTGAGGTGACCAAGACTGTAATCACACTAGACGAGCTCCTTACTAGCAAACCCCTCTAACACATGGCTGTAGACATGCAGCCATGCTGCATGCTCCTTCATGTAATCCCTCACTCCCTTCTGCATTTTGGATGCATAGAAGATTCTCCCTTAACTGGTGATTCGTAGCCTTCAACAGAGGTGTCTCTGACCTCTATTTTAGGACAACTGTAGAAAACAGTTTTTAGAAAAACAGAAAACAGTAGAAAACAACAGACATCAGTAAGTTAGGCAGGAGTGTTGATCTGCTTGAGGGTAGGGAAGCTTTACAGAGGGATCTGGAGAGGCTGGATTGATGGGCCGAGGACAATTATATGAGGTTCAACAAGGCTCAGTGATGGGTCCTGAACTTCAGTCACAACAACCCCATGCAAAAACACTGCAAAAACAGGCTTGGGGAGAGGAGTGACTGGAAAGCTGCCTGGGGGTGTTGGTCAATAGCTGCCTGAACAGGAGCCAGCAGTGTGCCCAGGTGGCCAAGAAGGCCAAGAGCATCCTGGCTTGTATTGGAAATAGTGTGGCCAGCAGGACTAGGGAAGTCATTGTACACCTGTACTGTGCTGAGTTTTGGTCCCCTCACTACAAGAAAGACATCAAGGTGCTGGAGTATGTCCAAAGAAGAGCAACGAAGCTGGTGCAGGGTCTAGAGCACAAGTCCTGTGAGGAGCAGCTGAGGGAACTGGGGGTGTTTAGTCTGGAGAAGAGGAGGCTCAGGGCAGACCTTATCACTACGTACAGCTACCTGAAAGGAGGTTGTAGCGACGTGGGTCTCAGTCTCTTTTCCCAACTAACAAGCGATAGGACAGGAGAAAATGTCCTCAAGTTGCACCAAGGAAGGTTTCAATTGGATATTAGGAAAATTTTCTTCACTGAAGGGGTTATCAAGACCTGGAACAGGCTGCCCAGGGAAGTGATGGAGTCACCATCCCTGGAGGTATTTAAAAGACATGTAGATTCATCACTTAGGGACATAGTTTAGGGGTAAACTTGGTAATGCTACGTTAATGGTTGCACTAGGTTATTTTAAGGGTCTTTACCAACCTAAACGATTCTATGATTATATGAAAACACTCAGTTGTGATGTCTGCCTATTTCTTAGCGAACATAAATCCAGCACATTAGCCTCTTCTGCAGAATTTTCTAGTATCTTTCTAGACTGTTATTCAGTATGTTGTATCCCTCTGATATATCTTACCTAGAGGGTATATGAGGTTATTACAACTGTCAGTTACTTATGATACTGCCACAAGTTCACACTGAATTAAAGAGATGCAGAGCAAAGTTTCAGTTTTATCTGTTGTATGTATAGAAAGGCAATATACCCGCTATTCTCTCTTAGCAGTAACTGCTGTATCACCCTTTCACTTGGAGCTCACAGAAATTTACAGCTCCTATGAACTGCTAAGGCAAACACATTCTGGTTTTGGCTCTGAAGACAGACTTGAAGGAGCTTTGCTGGTAAAACAGGTTGTCTCCTGCATAGAATTCTGGGTATATTTTGTGGGGTTTAATCCTGCAATCTATATAAAACTGTTATATGCTAGTTTGTAACAGCTGATAATCAATATTTTCATAACTTGTCTCAATCTATCCATGTTTTAATGCAACCTCACCTTTTTGGCACTCATTGAACAGGAAATATTTGATCTTATTGCAGATTTGAAGCTGTGATAGGTTATTTAGTTAGCCTGTTTTGACATCCCAGTTTCAGAAATGCCTTTCTACTGAAACTTTAATGCTTCAGGATGAAAAAGAAAAAAAAAAAAAAAAAAAGACTGAAAAAATACAAATAACCAGTGAGCCAGACACTTCTGAAATAGGCTCTAAAGGCCACAAACCAGGGTTGAACTTGCCACAGTTATCTTCATGTACTGAGTTGCCTATCTGCTTTTTTTAGAAGGCTTGAAAATTCAGTTGCTGAAGCTTCAAAAAACACATTCTTTAGCAGAGAAATACTCGTGCAGACCCTTCATTTTTACTATTGAGCTAAAATAAGACTACTTTGAAAGTGCAAAGATGACATTTTTAAGGCACAAACTCTTTCAATGAATCATCATTTTCGCATTTAAATGTTTGAAGAGACTTTGGTTTTGAAATATTATGTTTAGCATGTTTATATTTGGAATAAATGCAGATGTTATATTTAGGATAAATAATTTCTAAAGGAGGCACCATTATTTTTAAATTGCTTGATCAAAAAGTTCAGAATGCTTTTTTCCTCAGTGTGACTTTTGATTGAAGCTGCACATTTCTGAGATGAATCCTTATCTTAACCTTGTCTTTTGACATTTTGAATTAGCCTCATGGAAAGAATTACAAAAAACTACCTCTCTACCCATATATAGATTCAGTGACGATAAAAAGCAAGATGTCCTATTAATTTCCTTGTACGAAAGATCCTAACATAAATGCAGTCTCTTATCTCTGTATTGCTATAAACCAAGGTTCATTTCTCAGACATGCTGAAATGTGAGATGATAGAATAGCTGACCCAGTTAGGATTGAAGAAAGTTTTGTCTTTATTTTCTTAAATAGTTATTAAAAAAAAAAAATCAAACAGAATATATGCTTTTGGTAATGTTTCTGTTTCTAAACTCATTGCCAGTTCCCTAAGAGCCTTGTTCAGTTATAGACTTCACATCTGAAAATAATTCTGTTCTTCAGAAACTTAGGTTGACATGTATTTATTAGTTTTGTCACCTGTGTAGCTGACACTATATATTTATTCCAAATATTAATTCAGATGAGAAAGTTCCCTGAATAAAGCATGGGACATCACAACAGGACACCACAGAGTTTTTCATCAGTGCAGAGCAGAAGGAACAGTTGGCTGGATGTAATTTACCTACTGAATTAGTGTAAATGACTATTCAGTGTTGAAAGCAGTGGTGGATTTTAAAGAGCCTGCAGGATTGAACCTTACTTTAGAATGAAGGCAGAACAGATCACTGTGTGGGGAAATCAGAGACATATAATAAACGTGGAAGAGAAGACAGCTTTGTGAAGGTCCAATTCACACCCAAGTAGTAGGTCTGAAAAAGCTGTATGGCCTGTTTTACCACAGAGCTGAAGTTCATTCTTGGCTTCATGAAGCAGAAATACTGTGTTGGCTCTCTGCTTCTGAATAACTGGATTCTGTTTCTGCCAGACTGTCAGGTGGCCACTGATGATTTGTGTCTCCTACTCACTGCCTAGGGAAAGAGACTTGTGGTATGTGTTGGTGCTTACAGGCCCTTCCTAGTTTTGGATTTCTCCACTGACCAAGTCTCAATTTTGGGTTGGAATGCTGTTCAGCATCTCCAAGACTGTGGCTACACCACTGTCATCTGTGTGATCTGCCCCAGTTTCTGGAGGAAGGGAGGAAGGGAGCGTGTCCTGCATAGTTCAGAGTCTGAAGTGAAAAATCTTCCATCCACAAATAAGTTGTTTTGATTTCCATCCTTTGAGCCATTTATGAAAGACCTTGACTAGAAAAGGGTTGAAACATGTATACATCAGTCAGAAATATCTTCGGTTTACTCCTCTTAGTATTTTTTTTTCATCTTCTTCTCTTTTCTTGGAATATGGAATTCAGTTTTGATTGTGGATTAACAATTCTTAAAATATCTGACCATCTCTTATGATTTCACAGCTAATGAGGTTTTCTAAGACAACTCCTCCCAAAATAACTTCTTTCACAGTAAAATCCCCTTTAGATAAAATTTATCTTTGTCAAGTATGCTTTATTATATATATATATATATATATATAAACATATTTATTTTCAGATTAACAAGCTTTGAAACAAAACCATGTGTTTGCTAAAGTATGAGTCTCTTTTCTCATTCTTCAAATGCAGTATGCTTATCTTCACTTAATGGAGGCAGAAATTACCTTTCAAAAAGTTATTGGAACTAATGACTGCAATTTCATACTGTTCCACAAGTCATGGTGCTGTTTCTTCTTGCTCTAATGAGCAACTAACTGCAAATACTTGTTTTGACTGCACTAAGAAGCCATTTACAAGAAAAGTTTTTTCTTTAATAATCAAAGTAGAATTCTTTCACCAGGAACTTCTTTGAGACAAGCAAATACTAATAATAAGATTAGGACCACTAATTTTTTAATAAAAGCAGGCACGAACAGTTCATTAAGGAGCATATCAGAAACATAAACAGCCCTTCAAAGTAGGTCTTAGGTTCAAGATAGCCACAGATCAACATGTCATTTATAGGAAAAGACATTCAGTGTGAGTGATCATGAACTTGTATAGAACAATGCAGACACAGATTACAGCAATGCTCCTCCTCATTTTCTGATACTCTCTCTTACTCTCCTTTTTGCACATCACAACTTAAATCATGCTAATTTTTTCTTGTCACCTAATGTCAAATATTCCATTTTATGAGAAAGCTTTAAACCGTGAGTATATGAAACATCTCTACAACACCAGTCGGAAGAGATCATGTGTAATGGCAGTCACAGCTACTTTTTCTTGACTTGTCTGGAACAAACATTGCTTTCCAACTCCCTTACCTTACATGAGATAGATGAAGCAAGAACCACATTCTTTGGCTGTCTTTGGCTTTCTGCACTCTTAGACAATAACCCAATTTAAATGACTAAAGTTATGTGGAACACTGCTACAATCTAATAAAGATTAGACTGGCAGGTAACACTTTTTCCTAAATACTTTATATTATTTGCAATTATATTTTCAGGCCAAGTTTTTAAAAATATTTGTCTATTTGAAAAGTTTTTAAAATTGGTAGTATAGTACTTCTGGACGGGAGAAACAAAGGAAATCAGGACACAAATCAAAGTCTTAAGTAATTTCTTTAGTTATATGCCATGTAAAATTTTTTTTTTCTTAATGTCCACCTAGCAAAAATATTTCCTTGGCCTGTAAGGTAAACAGCTAGGCAAGCTGATAAGCAAGCAGTTATCCATGGTTATAGTACATGAGAATGAGGCATAGTGAGTCTAAGAAGAGAACTTGTGTAAAAACCTTACTTCAATTTTCACTAATAAAGAAGAATTCTCTCTCAAAACAGTAATGCATCCAGGTGGTGTGTAGACAACTTCAAAATACTGCAGAGGAAATTAAAATTAAAATTTTCCTAGGATTTGCTGATTTACCTTGTGCATACCATCTCCCTTAAGTAATCCCCACCTATGAGTAAGGACCTCTCCTGGTCTCCACCATTCTTCATGTTTTCAGGTAGTTCAGAAAATCAAGGTAGACCAGCTAATCCTACCTGTTTCCGACCGGTGTAATTTCTCCCAGTTTTTTGACCAATGATCTTGTGTGTTTATGGGTAAACTTTAAAATAAACATGTTTTTAAGATATGTTTTTAAGATAAGCTCCTGCAGTCTTTGATCTTTGTAACTATAGCCTGGAAATCACTGAATGCCTTAATATTCATCATTTCTATGAAACTTTGTCCCAGAATTTATATGGTAGCCTAAAAACTCATGGAAGTGGATCATAAAACTCAGCCAAGGATATAATTATTCAAATGTGGTACTGTGAGATGGCATATTCACTTTCCCTGTTCCTTTAATTGTTCATGCTTGAGTCATGTGAGTCATCCCACTATATGTCACAGGTATACATCATATGGAAACTTTAACAAGCCCTTCTGCTTAAGAGTACCAGAAGAAAAAGGCCCATAAATCTTCTCAGAAAGGCATTTCTAGAATTTAGTTTTAAGATATGTATGCATTAGTTCAACCCTGAAGAACTAATGCTGAGGTCAGTGATGTATGTGCTGTTATGAGCTGCACAAGAACAAGCAAAGAGCATAATTTGTTCTTTATAAGCCCAAAGCAGGCTGCATCAGTCACGATATCTATTCAAAGACAGGACGGTAAATTTCACGGGGGTTAAAATCCTGCATGACAGTAACTAAAGACTGCACAACAAGCCTTGTTCCCTCTCTCCTTTTCATTGCTGAAAAAGTCAACAGCCACCAATCTTCTCTTGTCTTTAAGGAATTCCACCTTGCTAGAGATTCTTGGGAGTATGAATGAAATGTATTTTATATATATATATATATATATATATATATATATATATATATATACACACATATGCCACAGGGGATATTTACGTTCATACAGCTTGACTCAATACAAGCTAATGTGAATCCTTGATGACCCAAGTGACCAAACCAAAGGGGCTACTGGGCTCCATCACAGATCCCCTTTGCTTCGACCGGGGCACATCTCCCATTGGCTTCCCACAATGTAGACAGGATGCAGACAACATGTAGACCGTGCAGTAAGTCATCAAGTCTTCTTCATGTACAACCTGTCAGTCCTGTGCCACAGATAGTCCTTGCTGTTCAGATTTGCCTGGCAGCCAGCAAGGGAATGGCCAATACAGACTTCAGCTTCCCCTCTGCTGAATTCTTGAAACCTACGTTTTTTTTGGCCTCTGTTGCTGAAAATATCTAGTGGGAAACAAACATTGTTAATGATGTCAGTTCCCATGGTTTTATTGGAAATCCTGTAAAATTTAATAAAAATAAAAGACTACATGCACTGGAAGATAAATACTACCTCTTATTTATTTCATATATTTACATATTTTATATATTTTATTAGTGCATATATTCACAGATTTTACTTCCTAAATTTACAAAATATTTTCAATGTATACTCTCAATTCTCATAGCTCTTATGAACATGACAAAGGATTAAAAATATTTCCTTTAAACCAAACTCACTAATCCCACTATTTTGAATTCATTCTTGTTGGTGAGGTATGATTTTATTCACTATTTTATAACTCTTCTTTTGTTGTAATACTACTTTAACAGGGGTGTTTTATTGAAACATGCACATCAATTTAATTCGTCCTGTACCAGCTTTCCCCATACTGAGACAGATCAGTAGCGTGAGAACAAAAAGAACATTACAGCCTGTTTGCCTTTAAGTTCAGTCCCATTAAATGATGCTCTCTTGCAGACTTATGAAATCAATTAGGAAGTACTTGTGAAGATAGCCAAGGAAAAACTGTTTAAAGCCTTAACAGCTTAAATATCCCCTTGCCTTGATGTTAGCCCTATAAAGCTATTAGACTCCAGTCTGGATTGCATTAGCACTATGAAAGTCAGCTGCTAATCCTGTAACCACACTGCCTGTCTTGCCTTTCTCCTGCCCAAGCTCTTACATTAATTGTTTCCAGCAGAGGTGAAAGAAGATGGGACACCAAAGATATATCAGGCAGAAGAAAATACTAATCAGAATAAAAAGTAAATATAGAAAACACTCGAGTTATATAGGCATCCTGGGTTCAATGCAGAATAGAAATAGTTTGCATTTTTTTGTTGGTTGTTGTTGAACGTTTATTGCCCCTCAAAAGTAGAATTCTAGCTATCTACATGCAGAGAGAATTTCATTAGTTCAAGACTACTTATGCCAGAAACTACTGTCATTTGAGGACATTTCCAGAGAGCAAAGGAACTCCAGGGGATTCTGGATATGCCAAGGGCGAATTACGCTGGAATGTGATGAAAAATAATTTTCTTTCTTCCTTTCAAAACCTGGGCTACATTTTTTAATTGATTTATGTTTCAAACAAATTTCCTTATTCAGATTTTGAGTTTGGGAATTTATTTTCAGGTGAATTCTTCATGCTTTTGTATAACTCTCTGCATTTATATTGTGCTGTTCTGGCTGGGATAGAGTTAATTTCTTTCATAGAAGCTAGTGTGAGGCTAGGATTTGGATTTGTGCTGAAAACAGTGTTGATAACCCAGGGATGTTTTAGTTATGGCTGAGCAGACCTTACACGACATCAAGGCCTTTTCTGCTCCTCACCCCACCCCACCAGCGAGGAGGCTGGGGGTGCACAAGGAGTTGGGATAGGACACAGCTGGGACAGCTGACCCCAACTGACCCAAGGATGTTCCATACCATGTGACATCATGCTCAGCATATAAAGCAGGGGACAAAAGGAGGAAGGAAGGACATTTGGAGTGATGGTGTTTGTCTTCCCAAGTAACCATTATGCATGATGGAGCCCTGCTTTCCTGGATATAGCTGAGCACCTGCCTGCTGATGCGAAGTGGTGAAGGAATTCCTTGGTTTGCCTTACTTGAGTGCACAGTTTTTGCTTTACCTAATAAATTGTCTTTATCTAAAGCCATGACTTTTCTCACTTTTGCCCATTTTATTCTCCCCCATCTCACTGCAGTAGAGTGAACAAATGGCAGTGTGGGGATTATTTTCCAGCTGGGGTTAAACCACAACATATACAAATGTAATTTGTCTAATGAATTTTGTATTTTGATGTATATCAGTTAATTGAACCAGACTTCCAAACTGAAAAATATATTTTTACTTAAAGAGAACCTTTAACCCACAAAAGACTGTTAAACTGGAAAATTTTCAAATATAAAACCTGAAAAAAAAAAAAAAAAAAAAAAAAAAAAAAAAAAAAAAAAACAAAAAAAACCCAAACCCACAACCCAGATGTGACATCCAAGCTCAGGAACTCATTAACACTGAAGTCACATCTTTTCTTCCTCTATGCATGATATGGAGTCAAAACGACTCAAAAGTTGTTTCTTAAAACCTACTGGTAACACTGTCTATTGGGTTTGCATGGCAAGATTTTGGTAGTGAGAGAGGCTACAGTGGTGTCTTCTGTGAGAAGCTGCCAGAAGCTTCCCCCATGTCCCACAGAGCCAATGCCAGCTGGCTCCAAGACAAACCTTCTGCTGGCCAAGGCTGAGCCCATCGGCAACAGTGGTAGCACCTAACATATTTAACAAGGTGGGGGAAAAACCTGCTGTACAACAGCAGCCAGAAGAGAGGAGTGAGAGTAACAACCCTGCAGACCCCAAGGTCAGTGAGGAAGGGAGGCAGGAGGTGCTCCAGGCACAGAGCAGAGGTTCCCCTGCAGCCCGTGGGGCAGCCCGTGGTGAGGCAGCTGTTCCCTGCACCCATGGAGCTCCATGGGGGAGCAGAGACCCACCTGCAGCCCGGGGGGGACCCCACGCCGGAGCAGGGGGATGCCCAAAGGAGGCTGTGACCCCGTGGGAAGCCCACGCTGGAGCAGGCTCCTGGCAGGACCTGTGGCCCTGTGGAGACAGGAGCCCACTCTGGAGCAGGTTTGCTGGCAGGACTTGTGACCCCGTGGGGTCCCACGCTGGAGCAGTTTATGAAGAACTACAGCCCATGGGAAGGACTCATGTTGAAGTTCATAGAGGACTGTCTCCCATGGCAATGACCCCACACTGGAGCAGAGGAAGAGTGTGAGGATTCCTTCCCCTGAGGAGGAGGGAGCAGCAGAGACCACAGGTGATGAACTGACCACAACCCCCATCCCCTGCTCCTCTGCACCACTCAGGGGGGAACAGGTAGAGAAATTGGGAGTGAAGTTGAATCAGTGAAGAAGGGAAGATTGGGGGAAGGTGTTTTAAGACATTATCCTACTCTTATTTGAATGGCAATAAATTCAATTAATTTCCTTAAGTCAAGTCTGTTTTGCCTGTGATTGTAACTGGTGAGTGATCTCCCTGTCCTTATCTTGGCTCACATGCCTTTCATTATATTTTCTCTCCTCTGTCCAGCTGAGGAGGGGAATGATAGAACTGCTTTCGTGGGCATGTGGCATCCAGCCAGGGTGAACCCACTACACACTGAAGCAATTTCCATGCAGAAATCACTTAGAATATTAAATCAACTCTTTCCATTGTCAACAAGGAAAGCCACTTATAAGAGACTGCTTGCAGATAAGCATGAGAAATTTCTCTGCTTTTCTAACAGACACAAGCACCAAAACTCAAGACCAGCTCAGGCCAAACCAATACCAGAAGAGGTAGCTGAACAACCACTGATCATGAGGGAAATCCAGGTCTGGATCAAATCCAGGCTCACCTGTTTCCCCCACACATTCTCCTCCACCGTGCTGCCCCACATCCAGTCATGTCACATACATCTAGGACCTGCTTACCTGTCTGTCCTGCAATCGTAGCAAACAGTCTGTGAGGAATTCTGGATGGGATCTTCAGTCCAGCTCTTATCTGGTAATACCTGGGCAGAAGAAATTAAAACCAACATGCTGTTAGATAGCTTACCACTTGATCCAACCTAAAATTTTGTGAGAACACATCCTGGACATTTGCACACAAACAGAAATGCTCAAGAGAACAGGCAAGCTCAGAAATATTGAATCTTTTATTCTGGTTTTTAGCTTTAACTGAAGTCAGTTTATACCAGTTTTAATCAGGCCCTTTATTTTATGGCAGGCAGAGTGGACACAGTGGCCTGATGTGTGACTAATGATGAAACATTGTCATAGCTCTTGACTTCTTGTAGGGAAAAGAGACAAAGAAATACTTACTATAAAAGGCAGTAAGATAAGGAGTGACAAAAATTTAATGTGAAGAATGGAAATTAAATGAAGAAAGGAAACTTCTGTAGAAAGACAACAAATGTGCTAATCTCACATCTAGGAAAACAGTTTATAAATAGTGATTATCATTCTGCTGTTCCCTATTGAGGCTACTATATAATGACAATGTTAGCATTAATTGTATCTAAACCATCTTAATTCTAGTCATTTGCTGTCTCTTAGATGAAGGAAAACAGAAAAAGAAAACATCAGCAATTTCACTGTCTTAAGTTACGTATGGTGCTGTAGAAAGTTTGCAAATATAAGCTCAGTCTAAACAGAGGAAGAAAATCACCTCAGTCATTCTTCATCACCACTTTCATGAATGAGCCATAGGAAGCAGGGTACAGTGCAGTACCTAATCCACTACACTGGACACCTCCAGCTGTTTGCAGAGCTCCCACTGACCTGCTGTAACACCATGTTGGTGTCAATCCCCCTTCCTCTGCATTCTCCCTCCTACCCTTAGTTTGGTCTATTTGTTTATAAATTCCTTGTATCTCATAAGAGCTTGCCGATATTTTTTGGCCTGATATGTGTCTAAGCCTCTAAATAAAAAAAAAAAAAAAAAATTAAAGGATTAAAGGTCTACCCAGCACCTAAAAACGTTATAACAGTTAGCAGAATTATTTCCTCCGAAGAGTATAACTGTATGTGGAAATGGACAGTTAAAACACCTAGTTTTCTGTGAACTGCTGTATAAAGAGCCCATACAGGTTACATGTACCAAGAAAACCTTTGTTAAGAGCATAATAGTGGATAAACCAGACCTGTCTCTGCTAGATTAAAAGCTGAAGAAAGGGCGTTGATGGGGAAAAAAACCCACACTTCAGTCAAGTGTGTCCTGATCCTTCACAGCTAAAAGCTCACATTACCCTACTACTCCGACTAGCAAATCCATGCCAACATGGATATAATTTCATCACAACGTTTGACTTTTTTAGGTATCTAAAACATGGGCATGCAAACTCTCCATTTACATTTAAATTTTCAGAAAAGAATATAAATGAAGCTCAGATTCTAAATACACACAGTATCCAGCTAAAGACAACAGCAACCAAAATCTAAACTCCTGATCTTTCTCTCCCTTATGCTGTCCTTGCACTATGGTAGGTTTTAATTAATGCTATTGCTCCTGATTTGTTCCAGAGCAATGGCAAGAATTATGCCTTAAGACTCTTGTATCTTCATTACAATTATATGCAATACACTTTTTTAACTGACAAAGATACCCTAACTGGACCACCCATACAGTCTAATCATTTCCAAATAACAGCAACTTGGTATTAAAGGAGGATTGCCACAGTAGTGTAAAGGACCCTCCTCAGGATGCAGATATTAATGGTTTACTAAATTTTTCCTAAGAATGACATCCTAAGGCTGTCTAACTACAGCTTTTAGATTTTTGCTGCTTAAGACTGTGGTGGGTTATCCTTGGCTAAGAGCCAAAATTCCACCCAGATGGTCTGTCACTCCCCCTCATCAACAGGACAGCAGGGGAAAATAGGATGAAAAATAGGACGCGATAAAAACAGGGAGGTCACTTACCAGTTACTGTCACAGGCAAAACAGACTCAACTTGGGGAAAATTAATTTAATTTATTCACATTTGGGTAGTAAGAAACAAAACCAAACATTAAAACAACATCTCCCCTCATCCCACCCCTTTTTTCCCAGGCTCAGCTTCACTCTTTCTGACTCCTCCCAAGCAGCTCAGGGGAATGGGTATGGGAGTTAGTCAGTCTATCATAGCCCTGCTCCACTACTCTGTCCTCCTCACATGTTCCCTGCTCCAGTGTGGACCCTTCCACAGTCTGCAGTTCCTTCAGGAAATATCCAACTGGCTACCTACTGCCACACTATGATAATGTTTGCCTTCCCTCATCATGTGTCCCATGTTCAGAAGCACCTTAAGCAGCCCTAAATGTTTTCGTTAGGAAAATGATTTCCAGTGGCTTGGCTGGTGCTCCAGATTTAGTTACCTAAAGTTGGGGAGACTATACATAGGTGCTTTTCAGTGATCATGTAGTCAAAACTCTCACAATCACAGAATCAACTAGGTTGGAAAGTACCTTGAAGATCATCTAGTCCAACCGTTAACCTAGCACTGACAGTTCCCAACTACACCATAACCTTAAACTTCCAGCTCCTAAGAGAGTATTCTGGGCAGACTTTGACTGCACTTATTGTCCAGACTAGAACTGCTGACTAAATACAGCCTTGAATAGCAAAACCACATGAAGATACCTCAATACTGGTGACTTCATAACAAGGTTATTTCCACCGTTTATTATCTCCTTTATAAAACGGACTAGGTGTAACATCATAAAGGAGCTAGGTCTTAATTATATTTTATTCTTTCCCTGTTCATCCCCTTAATTTTGACAAATTCTTTCGAATGTCAGAGATATTCTAGAAGACATAAATATACATCTTCTTGTGCACCCACTGAGTTTAACAGCTCAAAACAAAAAATGTATAGAAAAGTCCTAGAAACCTAAGGAACTCTCAGATTAAGATTAAACTCTAAGGTTAAAGATCCAGATGTAAAGAGAATCTGGAGACTAGTAAAATCTGCAATAGTAAGGAATGAAGCCAAAAATGCCACTTATATTTTGTAGGAAACCAAACATTTTTTCATTCTTAATAAAAATAATGACACTACTCAGTTACTGATAAAAGATTTATTGCAGATTGTTTGGCACCTTGTGCCAAAAGGTTTGGCCTTGGTAATGCAATGGTATAAAATAATTACAGTATAAACTGTCATGGAATTAGGTATATTCTTCCTAAAGAATGACTTCAGAGAATAGTCTGATGCCCAGAAGACCCAAGAGGCTTCTGAATATTCTGTTTCAAGATTTGTGCAATTGTACATATGTCTGCATTGCAATGCCTTGCACCTCAAGGTAGGGACACTGTTGGTCAATTAGATTAATGGCAGAGAAGGATAGTGATGTAGAGGACCTCGGATCGAAGTGCCCCAAGACCCCAGTGATATTTATGAAAATTAACACACAGGGCAGTGAAAATTGTAAAGGCTCAAACCCAAAGATGAAACTAAAAAATAAAATAGAAATGCTCACAATTTATCTGTTTATTCCTTTAAAAATTGAATAGTTTCCCTGAAAGTCTTTGAGAACAAATTATATTTCAATGAAAATTTCAGGCAAAATGTTAACAACAGCTCCAAAGAAGGTTATAAATATCACAAGCATAACATCAGTCAGGAACAGCTTCACCTTGCATTGTCAGAAAAATCTAAAGACATCGTCAATTGACTTTGACCAGACCTCTTGTTGTCCGGTTAAAATAACCAACCTCCATACAGAAAACTGAATAAAAACCCATTACCTGTTTGGTTTTTGTTTGGGTTTTTATTTGTTTGGTTTGGTTTTGTTTTGTTTTCCTATTTTTAAGCCATATATCAATATATAAATCATAACAGACAAATATTATCCATTCCTCCTCAGAGCTTCATCTGAGTCTTCGCAGGCAGGGAGGAATTGCCAAACAGTGACTTTATGCTTAAGCAAAACCATGAAAATGAAGGTCCCTGCTCTTACACTGTGAAGTTGGTTGTTACTTCATAACAGTTTGGCATTATGAGGAGGATTTTCCTGATCAAAATGCAGGCCACTGCAAGATGCAGAGTCCAATACATTTTCTTCAGCAGCAAACATAGATAAGTACCTCCACTTCCTCACCCTGCTGCCCTACACACCTCTTGACTATTCCAGTACAAGTAACAGTGAGACCAAGACATAAACCAGAACCATATTAACGTGGCTGCACCTCACCAGCTTCTTCCAATCCACCCAGCCTAAAGGGGGCTCAATTTAGTGGCCTGAGCTCTCCTAGAGTCTGCATGCGCTGCTCTCACTTAGGTGGAACATTTGCTGTAGGGACACCGTGGCAGCAGAGACTTGAGGGTGGGTGGCTATCTGGGTGGATGCAACTACACAGACATGGCTTCTCCCTCTTTGTAGCTGCTGTCTGCATTTCAGGTGTGGGAAGAAATCTTACAGACAAGGGCTTTATCTCTGCCCAGCTGAGTGAACCTCTTCAAAATGATATGAGGCATGAAGAGAACAACTATAAAGAACAGGAACAGGACCTGGAGGTCAAAATCTATACCTAAAAATGGAAAATCAGGCTGAAGTAAACATTGCAAAAGCCACCGAAACAGTTACATGAGGTCCTCTACCACATATGTGCAGGAAAGGGCTGCCTGAGAATGATATGGGGCTGGTAGTAATGATAAATGAGATATTGCCTCAAAAAATAACAAGCTATTTTGACCCTCTACTTTTTTCTTTTTTTTTTCTTTTTTTTTTTCTTTTTTTTTTAATAGAGAGCACAGACAGGAAGGCTAAAGGGAAGGAGTACAAAGCTTTGAAAAAGATCACAGCCTAGGTACCAAAATTAAAGAGGTCAGCCTACTGAGTAAAGATGAAGATGGAGAACTTTGGCAGAAGCAGCATGTGAAATGGGCACTCAGTAATACAGGTCTACAACAAATCCAAGAAATCCATAAAGGTACAGATGGGCTAGTGATGAGCAGAAGCTAAACAGTCATTATGAAAAGGGGTTTAAATGGACATAACTATGGGACCCTGAGTGTGGCCCCAGAAATACATAAGGTTTTATAGATTTTGAAGAAAAAAAAAAAAAAGGAAATAAATGAGAAATTGCAACAAAAATCCTGTTTTACTACAGTTAGTCTAAGTCTGGCTCATTAAAGTTAGGCTATGTAGTATCTCTGAGTAAAGAGATTGTTTCTGTTTTGTGGTTTTGTTTTTTTTTTTTAAGACAGTGCAGAAAAGCTTATTTAGGCTTCAGTAAAGTAGGGAGACCATGGAAAATCTCCAGCTAATGTGGAACAAGCTCTGTGATGGGAAGATCAGGAAAGAGCAAGCTGATTTTAAGAAAAGAACTAAAGGAACTTGGCACACATAACTTGGCAAAACACAGAGCAATCAGATCCCCTCTCCATCTATAAATACATTGGGAGGAAAAAACATCAGGAAGGAAGAAGAAGAGGTACAAGAAAGTACAACATTGGCACAACAGCAACCACATATCAACTGCCCATGAATAAATGCAATTTAGACACAAGAAGTTGTAGCTGGCAAAGGAGTAAGACTGTGAAACAACCTCCTAACAGGAGCAGGAATGAAAGAACCAATTTGCTTTTAGGGGAGGATTAGTAAATTTCCAATTTATTTGTAGGCAATGGATCCTTCTTATTTGCAGGGCCAATGCTATTTACACAGGCATGCATACTACTCCAAGTTCCTTCTCTCTATGAGACAGACTGTGTTGGTCATCCTAATAGCAATGAATTTGCTGTCACCACCTTCACTGGCCATTTGCGAATTGCTCATCTTTAAAATTCAACAAATAATTTGAATATTCACATTGTTTTCCTGTGCCCAGACACATACTAATTCCTGATAACCTGCCATGAGTAACCTCGCATGCTGACAGCAAGGTGTCCCTCAGGAGCCCGACTCCACTAAGAGGTGTGTTAGGTGACACTGCTCCCCCTTGCCCCCCTCTGAGAAGCAGAGCTACTGACACCTTTACTCTCTTGGCACTGCAGTCAGACCTCCTCTCCGGAGCACCAAGATCAGTCTCAGCTGTTAAGTGTTCACTTAATGATCAGGCAGGGTGGAGGTTTTCTTGCTTTCTTTGTTGATGATTACATTGCATTCAAATGCACAGAAGTACTTAATTTTAGGAGAACAAAATGTTTTAGCTTCAGAAAACTCATTTAGTGATCTAACCATACCACAGGACAGCACCTAATCCCAAAGGATTTACAACAAAACCAACAGAGAAACACATCAAGGGAGTGGGCTGGTACCAGCCCTGTTACTGACACTTTGGACTCCATCCTTCCCTTGCTTCCTCCTCAGATCAATGCGAAGCATCTCGGCTCTCATCTAGTCTTACAAGTTGCTGCTTGTCGTCTGCTGCTGTTAGCTGGTATTGGCATTGTAAAGGCCAGGTTAAGAAGGGATGACTAGTTTGAAACAAGCAATTTGTTGGATAATATTGATCCATCACACTACCAAACCTGATGACTCCCACCAGGAGCCTTGACAGACCAGACCACTCCTCCCCTCATCATTCCTGCGGCATGGAAATCCAAAAGATTTGCTCAGTAACACTGCTGTAGGAGCCAGACAAGTTCAAACCTGTGTAACTTCCACCTGTTTTGAATCATATCTGAACAGCTCCAAGGCTCAAAATTTAATCCTAAATTAGGGTACATTTTATTATACAACCTTTAAGCTAATACATATTGCAAACAAACTAGCTGTATACTGAGCCTGATCAGTCACCCTGGAGTTTCTGTTTCTCCTCAGAGCAGTGTTGGACTTGACCTCCAGCAGCCTGTGCCAGAAAAAATTCTCTGTTGAATTACTGATGCCAGTGAGCCAAGGCAGCACAGTGGTTTGGAAGTCAATGAAGAAAAGTCTTATAGTCAAGGAAAAAAACAGATTTCTGCATGAAAACAGCATGAAAAGAGACCTCAGATCTCTATGCAAGATGTAACTTCATTGGCCATAAGAAAAGCTTGAACTCAGTATTTTCACTGGAAGTAACGCATTCCCTCTTTGAAAAACCTTTATTTTCCTGTCCTGTAGTGATGGTCCCCACAAGAGGATTCCCAAGTGTCTTACAACCTGAGACCTGCCTGATACGTGTTCCAGAAGTTTACACAGCACAGAGGAACCATTTATGAGCATTCACTATGACTCACAGAAAAACACAGTAATCAATAATCAACGAAACACACTATGATTTCCTATACAGACACTGGGGGCTGAACAGGTTTGGTTTTGGTTTTTGTTTTGTTGTGGTTTTTTTTGTTTTGTTTTGGATTTTTTTTAATAAGAAAAAAAAAAAAAAAGAAAAAAGAAAAAAAGCGCCTCCATCCAGTTACTTTCATGCTGAAAAAGTGAAGAGTGAAAAGCAATGTCTGCCATGTAGGCACAGGGAGAAAGACTTGGTAAAGGAGGTGACCATATCACTGTTTATTTCTTCTTTCCAATCAGTGAAACAAATCAGACACATAACCATGAAGAGTTCTGTAACTTTGCATCAAACAACATAGGATCTTCCTTCCTTATGGTGATAATGCTTTAAGTTACAAATCTAACAGGCTCAATATTATTTCATAGATCTGTAAAGGGCATGAGTCAAACATCAGTGCACTGTATGAATTCGTTCCCTGTTCCTTTACTGCCTAGTTTGTATATAAATATTTTGGTGAGTTCTTTGGCTATTCAAAGAGGAGCACATGGCTAAGAGGTGGTAATTTTGCACCTAAGGTTGAAGACAGACAGACTATGGGGCATATCAGAAAAATGATCACATTGCTATATAAGCAAGTACAGTGGGCAGTACCCATGTGCATGAGGAAGCCCTACAATATGACCACAAAATGTTTAAGGCAAACTGTTTGATCCCTTTACGCTACAAAACAGCCAGTGCCAGCGGTTCACAGACATCTGCACAGAAGCAGTTTGTAATCAAACATTCCCTTCATGACCAGAGTGCCCATAACTGCTGCAGATGGTGCTGACTGGGAAATCACATATCAGCACGGAACAATGCTTATAAAGCATACATCGATCACTGATACAGTCCATTTACAAGCTGTCATGATGTATCGGGTGTCCGTGCCCAGGCGCTGCCAGGGCCCGCGGGCGGCCTCTGCGGGGAGAGGCCGGGGCTGCCCCGTGCCGGACACAGCCGGTCCCAGGCGGTCCCAGGCGGCTCCAGCGGCCCCAGCCAGGACACAGCTGAGCCCCTCAGCCGAGCTGGGGGCGCCCGGGGGAAACCAGGTTGGAGCAAGGGCCAAAGGCGGCCCAGGCAGAGGAGGGGGAAGCCGAGGAGGGAGCAGCAGCAGAGGGACCCCGAGGCCGGAGGAGGAGGAGGGCAGGAGGTGCTGCAGGCCCGGCGCAGGGATCCCCTGCAGCCCTGGAGAGACCCCGCGGGAGCAGAGACCCCCCCTGCAGCCCGGGGAGGGCCCCACGCCGCAGCGGGGGGATATTTCCTGCAGGAGCTGCGGCCGTGGAGAGCCCCGGCGGGAGCAGGTTGTCCCTGCAGGACTGCAGCCCGGGGAAGGGCCCGCGCTGGAGCAGGGACACGGGGCAGGAGGGAGGAGCGGCCCAGAGGGCTGCCAGGGACCCACCGCCACCCCCAGCCCCAGC
>NW_020799095.1:148123373-148129913 GCF_003259725.1 Athene cunicularia
ATAAGAGACAGGGGAAGGGGGGAAGGGGGGACTGGGGAAAGTTGGTGGGAAGGGAGATACCATTGGTTTTTGCTTCTCCTTTTCCTCAAGTTCAAGCCAAAGGCCTAGGGAAACAGTGGGGAGGAGGTGGTGTTCTAATGTTTGACCTTTTTTTTTTATTACCAAAATATATTTTAATTGGCAATAAATTAAATTCCTTTTCCCCAAATTGAGTCTATTTTTGCCCATGATGGTAGCTGGTAACTGATCACTCTTTCCTTATCTCAACCCATGAGCTTTTTCATCCTATTTTTTCACCTGTCCATCTCATTAAGAGGAATGAGTAAACAGCTGGTTGGGAGTTTGGCCCTTAGCCGAGGTTAACGCACCACAGATACAGAACCTTTGCAATTACAAAAATATTTTTCTTTACATAGAAGAACAGGATATTCCATTTGAGAACCAAAGAGTTTGCCACTATGCCACAAAGAATCACATAAAAACAGGGACATTGATCTCTATCTCCATTGTCAGAGGACTGGGAAGTAAACTGACTCAGAAAACAATAGAAGGTGCATTATCATAAAGCTCTTTCTAGTTATTTTAAATGTAATATTTAAAAAAAAAATAGAAAATAGTTCCTATTCTGTTGATTCCAAAGTGATCAAATAACCCATAAAACGCAAATGTAAACTTTGAAGCTAAACTGTGAGCTTATTTCAAAATATTTCATTTGTGTGATGTTTCCTGAGAACCTACATCTGTAAACACTGATCCAGACATTTTCTCAATTGAATGGTATTTCAAGAATCCTTTCTGACCTATCTCTACGACAGGCTTCTGGTACGATATAGAAGAGTCCCAGAAAAAAGGAATGAGAGTGTGTGGCACAGAAGCTACCAGTAGGCAGAAGGTGATTGTTCACATCAGCCATCACCGTTCCCACCATTAGCATTTTCTTTCCACCTTTTTGGCAGTAGGAGGAAGACCTCAGACAACCCAGGGAACCTTCCCCTCACTTTGCAAGCCATTGGAGGTGTCATGAGGAAGGCTTTCCTCAGCCCTCAGTCTTAAACATTGAACAAGGTGACAATGTTGGTCTGGCAGCTTCCTTCAGGATGCCCACAGCCGCTGTGCCAGGGCATGACAGCAGGTTAGGCAAACATAACTGCAGCACTCCTGCAGCACTCCAATCCAGACTCCACAGCCATTCATCACATCAAGTGTCTACGATTCTTGCCCCAGTTTTATTCCCAGGCTCTTTAACATTTGATGAAGGAAGGTCTAAAATTAGTAGTGTGAGAGGAAGGCAATCCATACTGTCCTTGTAGTATGATAAGTAATGTAGCCCTTGTCTCTAGCTAGAAGGTATAGTGGGTCTACTGAAAGTAATCTTGTCAAGGGAGCTGTAGCATGCAGAGACAAGGAAGCATGACAAAGGGAGTTGTGCATTCAATAAGAGGAAATAATTCAATTTCAAATGTATTGCAGCCTTCTTTTTTGATTTTTTTATTCTGACAGAAAATCCTGTCTTAACAATTGCTGTCCAGTTCTGCAGACCTGAAAGATACTTGTAGTTCATTCTCACCCAAGTAACAAAGGTTCTCAGCATCTTCCAAAGGTGCTCAGCATTCTCCAGGATCAAGCACAGAGAGATGTGTCTTAAATCCAGCATTTAGGTCTGGAAGCTCTCAAGAGCTGAATGCTGTGGATACAACTTGGAAAAGATATAAACAAGTTTGGGCAAATGAGTACTAGTGTTAACAGGAGAGTTCCCATATTTGGGTGCATTACTGAATCAGAGCCTACGCTTGGTACTTGCTACTTTTGAGGCAAGGCTTTCATTTGTATCCAGGTAAGCCACAACCTTGATCATTTTCATACTTCTAGGTTCTTGTAGGTTTCATCAGAACATCCCTTCTCTGCAGAGACTTGCAACCCTACAGGCCATAAAAGCTCCAGACCTCACATCCCTGCAGCTCTCTGACAATTGCACCAACCAGCACTCTATACATCTCCTTTTATGCTCACCTTGGGGGCTCTTGCCCTTTTATGCTCATCAAGGTAGTAATGCTGCCTTTTATTTGGTCCCATATCCATACACTTAAAGCAATTTGCCCTCTACTTCCCTTTCAGACAGCATAGTAAAGTAGGGTTAGAGAGGAGTGGGCTGTAGAATGGTGAATAGCAGAGTAGAATGAAAGAAATGTGCTTTACTGTTGGAAAAGACAGGGAAAGAAAAGGGCAGAAAAATTAAGACCCCGGTAAGAATATAAGCACTTATATCCTTGTCTCAAAGGCAGTAAAAAACCTTGAAAACACAGGTTAATTTAGTCTCATAGTCAAGTAGTAACCTTTTTCAATCTGCTTTTACATTATACGAACAGCTAAAAAATGAGAGATTTTGTGCTCTTCTAACTGAAGCATTTGGAAAATCTTACACTGTGATAATCTCAGAGAGTTAAGTAACCCTTAACTGTTCTGGGTGCACACAAGAGGCACTCTATAGCAATCATTTAATAGATATAAAATGAGCTGAATATTCCTGAAGGTCATTCTTTTTCATTCTTAGATCAAACTTATATATTACATCTTTTTCACAAGAATAAGATACATATGGTGTCTCATGAGATTTCCAAAGTCTTTTTGTAATGCTTGTAGAATGAAATGGATAAACAAGTGGAGATGTGGTTATTTACACTAAATTTTTAAAGTTTGTATCCCACTCCTGGAAACAGAAAATGATAGCCAGGAAATGGCTCCTAAAAGGCCACTGCTTTACAAATTTTACCTATTTTTTCATATCTGAGAACTTCACAGAAAATTGAAAGCCAAAGTGACCTTGAAACAGAGATGCAAACTGATTTGGGACATAATGGGTATGTCTAACCCAGCAGATCAAGGAGAGATTTCCACTTCATTCACAGCCTGCTAGCTGTGTAATCCCAAATGAATATAAAAACTGAGTATCTTCTGGCCTTTGACCCTGAATTAGTTTCCAAAAGAAGGAAGTTTGGGGACATGTGCAAAGTGGAGATGCAGTGTGATCTGATAGACAGTGAATCATGATCCCAGGACAAGTTAGGACACTTACTCCATCCAGCAGTTCCCTAAATTCTGCTGTCACTACATTGGTCAGATATCTAGAAGTCTCATAAACGTTGAACACTTCCTATGACAGAAGAAAGTCATGCAGATAGGTGAAGTGGCGTGGTCTTAGCATAAGACTTGATTTGTCCCATGACTATGCCTGTATCTCTTGCAATTTCAGGATAGTCTCCGGTTCCGTGATCCCAACGAACCGTTGTTCTGGTATAGATCTGCCATCACTGGACTCAGTTTCAGTCAATGCTGACTGGCTGGTAGAACAAGAAAAGGACAGGAGCCACGACAGCATACTGCAATCGGAAAGTGCCTCCCACCAAGGTCTGACATATACAGGACCCTAAAAGGAATTCACACTCACTGCCACCTCTTCTCCCCACAGCAATTTGGTGTTAGTGTCCCTGCTCCACATCACTGACCCAACACATCAGGTCTCCACTCTGCTCAGGTGCATCAGCAGGTGCAAGGTTGAAGCACCTGGCAATAGCACACAGCACACTTCCTGAGGGCAATGAAGAGCTGCATAAAACTGAATCCAGTGATGGTAGATCAGTACCAGAGCAAACAGGAATTCAAAACATCCACCCATCATAAATTCTGACAGTTCAGCATTTCTGTCTGGGACCACCTGAATTCTTAAGGTATTTGTCATTAAAAAAAAAAAAAAAATTGATGTCTGAAGTACAAAGAAACTGTTTCCGGGGTTTCTGCTGAAATGAAGCTTTATTTGTTCTTATTGGGTATTTTGGGGGGAGTTTATTTTTTTCATTCAAATCACAGAATTATAGAATATCTCAAGTTGGAAGGAACCCATAAGAATTACCAACTCCAACTCCCTGCTCCTCACAGGACTATCTAAAACTAAATCATATGACTAAGAGCATTGTCCAGACACTCCTTGACGTCTGAAAGCCATTTCCTAAGGTGTCTAAGGTCAGTTTGAGAGAGGAATTTCACCCTGTTCTCTTTTAGAGCCTGATTCCTAGAACTCATTACAACTTCATTTTGTCCTGTTAAAGAGAATGGGGCTGCAATGGTTCAGCTCTTCTCAAAATGAGGTTCTTAATTCAGAGAGATAGCCTTTTTTCTGAGGGTAATTCCTATGAGATCTAAACACAGATTAAGACATGACTATGTCATACATGTAACAAATAAATAAAACAAAAAAAAAGACAGCATTCCTTATTCTGAGGCTGAGGGGAGACCTTATCACCTTCTACAACTATCTGAAAGGAAGATACCAAAAACTGGGGAAGAGCCTCTTTAACCTAGTAGTAAGCAACAGGACAAGATGTAATGGTCTCAAGTTGCACCAGGGAAAGTTTAGGCTAGATGTCAGGAGAGCATTTCTTTACAGAAGGGGTTGTTGGGCCTTGGAATGGGCTGCCCAGTGAGGTGGTGGAGTCCCCATCCCTGGAGGTGTTCAAGAGTCGAGTTGACACAGCACAGACGGATCTGGTGTAGTTGGGAACTGTCATTGTGAGGATAATGGTTCGACTGGATGATCTTCAAGGTCCTTTCCAACCTAGATGATTCTGTGATTCTAAAAGACTAAAGATCTCAGTACAGAAGAGAGCTAGGAAATGTGCACACTTTTAAATGTGTACACTACACATGATTCAAACATGGAGTAAAACCTGTACAGTTTTTGTACAAACAGAGCATTAGTTTTTTGGTGTTTCACATATACTGTACAACCCCATAAGACAATAAAATGAATGTGATATGCTACAAAACTGTAAGAGAAATAACGCAACCCCTTTGGCTCCTGTTATAAATACTTCCTAGGACTGGGAGTGGAATTTTTGTCAAAGGACAAATTAGATATTTAGTGTAAGGCAGGAAAAGGACCATTCAAGCTTGCACTCTCAAATGAAAATACTGGATGTAGAACATGAGGAACAACTGCATAGTAATCTGTACTTGGCTAAATATTGGAGCCTGTATATCTAAACAAGGAGATTCCAGTCCTTGAAAAGGGCTTGTAAACCAATGGCAATTGATGGATAAATAAACTATAGAAAGGAAAAATTAATGGGATGCAAGAAATTAAGGAACTGGAAGAACAGTTAAAACTTATGGTAACATCAGTCTTCTGGAATGCTTAGAGAATAAGAGGCAGAATTTTTGCAAGTAGAAATAAAAGAGAAGATTGATAAATACAATAGGGTTTTATTAGAAAATGAGTAAAATCTTCAAGAATCTGCAGCTTGTGACAAAGAAATAGAGAAACTGGTAGCACAGATACAAGAACTGGAGAACAGAGGTACTGCAGTCTCAAATACCGTAAACTAGTTGGAACAGCAACTACAACAAATTAAGAAAGTGGAAACAGAATTAAAACAAAATGAAGAAAGATTAGAATAGCAACAGTACAATAACCTGATTCAGATTCCTGTTCTACTGTTTAAATTGGATGATACAAGGCATGTTGTACCTACAGCAGGCAGTTCTGATCAAGTGCTGAAGGAACAGTTAGAGGCCGAACAGGAAACACTTGTGACAAAAGAGAGATTGAAAGCTTATTAGACCAACTAGAACAATATAATTTGATCAGTAAAAATAAGGAGATATTACAGCTGAATTTGCAGTTAGAGATGCAGGACTTCCAGAATCACTGAGCTTCAGTCAGAGAACACACACCTGAAGGAGGACCAGAGTGTTGTGCATTGACCTGGGCCGGCTGCCAGATCTCAGACTCTCTCTCGCTCCCCCACCTCAACAGGACGGGGAGAAAATAAGATGAAAAACCTCTTGGGTCAAGATAAAGACAGGGATATCACTTAGCAGTCACTATCACAGGCAAAACAGACTTAATTTGGAGAAAATTAATTTATTGATGTTAAAAAGTAGAGTGGGATGCTGTGAAACAAAAACAGTTTCCCCACACCAAATATTTTTCTGATGCTCAGGCAGCCACACTCTTTCACTTCTGACTCATCTTCCCGCCTTTTTCCCAGTATCAACCTTACTCCTTCATTTCTGTCTCCTCTATGTCCTTGCCCCTGCCGAGGGCGCAGGGGCTGGGGCTGGGGGTGGCGGTGGGTCCCTGGCAGCCCTCTGGGCCGCTCCTCCCTCCTGCCCCGTGTCCCTGCTCCAGCGCGGGCCCTTCCCCGGGCTGCAGTCCTGCAGGGACAACCTGCTCCCGCCGGGGCTCTCCACGGCCGCAGCTCCTGCAGGAAATATCCCCCCGCTGCGGCGTGGGGCCCTCCCCGGGCTGCAGGGGGGGTCTCTGCTCCCGCGGGGTCTCTCCAGGGCTGCAGGGGATCCCTGCGCCGGGCCTGCAGCACCTCCTGCCCTCCTCCTCCTCCGGCCTCGGGGTCCCTCTGCTGCTGCTCCCTCCTCGGCTTCCCCCTCCTCTGCCTGGGCCGCCTTTGGCCCTTGCTCCAACCTGGTTTCCCCCGGGCGCCCCCAGCTCGGCTGAGGGGCTCAGCTGTGTCCTGGCTGGGGCCGCTG
>NW_020799095.1:148129963-148151664 GCF_003259725.1 Athene cunicularia
CTCTTCGTAGCTGCCCTTTAAGTACTGGAATACTGTGATGAGGTCTTCCCTAAGTCTGCTCTCCTCCATGGAGAAAAGATCTAACTCCTTCAGCCTTTCCTCATAGGTTAGGTTCTCCAGCCCTGCTTTGATAATGTTCATGGCCCTCCTTTGGACCCTCTCCAGTCTGTCCACATCTTTCTTGAATTGTGGGGATAAGAACTGGGTAGAGTACTCCAGCTATGGCCTGACAAGTGCTGAGTAGAGTAGGCAGAGCACATCTCTGTCTCTGCTAGTAATGTTCTGGTGAATGCAGCCCAAGAACCAATTTGCCTTTGCCGTTACAGCAGCACAGTGCTGACTCCTGTTTAGCTGGTTGTCTACCAAGACATCGAGGTCCCTTTCAGCAAGGCTGCTCCTCAGCCACTCAGGTCCCAGCCCTGCACTGTGCTCTTTGGTTAGGTCATCCCAGGTGCAGGACTTTGCACTTGTCTTTGTTAAATTTCATGCAGTTACTTGCCTGATTGTCCAGCAATCTCTGTAAGACAGCTCTCCCTACTGATGTGCCCACCTCACTCCCAGTTTGCTGTCATTAACAAACTTGGTGTTGTTGAACAGTGTGGGGCCCAGTATCAACTCCTGGGGGACCCCACTTGTGACAGGCTGCCAGTCTGAGTAAAAACCATTGATCACCACCAATAACATTGCAGCCTCTTAGCCAATTTCCTACCCATCTCGCAGACCACCCACCCAGTCCGTATCTTGCCAGTTTGTCTAGACAGAGGCTGTGGGAAACAGTGTTGAACACTTTGCTGAAGTTCAAGATTACATCTGCTCAGTCAAGGTCTGTGCAGATTCTTTTCATAGGAGAAATTGCTGCTACACTTTTCTTCAGTTTTTCTGTAACCTGTCAAACCATAACTAGGTCCAGTTCTCTCCCATATCTGAGATCATCTTTTCTGTGCCTATCCATATGGTATTGTTTTCATTCCTGCTGAGGCTGTTCCTGTTTTCATCGAATAAAAATATCAATTGGATCTCAAATCAGCATTGTATATTAAGCATTAGCAGAAGCAAGAATAAAAACTGAAGGCTCCAGTGACAGAGTTGGAATCACTGTGATGGGGCTACACATTCTTATTTCTCTTTATCCTGTTTCAGAATACAACAATGCATCTAACTTGTTCCATCTATTCACTCTGTATCAGTGTTGTGGCTTAAGCTACATTCTGATTCCTCTTCTTAAATATGTCATCACAGAGGCACAACCATTGTCATTAACTGGCTCAGCCTTGGCCAGAAGTGGGTCCAACTTGGAGCCGGAGGATCTTCTAGAAGCTTCTTACAGGAACCACGTCTTTAGCCCTGTTACCTAAACCCTGCCACACACAAGCTCCACACAATCAGATAAACTGGACCTGTGAATTCCAATCTTAAAAGCAAAGCACCTAAACTTTTGGTCTGATAACCTGAACACCATCAGACTCAAGCCTCTCTGTGGACCTGGATCTTCATGCCAGCATTTATGTTACTAATGACAGATATGTGAATTCTTTTACCAAAAATATGAGAACCTCCAAAGCGAGTCAGGAGTCCTCAAATTTCTATCACAGGCAACTCTAACAAGAATCTTAAATGGTCCCTTCACTCATAAACTTGGTGTTTCATTATAGTGGAATCAATGTTAATTTCATCTAGAAAATAATTCTGGCAACAGCCTAATTTTAAGAATATCTCTTCATGTCAGGAGAATCACAAGAGTATGGATAACATTGGTGAAGTAATCCTAATCTCTTTATTCTTTCTCTCTCCAACCAAATAAATTGGCCATCTATTTTAGAGAATTAAAACCTCACTGTCTCCCTTTAACTGTTTTCCTACTATCATTAATCTTTCAGTGCCTGAATTAAGTGTATTTTTTACCTTGTTAATTTGGCTAGGAGTGCTGTAAAATATAGGATACCATCTTATAGGACATTGGGGTAATCTTTGGATTGTGCCATCCTAAAAACACAGTCTCTATCTGCAGGTAGAAAATAGGTTTGACCATAAGCTGAGTTTTGAAGAGTCAAGAAACAGTGCAACAGGTCAAGAATAACCCAGCATTGCATTCAAGGAAGGAAGCGTTAGGAGCTGAGAACAGGGGCAAATTTTAATGACTTCTTACTGGCAAGAAGATGCAATAGAAAGGTAAAATTTCAGCCATCAGCTGAAGGACCATGAAGGTAATCTAGGTGCCACGAAAGTTTGAGTGAGATAAAATAATTTATTTCAGAATTCATAAAAAATGATGGCAATGTTAATACAGGAAACCGCATGTAAGACATAAAATTTTTGATGGGATGATGCATATAGGACAACAAATCTTGCAAAAGGAAACTATATTCACACTGAAACAGTATTATCTTGTGAAATACAGAGAAATTAGATCCTTAGAAAACTCAACAAATGAACTGGTATGGGTTTACATAGGTGCCACTTTCAGTTAGGACCTGTAACACAGTAAAATTGGTCACTGTCCCAGTGGGTGCTCACAGAGAGAGACACAGTTCTATATTACAGGGCACAGTGGAAGAAGGAAACACTTCAGTCTGATTTTTCAGAAATAAAGCTTGAATGGTAGTTACAAGAATAGTACAACACAATTTTAAGATGACAACTCAAGTGTTCCTAGAGCCAAAAGCCTGGATATTATTCAAGTCAGTGTCATAAGGACAGATGATCTTATTGAATTTGTGAAAAGTCATGGAAGTTAAAAGAGACAGCACTGCTACATGAACTCAAACCATGGAGAAGGGATTTCTAGACACTGGCATCATTTGCATGTTATCTGAAATAACATACAATATAGTTTATGTCAGAGATTACTAGTACTCTTGATTGCTTTCCATCTTACTGTGATGCCACAACATCACACATGGGGCAAGTGAAAGAAGACAGCACCAACATTCAGCTTTTTCCAATCTCTCTTTTTTTTTGTACTTGGAAAATGGTTCCTAAAGCAAAATATTGGATCCAGTGTGCTACCACATCAATGAGACAGTTTTCTTTTGTTATCAGAAGGCAGAGTACCATTGGTGAGATCTGCTAGAAGATCATACATATCCATACTTTTCACAAACACCAAGTCACAAACTAATGCGAAAGCTGGTTGCCTGCTGTGACACGTAACGCAATTTTAATTCAATTTTGAGCTGTAACATGTATCAGAGACCAAGGATTTTCAGAGAATCCCCATGTAGAAATGGGTATAACAGCTTTAAGTAAGGGAAAAAACCTGTCAAAAGCTCAGGTTAGATAACAAAATTTTTCTTAGTTTACAATGCTTACAGACCTTCTGTCCATTTCATTCTCTGAGATATTTCCTACTGGTTTATTCTCTAAAACTTGCCAAAGTATTTAGCCTTTCAGTAAATCCATAAGGTAGGGGAGCACAGGTGCATTTTCTCTATCTGAGCATAGTTTGAGCAAGAGCTAAACAGGTTTATTCATCCCAAACTGGTAATTTGACCTACTGGCTCAAAAAAAATTATCTGTTTACTAATACCTGAATGCTTGAGTATTGTGCCCATTGCCAAAATGAAGAACTTGAGTCCAGTACGTTTTCTGTTAAAGGATTTAGCCTTCTTTCTTTGTCCAGTGGTTGAACAAACCAGGGCTGCTCTTATCTGAGAATCTTCACACCCAGTCACTTTCTTTAAGCTCTAGTAGGTCTATTACATCAATTATTTCTCTCCAATGTTTCACAATGTTTATCTTGTGAGAAGGACATGAGAGTCCTGGTAATATCTATCTAAACCAAAGAGAGTATGTTAAACTTGTCAGCAAAAAAAAAAAAAAAATCACAAAATAAATTAAAAATCCACACCTTCCTCAGCATTTTTGGAGTTGGCTGGTTGCAGGCATCACTCCAAACAGTCACATTATAAACTAACTTCTCATTTGTTTCAGGATATCATTATAAAGGTTTGTCACGCATAGCCAAATAGGAACAAGAGATTACTAAAGAACAGTTCATTTTTTCAGCTACATTTTATTTGTAATACCTTTTCCTGGCAGATGTTATCCCCACAATTGAATGAATGTTCTGAAGTAACAAAGTGGACATGTATTGATGGGAGAAATTGATCTGTGCTTGTTAATGTACTTTTGCTGCAGCAAGCACATTAAGTAATTAAAGCGGTAAAAAAGATCTTCCCATCCAAGCACACAATATACTGAACTCCATTAATGCAAGGACAAAGGCCAACTCTTTTTTCCATTGCATCTCAAGTGCACCTTGTCTGCAGTACACACACCGTATAGTTTGATTGCGTCCATAGAATTAAACTATCCAGTTACACAAACAGTTATTATCTCAAGGCAACTCTAAAGGATGAAGTGTCAAAAAAGAGTAATGATTTTAGGTTCCAAATATAAGCCATCTTAAAAGGATCTGATCTGGAGATGGTGTACAGTTTTTCATTCTGAAAATTAGACTTTGGGGTGTTTTAAGCTGAATACAAAAATATCTGGCAAATGAAAGTCAGAGACACACTGGAACAAACTTTTCTCATGCATAATGATGTTTTCTACTATCACAGCATCTGAACATTTATGATTGTACCTTGTTAAGAACAATCTTCTGAGATATTATTGCTCTCATGTTTGTAGATAATAGCTGATGACATAAAAGGCTGTTCAAGCCCACCTCAAGAAATTTCCTGAACTCATTCCTCACTCCAAAAAATAATGTCATAGATCATTTGGGTTTGGAACATTTAAATTAAAATGCACTTTATAAAACTATGCTGAAGTGTGTGGACAGTATTGCCAGAGTTTCTTCAAATATAAGGCAGAGCAATAGAGCTGAACCACTTCTGCTAGACACTAGGTAGTCCTTCCTCTCTGAAAATGATGGGCATGGGGCACTAAGTTATGGACATAACAGTGAGAGAAATTACTGGGTTTTTCAATCAAGCCTAGTTTGCATGGCAGCATGAAATTTTTCACATACAGTTCCCAGAAATCATTAATAGAGTTGAAAACAGGTATGTGCAGTATCAGAGGAAAATTCTGGACAACATGGTTATTTAAAGCAACACATGTTGGAGAGCCCAGAAATGTTATATTAATTTGAGAGCTTATGAGAACTCCAAATGTCATCTTATCACTTCTCAACCCATATGGACCAGATTCACCACTTGTTCTGCTCTCATTTGGTGCCTGTGTAGCACAACAAGAAATGGTTGAGTCATACATCGAGAAAGAGTGTGCTCACTTTACTTCAGTCACCTTTCACACGTAGGATGGCAGCTGATTTTTCTTGGTCATGAACACTAGAATGACAACTAGTCATTAAACAACTTATTTAAAAGTAGACTTTGCACAACATTCAGCAAATTGGCCTCTGATTAGTCATAGGTATCAGGGGAAAAGAAGTTTAAGTATAATCTAGTGAGTGAATCAATACATTCACTTCCTACCTTTCTTTCTGATCCTAGTCTTGTTAGAGTTGTCTCAACTTTTACCCATCTGTAGAATATAAACAACTAGGACTTAAGAAAGACATTCTGTGAGATCAGTAAAGGTTGTAAAGTGATTTCTGATCCAAAGACAAAAGGTGGTGATATTTATGCAGAGCACAGTTTGGTATAGATACTCTGGCTATCCAGGTGGAAAGCTTTGTACACACCAGGAAAATTCAGAAGTCAAGAGGTAAGGATACAGACAGAGAAGGCATTCTGCTTGCTTCTGAAAGACAACATTAAAATATATCATACAGACAGTGCTAGCCAAAAGGAATGTCATGCAAACAGATGGGATCCACTTTCTTAGGAAATAAAGTGTAAGGTGTGATGTTAGATTAAAATCTTGGGTAAAAAATATAGTTAAAAAGCAAAGAAGAAACTAAAATTAAACTTTGGGGATTTGGCCAGCTTTTAATAATCATCAGTCGTTAACCTGGAAGACAGGTCTTTCTATCATCTATAACATTAAAAATTGACCATCATAAGATTTTCTTCAAAGCTCTTGGTGTGTAATTGGGCAGTGCTTTACCTATTTTTATGGATCCAATTCATAAAATAACGATATTTCTACAAGCAGAGATCTTAAATTTAAAGTATTATCCTCCGGAGTATCACAGAGTGGCTTTGATCAGCCTTAAGAAAGTTAATTAAGTTTTAAGTTCAGAAAAGCAAAAGGTTTTCACTTAATGGGCTAAACCCGTCTCTTTGAGGTGAATTTCTACTTGAACCAATAGACTTTATACAATAAGTGTTGCTTTTCATTTGTGAGTCTTCTAGAGACAGCTGTGATCTTCACTGATGCACTCAGGTCTAAGTGTTTTACCCCATGAGTATTTCTGCTTAATGATATCATGGAGAATTGATGACACAAACCCCATAAATTCTAAGAATCAGGTGGCATTAAGTGCAGCATTGAAAACTGGGCTCCCTCAGGATGTGACACATTTGTTGAGATATTGTACACGATAGCACCAAGACTTAGGTGTGGAGCATTGCATATAGATGAGAAGCAGAACTTAATTGGTTTGTATACTGCATTTCTCAGCTAAAATAACTTTTTCATATTAATCAAACATATTTTGTGCTGTAATCTAAATAGCTAGACAAATTACTGGAGACCATGGTGCTGGCAATAAATCACTAAAACATAGTGTCTACTACACAGGCTGAAGCTGATTGATGCAGAAGGAAGCTGCACAGGGTTGTTTCAGTGCTGAGGAAGGCTATGGTCACACTCATCCTCGAGTCAGGGTATCATTCATGCTGGAAGAGATCTTGTGTGTTCTCCAGCCCAATGCCTGCTCAAAGCAGGACCGATTACTGAATTTAGACCATGCCCAGTCAGGTCTTGAAGACTTCCAAGGATGGAGATTCCCCAGCCTCTCTGGACAGCAAATTCCAGAGCTTGGCTATCACCATAGAATTATTTTATTTTTTTTTACCTTGCAACCAGGAACTGGAGGAAGGGACCAGGTCTGGTTGTTCTCTCAACAGCTTGTCCTATATTTAAAGACAAGATTTACTGCTGGTGATTATGCCATGCTTCCTCCAGGGATATGCACAGTGTGTAACAACGTGATAACACATTCTGAAGACAGATAACTTCATCTGCCTCAATTAATTGTTGTTTTCAAAGTGCTTTAGAGAGGAAAACTGCCAGAAGACCTGCAAAGCACCACAATCATCCTCACATGAAAACTTGGAGAATAAATTTCCAGTCCCCAAAAATTGCCCACAAGGAATACAGTGTTTTTTTTAAGCATCTCATAGTTATTTTATTACCAGAGCTGCTCATACTGTAATTTCTGGCACCCTCTCTTGTTTAGAGTAATTGCACTGACACAATCTATGCTGGTGTAATGTTTCTAGGTTGTTCTAGCTCAGTTCAGTGCTTTAAAAATGTGTCACTTCACTTGTTCTTAAGCAGCACATACACATATATCCCTTCACAAGTTTGAGGGCTTAGACTCCTCCTACACACACATGCATACACGTGCACAGAGCTACCCAGCGGCAGACATAGGTTCATCTGTAACTTTATGAATTACGAACTGCAGTCAACATCTTAAGTGTAGCTCTGTATAAATGTAAGTCATGTTAGGTGAAACTGAAGCTACTTTCTGACATAATTCACTCGGAAAGTCATTGAAACGGCAATGTAAATGTCACTTAGATTGGGGTGATATTTGCTTTCCTTAGAGGAGATAGTATCCAGATGTTAGGGGACAAAGATTTATTTTTTTGGTCAACCAAATACAACAGTTAGTCAAGTTTGGGGTTTTCTTCTTTTAGCCTTTTATTTTTTCCTTTCCACCCTTCCAGCACTGACTACCAACAGAGGATTGTTTAACCAAGTATATGGAACCTAGAGTAAATATTTCAAATTTTTTTTTTTTAATAATAAATTATTTTTTTAAGCTTTGAGATAAACCTTCCATGGTTTTCATAGCAGTCATTTGCATTAAAAGGATAATTTAGAACTGTACAAGAGTTTCTTCTCTAATTGCCTGACTCCAGGAAACACAGCTTTAAAATAAAGGTGTAGGACCTGCATTGAAAGCATAGATATTGCCAAAGGCTCAGCTGCAAACTCTGGCACAGAAATCTGACTAGTAATGTTTTTGCTTAATATTAGGTATCACAAAGAAACTTCTTTGGAGGTGCGAGTTACAGAGGTGAATTTCTTGCTAGCCTCTAAATCAGAGAAGACACAGTCCAACAAACCAATGGAGAGACTCAGATTAATATCAGTGATTTTGAAGAGGCTATAGAACCTTTATTAAACATAAAATATCACATGGTTTTAATTTATTTCCTGAGTGCTTAGCAGTCTTGAAAAATGAGGCTGGAAGAACAGTGAAACCCTTGTATTTTCTGAGATGCGGATGTTTGCATTCTTTTATTTGGCTATCACAACCCATTGCTGCCAAGATCACTACGAAGTGTCCATTCTATTACGGTACTGGCTTTGTCTAAACCTCCAAAATTTTATAGCTTTTATAGTCACAAACATGTACATAAACACACCAGTTGACAAGTTTTTTTTATTTTTACTCCCATTCTGTATGAGATTATTACATGATACTCATCACTAATACCTGAGCAACCCTAACTAATGCTTCAACAAAGACCTCTGTCTGTCATATAACTTTCCTTTTATACTGTCCATTTGGGCAGAAACTTCAGCAGTAGAGTGCTTTCTATTTTAACTCTATACTCTTTGCATTCACAAACACACTATTATATGCTCTTGTCAGAAACACCGGATCAGTGCTAAGATGCCTGACCCTTGGAGATGATCCCATGTTCCCATGTCCCATAGGGGTTCACTGCAAAGCTACAGACAGGTCCCAGAGAAGGGATGATGCTTCATGCAGGTGTATTTTCCATTTTGACACAAAGTTCTACTTTTCTAAAAAAAAAAAAAAAAAAAAAAAAAAAATTGCTGATCACCATATTCGCTCCTGAGCTTAAAACCCCTTTTCTAGAATCTGCTCACAGGCTGCAAAGCATTCTGAAGACAGAAAGTAAGTTATCTTCCTCTTTTTACACCAACTTCCTATATGACCTGCTGTCCAACATGCTCACAGTAGCCTGTGGGGCTGAGGAGATAATGTGCCGTGTTTTGTAACAATTCCCTCATGGTGACCTTCCTACAGCTCATAACAATTGACATTGGGACATCGGAGCAAGGGTGTATCTCCTGTGCAAACAGGGATAGTACGAATATCAGTCCTATCTGTTAGGGTTATCAGCAAACAGCCTAGGAACAGTCCCAAACTGCAGGCTAGTCAGACCAGTTTTATTTATTTATTTATTTATTCATTTAGTTATTTATCTTTCATGAAAGGACAGTGAGCCTTACCCTACAGGAAGCTGTCAGCTAACTGCTAACTTGTGTCTTGCTTAGGTTCACCTCTCCTTTCTCTGCTACTCACTGAACCATTGCAGTGTGACACACACAGGCAACAGACAGTTATGCATATTCTCTGCATAATATTGTCATTTGATTTTAAACCATCTGGTTAATTGTACAATCATCAATTATTGCACAAAAATGGCAGAAAAGACACAAAGGGATCTGAACACAGTAGGTCACAGAAGAAGGAGCTCCAGCAGGCGAGGTACAGGTTTAATCACAGTTACACTGGCTGCGTTTCAGACAGGACACACGAAGGTTCTCTGTCACATCTAGCATGTTTCATTTTACCTCAGAGTCCTTTTATACAGGTCCCTTACTTCTAAATCTAGATGGTACCAATTTTCTGAGAGTGACTTGTGTAGCCAACCTATTGGATGAGTCAGAGCTGTCCTTTAGCTCAGTTCTCTGTAAGTACAGGAGTGACACAGAACAGTTACCTAATGTATTTAGGGTAACGTAAGTCAGAGTATTGCTTATTCGAAAGAGTATCATAGTTTATCCCCAGTCAGCAACTAAGCACCACGCAGCTGCTCACTCATGCCTCTCCTCTCCCAAGTGGGAAGGGGAGGAGAATTGGAAAAAAAAAGTAAAGCTCATGGATGAGATAAGAACAGTTTAATAACTAAAATGAAATTAATATAATAATAACAATAACGAGACACAAAAAATAATAAAAATAGGAAAAACTATATAAGAAAAAGAGAGGGAGAAATAAAAGCCAAGAAAAGTCAAGTGATGCACAATGCCGTTGCTCACCACCTGCTAACTGATGCCAGAGCAGCGATCCGCCCCTCCTGGCCAACTCCCCCCAGTTTATAACTGAGCATGACGTCCTATGGTATGGAATAGCCCTTTGGTTAGTTCGGTCACCTGTCCTGGCCATATTTCCTCTCAGCTGGCAAAGCGTGAGACACTGAAAAATCCTTAACTTAGAGTAGGCAGTACTTAGCATCAACTAAAACATCAGTGTGTTATCAATATTATTCTCTTGCTGAAATCAAAACACAGCACTGTATCAGCTACTAGGAAGAAAATGAGCTCTATCCCAGCTGAAACCAGGACAAGGAGGAAGATAATTTCCAGATACAAGAGTATCCTAATTTCCACTGATGATTTTGATCATCGGTCATCAGAACGTGTTGAGATGCTGCTCTTCACCTGCAGAACAGTGTAGTATTTTAGCCTCCACTCTGTTTAATCTCTAATCTTTTCCCCCATCACTGGCACTGGAGATCACACCTCTCTTCAGTAGGCCTGAAAATTTAAGATGGGTACACTAACTCACCAAATGAGAGAATTGTCTTCACTAACTGTCATAAAGATAACTCATCATACAGGATTCTCCTGACATTGGATATTTACTACACTTTTGGAACTGATGTTTAGCTTTCTGAACATCAGCACCTCAGCTACTTTCATGAGTACAGGTCTGTGCTAGACTGATTTCAGCCCTGTCTGTACAGTCCAGCAGGTTCTCAACTATCACTGCATGACTGTGTAGACAGTCATTGCCTTCTTACTCCTGAGCTTTTTTGGGGTTTTTTTTTTTGGAAGATATTTGATTCTGCCTTAAAATGAAGGTCTGTGAAGAGTCATGGTAATAATGTCTTCAGGCTAAGAAAAAAGTCAGTTCTGTCAATACATCTGTTCCAAGGGATGGCACTTATTCCAGGAATGCATCACTTCAACATGCCTATCAGCCCTCTTGTCTTTTTTTCTTTCTTTTTTTTTTTTTTTTTTTTTTTTTTTTTTTTTTTTTTTTACCTAATTTGTATTAAAGAGAATCCATGCATCATAAATTGACTAGGTAAATATTTTCAAAATTACAGAGATTTACAGTCCAAAGGTCTGAACCTCTGAATACAGTGTGTATTTTCCAGGTATCTATCCTGACAAGAAAGGCATTGGTTGATTGCCAAATCCCAATTTGCTGAGTAAAGGACATGCTGCATTTTGTCTCTGAAGGAATGAGTTTATGACTAAGTACTCTGAACACTGTTGTCTATCTGGTAGGCAACAGGGTTGTTTTCCCACATAAAGGCTGTCTCTTAAGGCAGAAGATCCTGTTTTCAGCAGCTCTGAATGCTACTGATACTTGGTCTGATACTTGTAGGGTTTTGTAAACTTGGAGACCACTGATCTTTTCCCCAGGGCAATCTTGCATTCATTTTAGAAGAAGCTGGACTTCATTTTTCCACTCATTTTTAATCATCACCACCCCTTACGCACATAAACCACCACTGTAAGGGTTAGACACTTACAAATTGCAGCCTGGAATTTGAGGAGTGAAAAGACTGATAAGCAGCTGATTCAGTCCTGTGCTCGGTAACTGACTTACCTTGATCCTAGTTTTATAATATATCACTGCCAGAATCCTAACATTATTAAGTTAGTATTTCACTTTCTTTGTGCCCTCTATTCCCTCACAGACTCCAAAAGTTACTTCCCCTGTGAATGCAGTAGTTGTGGGGCTGTTTTTTTTCTCTGTCAAATAGATTTTGAAAAGCTTTAAGGAAAAAAGATGCAGAAGGATTGCTTCTGACAGAACCAGACAAATCAATTAATTGATCTCTTGCAGTCAGGGATAATTTTATTTCCTACTCTATTAAGGAAAACAAGAATCAGTTAACTAATTTCAGTAGAGAAAATATCTGTCACCATGTTGTGGTTTAACCTGGCAGACTAAACACCACACAGCCATTCACTCACTCCCCCCAGTGGGATGGTGGACAGTTGGAAAAAAAATAAAACTCATGAGTTGAGACAAAGACAGTTTGATTGGACAAAAAAGGAAGGGAAAATAGTAATAATAATGATAAAGAATTTACAGAACAAGTGATGTACGATGCAGTTTCTCACCTCCCACTGACTGATGCCCAGCCAGTTCCCGAGCAGTTGGCCACCACCTCCCAGCCAACTCCCTGCAGATTTACTGTTCAGCATGATGTCATATGGTATGGAATATCACTTTGGCCAGTTGGGGTCAGCTGTCACAGCTGTGTCCCCTCCTACTTTCTTTTGCACCCTCAGCCTCGTTGCTGGCAGGGCATTAAAATAGGATGAAAAGTCCTTGACTTAGTGTAAGCACTGCTCAGCAACAACTAAAACATCAGTGTGTTATCAACATTATTCTCACTCTAAATCCAAAACACAGCACTATACCGGCTACTAGGAAGAAAATTAACTCTATACCAGCCAAAACCAGAACACATGAGTTATTAAGCAGAAGATGCTGGAGAGAATTAAGGATAGAAACTTAAAAATGTTTTTTTCTTCCAGAAACTGCATTACTTATTACTCAGCCTTTCTAACTCTGGCATCAAACAGCATCGCAAATCCTTTGGTTTGAGCAAAGAAAAGGTTCTTTCTTCCCCCATAGCAGCACCTACATAATTTACCCTTTGGTGTCTATAAATATTGACAGTGTTATGCTTGTGCTTCAGAAGAAGATAAATTTAATACCAACTGACCAAAGTAAACTACCTGCAACACATAATTTACTGATGACGTTTGCTATTATATATGCCAGAAACATATACCCATAATAAATATTAAGAAAAAAAACCCTCATTACTTTTGTATCACAGTCTCTTTTCAATATTAACCATTCATACAGGTTAAGAAACATGATTCAAATATCACAAGATGTAATTCAGACAGATTAAGGAGCTTCCATTTCTCATGGGGAGGGAGAGGTGGCAACAGGCTGTGTGTGCATACAGAATTCAAAATAGCTTCCAGTGCAATCAAAAAGAGAACAGGACATTAATGAAGGCCAAACGTTTTAAAGCACTTTGACTGTATGGCTTATGGCCAGCAGATCATATCCTTAATCAAGTTTGATTATTAACCATTACCTAACAGCTCCAGAAGGGTTGATTCTCCCAGGATTCTCTTGCTAAACCTTGTTGATTTATTCATTTCTTTATCTTCTCCAAAAGGGCTCATGTTTGGCCCAGCCTCACTCTCCCTAAAGGTACTAAGTGTTTTGAAAAATACTGTCATTTCTGCACACTTACATAGTTCCAAGCCAGGAATTTCAACCTTATGTCAGACATACAGTAGCAGGACTGTTATGTATTTGTGGAGATTCATAATCAGGTTTTTGATTATGTTTTTTTAAGTTTGGTTTTGTACCAAAGTATAAAGAGGAAATGTAGGAGACATAAATTATTATTAATACTCCTCATTGTTCTTGCTTTTATTGTTAAAAACCACAACATGTTGGGTTCCCATAGAAATAAAGATTCATTTCAGCTCCACTGTTATCCTGATAGAAAACTTTTCATAAATCACCTTTCTGGCCTTCAGCAGGACAGAATCATATTGACACGATTTACAAGGCACTCAAAGAAGGAAAACACTAGTTAAATATAAAATTCGCATCATTATTACTTCTACCACCCTCTCATCTGGGAAGTCCATCTATCAGTCTAAGTCATCCCAGAAGTCTATAGTGAATATCAACAATGGCAATGGGGGAAAAAAATAAAACGTGTGTCCAAGTTACGATGAAATTTGTCAAGCTCCTCTACTGCTTTTCTTCACATTTTCATTCTACAGTGATAGGGGCTGCCAAGTAGATGAAGTAAGCCAGTGGATAGTGATCAGCAAATATGAGACAGAATAAAGAATTTTGTTAGAAATGCAAAGGTTAAAAATATGGAAGGAAAGCAAACGTAATACTATGCAGGATACATAGAAAATTACTGTAAACAAATTAATGCAGTATAACCTATAGTAGCATGTGTTTGGAATAGTAATCAGTAAAGCAAGGTAAGCACCCCAGTGGGAAAAAAAGCAAAGGTAATTAGGAACTCATTAGTGTGACAGCAGAATATATTATCTGTGTTAGTGCCCTACACCAGAGATTTGATCTGCCTGTCAAAGCAAAAGAAAGTGTTCTGCAGAAATTTCAGAATACAAAAGCAGACCAACATGACAAAAACAGACAGCTTGTCACACAGTAACTTGAGAAGTTGGAAGATTCCTGTCTAACCTCTGAACATCTTATTGTCTAAATGCATAAAACTCACTAAACCCACGGATAGGTGTGGATTTTTACATGTGAGGAAGAGCAAAGATATTACACTGATGAGAAAAGTCAAGAAAAAAAATCTATACCTAGGAATGTCTTCTAAGGTCATAAAGACTAGAATACACAGGAGACTTCTATAATTCAGAGAAACCAAAGACCTCAAGAACAAAGGATTGGGGTTTTTCTATATAACACAAGAACACGGTATATTCAGAATGTTTTCTAACATACAGTTAGTAGATATTCACTTGTAGATGTGAACAGATAGCATATCATAGAATCATAGAATGGTTTGGTTTGAAAGGGACCTTGAAGATCATGTAGTCCCAACCCCCCTGCCATGGGCAGGGACACCTTCCACTAGCCCAGGTTGCCCAAAGCCCCGTCCAACCTGGCCTTGAACCCTTCCAGGGAGGGGGCAGCCACAGCTTCTCTGGGCAACCTGTACCAGGGCCTCACCACCCTCACAGGGAAGAATTTCCTCCTTATACTTAATCTAAATGTACCCTCTTTCAGTTTAAAACCACTACCCCTTGTTCTGTCACTGTAGTCCATGATAAATACTCCCTCACCATCTTTCCTGTAGCCCTTTTAAGCACTGGAAGGCTGCTTTAAGGTCTCCCTGGAGCCTTCTCTTCTCCAGACTGAACACCCCAAACTCTCTCAGCCTGTCCTCACAGGGGAGCTGCTCCAGCCCTGTGACCATCTTTGTGGCCTCCTCTGGACCCACTCGAGCAGGTCCATGTCCTTCTTATGCTGGGGGCCCCAGAGCTGAATGCAGTTCACTGGGTGAGGTCTCATGAGCATGGACTGGAGGGGGAGAACGCCCTCCCTCTACCTGCTGGCCACACTTCTCTTGATGCAGCCCAGGACACAGTTGGCTTTCTGGGCTGTGAGCGTAGATTGCTGGCCCACAGTCAGTTTTCCATCCACCAATACCCCCAAGTCCTTCTCCTCAGGGCTGCTCTCAATCCACTCATCACTCAGCCTGTATTTGTGCTTGGGATTGCCTTGAGCCATGTGCAGGACCTTGCACTTTCCCTTGTTGAACTCCACGAGGTTTGCACAGTCCCACCTCTCCAGCCTGTCCAGGTACCTCTGGATGGCACATCCCTTCCCTCCAGTGTGTTGACCACGCCACACAGCTTAGTGTTGGCAACCTTGTTGAGGGTGCACTCGAGCCCACTGTCCATGTCGCCAACAAAGGTGTTAAACAGCACCAGTCCCAATACCAGCCTCTAAGGAGCACCACTCATCACTGGTCTCTACTTGGACATCAAGCCATTGACCACAACTCTTTCAGTGTTATCATCCAGCCAGTTCCTTACCACCGAGTGGTCCATCCATCAAATCCATGTCTCTCCAATTTAGAGACAAGGGCGTTATGCAGGACAGTGTCGGATGCTTTGCACAAGTCCAGGTAGATGGTGCCAGTTGCTCTTCCCTTGCCCACCAACACTGTAACCCCATCATAGAGGGCCACCAGGTTTGTCGGGCATGATTTACCCTTAGTGAAGCCATGTTGCCTGTGACCAATCACCTCTTTATTTTCCATGTGCCCTAACATAGTTTCCAGGAGGATCTGCTCCATGGTCTTGCCAGGCACAGAGGTGAGACTGTTTGGCCTGTAGTTGCCTGGGTCTTCCTTTTTTTTTTCTTTTTAAAAGAGGGAGTTATGTTTCTCCTTTTCCAGTCAGCAGGAACTTCACTGTACTGCCACACCTTCTCTAATATGATAGATATTGACTTAGCCACCTCATCCACCAGTTCCATCAGGACCTGTGGATCGATCTCATCAGGTCCCATGGAGCCGTGCACCTTCAGGTCCCTTAGATGGTCTTGAATCTGATCTTCTCCTACACTGGGTGGTTCATTCTCCCAGTCCCTGACTTTCCCTTCTGCCTCTTGGGTGGTGTGTCTGAGGCACTTGCTGGTGAAGACTAAGGCAAAAATTCCATCGACTACCTCAGCCTTCTCCATATCCCAGGTAACCAGGTCTCACTTTCCTTCTGGAGAGGGCTCACATCATCCCTAGTCTTCCTTTTATCACCGACGTACCTATAGAAGCTCTTCTTGTTGCCCTTGACATCCCTGGCAAGATTTAATTCTCTCAGGAGTTTGGGTTTCCTAACCTGACCTCTGGATGCTCTGTATTCCTCCCATGCTATCTGTCCTTGCTCCCAGCCTCGGTAGGCTTCATTTTTCTGTTTGAGCTTGTCCAGGAACTCCTTGTTCATCCATTCAGCTTCCTGGCATTTTTGCCTGACTTTCTCTTTGTCAGGATGCATCAGTCCTGAGCTTGGAGGAGGTGATCCTTGAATGCTAACCAGCCTTCTTGGGCCCCTCTTCCCTCCAGGGCTTTATCCTATGATACTCTGCCAAGCAGATCCCTGATGGAGCCAAAGTCTGCTCTCCTGAAGTCCAGGGTAGTGAGCTTGCTGTGTGCCCTCCTTGCTTTCCTAAGGATCTTGAACTCCACCATTTCATGGTTACTGTACCCAAGGTTGCCCATGAACCTCAAAATGACACCAGCCCTTCCTTATTGGTGAGAACAAGGTCCAGCACAGCACCTCTCCTCGTTGACTTCTATCACTTGGAGAAGGAAGCTATCATCAACACATCCCAGGAACCTCATGAATTGCTCATGCCCTGATTTGTTGTCCCTCCAACAGATACTGAAGTGGTCAAAGTCTCCCATGAAGACCAGGGCTTGTGAACATGAGGCTGCTCCTATCTGTCTATAGAGGGCCTCGTCTACTTGGTCTTCCTTCATCAGGTGGCCTGTAGCAGAACCCCCTATAACATCACTTGTCCCTTTTCTCCCTTTAATTCTGACCCATAAGCTTTCAGTCAGCTCCTCACTCATCCCTGGCAAAGCTTCATGCACTCCAGATGGTCACTGACATAGAGGGTGACACCCCCTATTCGTCTCCTGTGCCTGTCCTTCCTAAAGAGCCTGCCTTCCATTCCAACACTGCGGTCATAGGAGTTGTCCCAAATGACAGCTATTAAACCAAAATAGAGCATGTTTCCTTCATTCAAGTACACAGCATCCTTACCACATAGTCCATCACAGTAAAAACAAATAACAAAAAACCTGTACACAGCTAGAAACAGCTCTACCCAATCTCTCCCAATATTGAAACAATTCCTTGGTTTTCTTGCAGGAAATGGTGCTCAAGATTTGAAACACCCCTATGCAAAGCAAAGGCTTGAAAGAGAGTATCTAGTGTTCTGTGTACTTCAACCCTCATAGATGAAATAAAATATTACTACAGTAGACATACTGTTGTCCATGAAGTACATCCTTTTGACCCATCTGGGTGTTCTGGTCTCCTCAAAAAGTGTTCCTTTGCCTTATCTTTTCCTCACTGAAAATACACATGGGGTCCAATATGCAAGCAGAGTAATAACTCACACTTGGTCAGATTTCTCCACAGCCACTGGGTTGTTATAAAAACTAGGAGGAAGAGTGGTGCAAAAGAATAGGGGCAAAAATTTAAGTAGACTGGTGTTGTACATGTTCTTCTAACTTACAGGTATGTGAAAAACACAATATGGCCACCAGAACCAGAGCTTTAGTCAAACATGAATATTCATCTTCCCTCTGAAATGGTGGGATTCAGCTACATTTCATTAAAAGATTATAGATTTATGACCCTAAAATGAACATGTTTTTATTATAGTTCAATGCAGTTACTTAGCACAGTTGCTCAAAACCAGTCCAGAAGCATTTAAAGCAGCTATTGTACTTAAATCTGAACAGATGCTTAAAATAATTTGGTACATTACAACATTGTATTACAAAAACAAGTCAGTTACTCTGACTTTATAGAGAAAGTAATGTACATTGATCTTCCTTGACAGCAATGAAAGCCCAATGACATCCTTCCCTGCCCTGGAGATTGCAAGAAAAGTAACTGCATTTGGCAGAAAATAACCTGTTTTGTAGTTTAACTCTTTTCTATAAACTACTACTCTGTTATATCAGCTGCAAATTAATGGAAACATCAACTCACCCTCTCTGGAAGAGGTCCACATTATGGAATTTATGTAGCTCCACAGAAAACTCGACCGTTCCCTGGACCTCAGACATGATTTTTTCAGGTCATCACCTAAACAACACATATATACAGGCATTATAAACATTTTATGTATTTTGCTTAACAAATCCACAAATGCTTTACTACATTTTATTTGGCATCTCGGGGTTCATGCAAAGCATGAAATCCACTGAATTCAGCTGGAATCTTTCCAATAATATCACTGGGCTCCACCTTCAGGAAGACTCACTAAAAGCCAGATCAAAGCAGTAATTAAGAGAGGTAAAAAGTCTAATTAAGCCTGAGGACAGAATTATAATATTATGGAAAGTATAAGAAGTTTAAAGTAAATAACATATTATGTTCAAGAATCTCAAAACAAATCTTAATTAACTCTCTTGATATTCTTGTATGGGAAACTTGATTTTTGTCTTCCTGTTTTACCAAATGGCAGATCAGCACAGATCATTTGTGTAAAACATAGGGCAAAAAGACAAAAACCCTGCATAGGTGAGAGCAGAAATTAAGAACTGTCTTGCTTTTGATCCCTTCTATGACTTAACTAAAGTCCCAGAAGAGAAGCTTCTGAGGGAATATGAATAATTTAAAGATTAACGAATGGAAGAGATTCTTCTAAGGAAAATGCTGACAATCAAAGCACCTAATAGGAAACAACAGCCAGACCAAGATTTTGAAGCATTACAGCCATTTACTGAAAATAATTCATATATTCACTGAATCAGAATAATCCAGGTTAGAAGGGACCTCAGGCAGTCATACCTTACTCAAGGAATATTTGCAAAAGTAAGTTTCCAAAGCAGCCATATTTAATACACCAGTGTAACCCTTAACATTTCACTAATTGTAGCAGAGGCAAGCCAAGGGCTTTTACAGCTTTTGGACAGATTTTGAATTTTCTATTTATCTTTTCTTCCTTTTCACCCTTCAAGTCTACTTCTGGCAATCTGCAAGCTGTCTGAAAATTGTCTATAGCATCATTGAGATGATAGAGATCAGGTTTATTTAATTGATATGTTCATAAACATCATTTTGGTAGCTCCTTGACAGCAGTCAAATACAATCTCTGAGGAAGACCCATGTCTGCGTTATTAATAATTCCCGAGACATACGGGGCTTTAAGGGGATCTCTAGCTCAAACTGCAAAGTGAAGAATTTCTCCATATATGCTAACCAGTAATTTCCATGGCACTCAAAGATTTGACCGTTTCCTTCAATGAAGCAGGAATGAAGAGGAGTTTCATACATGAAGTCTTCAGATAAGCATTAGGCTGTAGCTTTCTGATAAGTCTTAGCGCTCACTCCTGATGAGTAATTTTCCAGCTGACTGGCTTATTACACTGATTATTTTAAACTGTTTTCTTTCTGGCTATCCTCTCAAAGCACTACCATTTTTCAAAAAGACCTCATTCTAGAGTTAAAAATATTGTTTTTTCATTCACTCTCCTCAAAAACTAACATTGCAGCTGTTGAATTCAGAATGACAAGAATGGGATACAAGATGTACACAATATATGCAATATGTGTTTATAACTGTGAGAAAGAAAAGGGCAATTGCTAAGCTACTCATCTGATATACATCCAAGGTAAGAAACTTCACATTATCTCATGTCAGCCTATGATTTAGGAGCAGTAAAGGTAAACTCAAATGTTATTACTTGACAAAGCACTATTTTTTTTTTTTCTTTCCCCACCATTTCGACAGGAATGAGATTAATCTTTTCTCCTTTTCCCTTTTTGCACAGCCTAAGGAGTTGTATACTGTTTATAAGGCATGTATATCACATACCACCTGGTTATAGTGTGTGAAAGTCTTATCTGCTTGTACAGTATCAAAGCAAAGCAGACTGTGTGGGAAGCCAAGAGGAAACCACATAATACCACAAAGCAATACTCTGACAAGGAAGTCGGAGACAGTGTTAATTGGAATAATTACCTCTGGATAAATCTGCATGTTGTGCCGAGGCACATTTCCCTAGACCAAAAACTCGGGATCAAAGGAGACTCCATGCTTTTGAAGACACTACTTTAAAGAGGAGAGGTGTGAATGGATGGCCATCCAGTTCAGACCAGCACCAATATTGTCAAAGATAGAAAGCATGACATAAAGCTAAGGTTAGCTTGGGTAAATGAAAAATTGAATACATGGAAATGCAGACACTGGTCTTCAGTGTATCTGTTTTATTTTGCATGCTTTATACCTACTATTAGTAGTAATAGGTTAAAAATTCATGTTTGCTGCTTTAAATTAGATTAGGGGGCCTTCAAAAGATGCTTTGGAACCGATTAACAGTAATAATGATGGTGATGGCACTACCAGTAATGATAATGATGGCACTACCTCATTGTGGTCTCTGAGGTAACTCACCTGGAGTCAGCCTCTGAAATTAAAACAAGTGATGAAATGCATGGACCTGGGAGATAAAAGTTTCATAATAACAGCAATCTGTGCAGCATGCTGAGGCCTGACTATGATCCATTGATCCAAAACCTGGATTAGGAAATCAAAAGATATTGGAAAATTTTTTAAAAATCCTGTGTTCATAGTGGCCACCAGCTGTTTAATGAGTCTGTACAAGAATAAGAAATTTCTGGCTCACTCAACATCCATGATCTCTGCAACCTCTACACAGTGGCAGGAGTACAAGTAACCAGAATCAAAATCAAAAGCTTTTGCAGAAATGGAAGAAGAAATAAAAGAGAAGACAGAAATGAAAAGAAGAAAAGAAGCAGTGACACACTGCAAGAAAAACCTCACAGAGCTAGCAGCAAAGCACGAAGAGAAATGGCCTAAAATGACAAGTCATAAAGCAATCAGCTGTGAGATGAAGTAAAGACAGAAAAATAAAGGTCAGTGAGGTTAAGGACTGATCCACAGTAACACAGTTGGCTTTCTTTAAGGCTATGCCTTTTTTTTTCACCATAAAAATGATTTTAAAAGAGAACTCTGTGATCTGCTAAAACTTTGACGTCTAGAAGACCCCAATTTATTCTAAATACTGTTCAGATTGTTGTTAAATCCCTATATCAGAGTAAGACACCTTATGTGGTTTTAGTGCAGATCAGGAAAGAGAGAAGAACTCATGAAGAACATACAGAAGAAGTCATGCTTCTTGTGTAAGTAAGACCCTCATCAGAGGATCTTTCTGGAAACCTCCCAGGTGTCCTAATTAAAACGTTCAATATGGATG
>NW_020799095.1:148151714-148165401 GCF_003259725.1 Athene cunicularia
GGGGGGGGGTGTAAATAAATTAAAAAATTAAAAAAAAAAAAGGAAAGAAAAATCCTGTTTCTGTAACTTTATTTCCCTCACTGATCACCACAATGGAAGAATAAATGTCTATTATACCAACCTGAACTTCTATCCACCCCACGAGCACTCCAGAGGATTAGAGCACGTAAATCTGTGTCAGATAACTATAGGGACTGAGCCCCCAGCAGCCGGGGCTGGTAGTTCAGGGAAAACCTGACAAGTACTAAAAGGGGCCTCTGGTGCACCTTATCATCATGGCACCTAGCAAAGTTCAAAGAAAACCTGCTCAGAGACCTAAGCATCATGCTTCAGTGTAAGAAGCTGTGAAATTTGACAAAACAGCTGCAGGGCACACCTGGATCTAGTGCTTAAACGTATGCAGTGAGTTTTCACTGCTGTACCAGATGCCTGCTTAAGGAATCTGATCATAGGCCTTCAAAATCCAGGAGTTGTGAAGGACCTCTGACCGCCCGTTACTGATCACTCTGTGGGACAACCTTGGGTTATAAATAGAGGAATAGCCACTAAATATAATACTGAAATGAAGGATGCCATTACATCAGCGCCGTAAACACAATAGCAAATACTGCCAGTACTAAAGTACCATTAATTTATCTAATAAGCAGTTTAAAGAAAAACACAGAGGTGATTCTTGAGAAGGCTTTACTACATTGGTTTTTGGTTGGTTTTTTGTGTGTTTTTTGGTTTGTTTGGGTTTTTTTGTTTGGGTTTTTTTTGTTTTTTTCTGAAATGTCTGTTTTTAAGTCAAACTCTTTGCAATTTCCAGAAGAGAACTGAAGATAACACTAGTGAATATCAGTATGAAACTACTATAGCAACATGTGAATTGTTTTGGTCTTATGCTTCTGTAAAAGCAGTCCCCATGATCATTCTCATCGCTTCAAAACACTGGATTGCTTCATAAGGTGCTGCCATTGTCACTGGCTGTGCTATGCTCTCCTACATGGGCTGATTTTACAAGTCAGGTCACCCCTTTGATAGTTTGTTGTTCCAACTAGAGTTGGTGTCCTAGCAATAGAGTCAGTTACAATTGTCATTTTACTTGTAGCAAGGAGACACTAACCAAAAATCAGAATCCTTTATACAAATAAAGCCCTAGGAAAATCTATGTGTTTAAAGATTGGAGACTGTCTCACTTGCATTTTTAAACAAACACTTTATTTTACTCCCCACATCTCCATTGTTGTCGGTGGAGATACCTTCTGGATTGGAGATTGTTTAACATATGATACTGCTCAAACTGCAATAGCTTTATTCATCTTTATCCTCCATTGCTCTCCGTAAGCTTTTTGACTCAGTATTTGTGCTAATGACATTTTTGAGATAGAGTCAACTGATTGAGCCATCTGACAGCAGGTGATTAGTCGGTTATGTACCACACACACACAACTGCTAAACACCCTGAAGCTAAAAATGAGTCTGACAATTCCCTGCTAGACAGCAATCGGCATCAACCCAACTAAAGGGAGTAGAGGAAGGTGAGATGGGGACAGAGCAGAGTGTAAATGAGGACAGGACACTGCATACTCTGACAGTCCATGAACTTTCTAGCATTTATGTAATTACTCAAGTGAAAAATAAAACAGACAATTTTTTAGTGCTTTCACCATTCTTGTCCATCTCCATCACAAAAGCAAGAAAAACCCAAACAAACAAAAATCCACAATCAAAAAAACCACCAAGGACAAAAGAACAAAACAGAATGTGATAAAGGGCAATGACTCATAAACCTAGAAACATTCATTTAGCAGAATAAAGCTGCCTTTCAGGAAACACAGCACACACTATCTCCAGTATAGCATCACTGTCCTTATTGCTTTTAAAGCATCTTTTATTTTATTTTATTTTTAATTTCTTCAAAAGATGGTGTTTGTTGCAAAGCTGGGTATTTTTGTTTGATTATTTATTTATTTATTTATTTATTAAGGGTTCCTTGATTAAGTGCATAGAAAAAAATCACAGTGAGATAATCTCATTCTCCTCTCCACAAATGCCTTCACCCACTGTAAGATTCTAAGGAACAGAGGAATACAGTAGAAGGAGGACGATAAACACACACAAATATGCTCTGTTACAAAAGAATTAGGAGAAGCAGCACACACATTAGACAAAGTCTCTCTTTTTTGTTGTTGTTTTTCTTTATTAATTAAATTTCTCCAATGCTAACCTTCCTGCAGCTGAACTGGATCTCAGTTATTAAGGCACTGACTGCATCTCAGTAGACTTTTCTGAGCATAATTAATTGCTTGAGTCAAAACAGTCACAAATGTCAGTAAGTCCTTTCACTACACCATTGTCATTAACCACTGCCTACTTCACAGAACTTGTATTTTTTTCTGCCAGCTCATCAGTAAAATGTGAGAGGTGAGGTCTTAAACACAAAAATTATTTCAGAAGTTAGCACTTCATTTTGTTAAAATAAATCAAGGCAGTAATTCTCTTCTAAGATTTTGGGTGACAGCAATATATCTCCCTTATAGTTTTAAAAGGAGACAATCTACAACACTAAAGACACAAAGAAATGGCAAGGCTTGTGTAGCAAAACTATTAAGTAAGTAGTTACAATATTTTTCATTTTAATCTGTCTTGATACAAATCACTGACGTAACAGTGTCTAAAACATGGCTCTCCCTCAGTAATATATTTGTATACACCCTATTCTGGGGTAGAGGTGGCATTGAATTTTATCCAGAATACCTCTTCTTTTCCTAAAACCATTTAGTTTGATTTCCCAGCACTGTTGAGGCTAAAGAATTACAGGAACATAAACTTTTTACTTTAATTACCATAAAACTTCCTTTTTCCTGAGACATATGTGTCAACCCTGGGGAAACCACCAAAGATTATGGTTGTACATCAGCAAAGTGATTCAAGGATCGGTTTATGTCCCTTTGACTCGTTGAATTAGACCTTTCATCTTATTATAACACAGTCAACAAGCTGCAGCATTTATACTGAGTCATGGAAAGCCAATGAGGTATGTGATCCCTCAAGGCTCACCTTTTGCCACAGCTTTAACAGTAACAAAAAAGCTCTGCCTAGTATCCCGTTTTTCACATTCAGGTGCAAGAACTTCAACAGATTGATAAATCAAAACATCTACACTCAGTGGAAAACAGATATCATCTCACTCAATATACGGCCTCACTCAACAGTATGTAATGAAGTTGAAAACAAGGAATATATGCAATAAAAACTACATAGATAATGCACATAAAAAAATACAGTCGGACTCAATGATCTTAAAAGTATTTTCCTACCTAAATTATTATGATTCTATGATTTAGAACTCAGCCAGAAGGCTTGTTAGTTTGTTTCCTAAATGTACTTACAAAGTCCACAACTTCTGGGTCACTCCTTGTTTGTGACTTTTCTGTTTGTTTTAATATGTATTACCATTTAAGACTTCAGTTTTAAATTTTCTTCTGAAATGATGTTACTCGTAGCCATGAGAAACTTTCTAATGCTCTGTTTAGCCATGGAAGTGTCAACAACTGCTTTCCAAGATCTCAGATCATTGCAACCAGCTAACATTACCTGTTATACTTTACAGAATGAGATAGCATCACAGCACAAGACAGCAATAATCCCTTGCAGCTAGTTTGGTAAGGTTTTTCGTGTTCTAATCTCTTGTAATCCTTTGTATCTTTTTCTTCAGTATGCAAACCAAAGTAAAGATTTACAATACAGGTAAAAACAAATTCAAGACACATAGTATTAATCAATCATATGTATTAAACATGAGGGGTTTTTTCCACTACATAAGCATTTAGACTAATACTAAAGACTAATTTGTTTTTTACAAAAAGCTAGCTCAGTTTGGATGCAAGCCCTGAAAATAATCTTCCAATATTAAAAGAAAAAATAAATTGCTGTCTAATATTCTTGGGAAAATCAATATCCACAGTTTTGTCAGATGCGTTAGACATATGTTCATAAAGAGTGCGCAACACCATGAATCACATTTCACAGGTTCGTTGATTGCTACCACCAAAATGTTATGAGTTAGAGACACAGAAGACAAATAATAAATGATCCTTTAAAAAATTACTCATAACCCAAAGAGTATTAAAAGTGGCGAAAATAAGAAAGGAGCCAGTTTATTTTATATAATTGGTTTTGCACTTAAAGAATCCACTGTGCTTTGTCTTTTGCCAGCACAATTGGAACTCACAAAGTACCAGTGACAGTTCAGTAGGGGTAGATACCCATTCAGCCTCCAGCAACAAAATTAGTGTTATGAGCAAAACCACTTGCAGGAAGATCAACAGCTTCAAATATATGGTCCACATAGTCATGGGTGAAAACGGGGAGAAAATAATGGATCCAAAGAAAGGCACTTTGGAAAACGAGTCAACAACTTCAGTTTCTCTCACGTTCTGTTTTTGGGACCAATCCACACTGTAGAATTTATGTTACCAAATGTTAGGTTACCAAATCCAAGAAGGCTGAGAAGTAATGGTCTCGATTATACCCTTCATAAACTGGTCATTTCAAGGGTATTTAGATGGAGGAATAAATCTACTAGAGAATAAGCCAAAAATACCAGGTTATGCTAGAGGATTTGTAGGGCAGAACTGAACAAGGGCCAGAATAAATGTCAGGTGCCAGTAGGCTGCTCTTACGAGATATAAAGCCTTTGAGCTATTAGGCAGGATTAAATGTGAACACAGCTGTGCAAATTTAGGTCAGATCACTGGAAAAAAAGGAATGAAGAGCAACCTCGATTTGTCCTCTGCTAGCACGTGCCTCTCAGGACACCAGTTATGAGTTCAGCTCAGCACAAATCACTATCTGCTTACACCAGTTAATAATAACCTGCTGTTGTCATTGTGCACAAAATGAAACAGCAGGGAAAAATCAGAAGAGGAGAGAGAACAAAGCAGAAGGAAAAAGGAGATAATACAAACTTTCACCTGGACTAGCTTCCCACTGCTACATAATCCTCTCTTTTTCACACCCTCCCTACCTCTTCCTTCCCCAACTTCCATTTCTTCTTTATGGCCTTCAAAAGAAAAAGAGGTTTTAAAATTTTATGCATAACTGAGTGCTAAAACTCCAGACTCCGAAGACCACCATAATCTTCAATCTTGAGCGGGTTTTGTGTCTTATTCCCACTGTTCACCTGAATCTTTTTTGCTGATATTCCTGTTGTCAGTTTTAGAAACACAAAGTGCATCAAAAAGAAGCAAGTTATTTGAAGCCTATTTAGGACACTCAGACAGAATTATCCATCACTCTTACATTTGACTGTGCTCCCCTCACCAATAAAAGGAACTATTTTCTTCTCAGCCTGGGCTTTTTTGTTGGTTTCATAGAGGAAATTAGAGCTCTTCAGGACACAGACCACATGTTATTTTTCCTGTACTAATAAAAAAGCCTTGAAATATATTTTGTTTTTTTTAAGAGTTCTATCAAGTTCATACTTGACTGATCTCCAAACTGCATGGACATAGTCTATACTAAATCCCTGGAAGTATATCAGGATGTTTGATCTCATTCAGATCTTCAGCGGCACCTAAAGGTCATTTCTGTCTGTCTTCTCAATAGGCCACATCTGGACATGACAGCAAGTTGACCAAGATCCTCCTTGGAAAGATTCCAGCATCAGGTGATCCAGGGCTGGAAAGAAGATGTAAGAAGATGGATGAGATGCATCCTTTTGTAAGAGCCATGTGGCTGCGTGATGCATGAGTAAAGAATCTATCTGCTTTTGAACACAAGCTGTCATGTCTACAGAGACATCACCAAAGAATCCAAGTAGATAACAGAGGGACTTAAACATCACCATGATGCTGCTAACTAGTGACAGCTAATGAACTAGTGACAGCTCAGACAGTGAAAGTCTAGTGGATTTTATGGTTTTTGGCACTGTTCTGACTGCATTTCCATTTCTGGTCATGAAAAATTTCATGGCACCGTCTAACTGCACTGTAAACTCAGCCTGTCCTTGTCAGATTTTAATGGCTTATATTGTATTTTGCCTGTTCAGATTTACTACATCGTTTCAATTGGACAAGTTACAGTCTCCTTCAGATGTTCTGAGGACATTCTAAGTGAGTACATAGTGTACATTAATCACCATGATTATCCTTGTTTGTGAAAAATTTGACACACAGACACTTGCTCATGAGATTCATCTCACTCTCTAGAAATGCCCTCATATGTACGAGGTGTTTAGAGTGACATTATAGTCAACAGAGATCTAGCAAATACACTCCCCAAGATTCATGTGACCATGACACCTGTACTGACTACCAAGGGAGCTGAAGGTAATTTGCTCAAGCGTAGATATATGAGCCAAGTCCACATCTAATTACATGAATGTAATTCATAGCAAAATTGCACTTATAAACAGGGGTTTGAATGTGTATGCAGAATCACACATGAAAAGGGTGAGAGTAGCAGATGTCTCTCTAAGTACTATTGCCTTATGTGTGTTTAAAAAGGATAAAGGAAAAAAAAAAATCCTCAAAGTTTAACGATACAACATTTTGCCTTTTTTTTTTTTTTTCCCTAAAACATTTTGTCTTTTATGATACAGATGTAGACATCTGTCTAGAATCAACAGTCAAAGCATCACTGAATTGAAAGGTGTTCAGCACTTAGAAGATAGGAAGCGCCAAACATAAATTTGGCCGTGGAGTCTCCATCTCTCCTTACTTAATGCACGCGCATCATGTTACGATCGGACACTGATCTACAAAACCACTTCTGCCTCTTGCAGTGTTCAGGACAGACAAGTTCTGGGAATTAATCTTGACTTTTTAGGAGAGTCTCTTTTTCAGATTTCAGAAGACGTGTTATAAGGGAGATAAGGGATCCCGAAGGAAAAAAAAAAAAAAAAAAAAAAAAAAAAAAAAAGTGGATTCTTCTGTTTCAGAAGATGTGCATATTTATCAAGTCACGTTCTCTGATGGTTGTTTGATCCAAGTTTTGAGCAAGTTAAAGGCTCTTAACACAGCCATTTCTATTTAATAATTTTCTCTGAAATTGATAACATTGTCAGCAGCTGCATTAAGGTTTAAACATGAAACACTGAATCTATTGATGTTTGTAAGGATCTGCTGAATTGTGTGTTTCAGTGCTTAGCCAAAAGAGAACAGCACAGCAAGCAGTGTCATGCTCTCACACACTGAGCAAGACAAGAGCTCAGAGCACTGAAAGCTTGACAAACAGTTGTGGGTTCGATTATTATCACCAAAAATACCCACTGGCTGGGACACTGCAGGGAAAAGATAAGGATGTTGGCAAGAGAACTTGATAGAGAAAGGCAGTCAGAGCAGCATCAGTAGACGGGTCTTGGTACTACTGGAAGAGGGAATATTTGTAATACTGAAATAAATACAGCATGATGTTTTATGGTCAGAAAAAAAAAAACAAAACACACCTATTTTTTTTTATAGCTATCCTCAGCTGTAAAATATTTAACAAATTTCACACAAATTTCTGTTCCAAGATTTCCAAATTGTTCCAAAAATTTGAAACAAATGTTTATTCCAAGGGGCATTGACTACTATAGAAAGTAAAAAATGTGTAGACCATTTTGCTTCATGATGGCTCTTTGGGCAGACCAGTAACTATTAAACTGGAATGCAGTAATGGAGGAACAGGTGCCATTTTAGTGCAGCACGATTTAAATATAGGCAATAAAATATGCAGAGCCATAATCAGAATGTTGACTTCTTTTAAGTGCCTGAGGCCATGTTGATATAAATAGTTGCACCAGGTTTTGCTGTAGAGCAAGAGCTAATTAAGTGGTTTACAAACAGAGGAAAAGGCTGACTTCTCTGTCATGGCATTGCTTGATCTGTGACAAAAAAAAAAAAAAAAAAAAAAAAAGGGCTAAGTGAGCCACTGCTAGACAGGGAGCCAACCAGCAGGGCTTGCGATACAGCTGCTGAATAAAATGAGGCTAGCAGAGTCTATCAAAACAACTGGAAAAACATTTCTTTTTCATATTCAAGCCAGTATCTTGGTAAACTTCACCAGAAGGATGACTTTGTGCAGCTAGAAAGCTTGCCTCACAGACGGGCTGTAATTTTTCCTGGAGTCCTTGGCTCTTATTCCAGCCTTAGAACAGCTGTCCCTCAAGCTTTGCCTGACAAACCTGTCATACTGCAAACACGCTGCTTGGTCATCTCATGGAGCTAATGACCCTTTATAAGTGAGTAAGAGCTTGCAGGATGGATGTTGAGCTCTTGAGGATCATTTGGACAGGGAGCTGGATTTCCATTTGGAGAGCTGGGGGCACTGGCAACCCATTACACGTCACAAATTACCGATTCTCCAAAGCATCTAAGTGTTGGCTTTGGTGTTGTCCTTAATACACTTCCTTGAGTTGCAAAGCAAACAGTGCCTGAAGAAGAAGGAGATGTGCTAACAAGATAAAGATAGCCAGCTCAGGGCCATTTCCCTGAAATCCTCTTGGATTTTGTCCAAATACTTCCAGGCAAGCAAACCTGGGCAACATAGACAGGGAGCTTTCTAGAAAGGCAGCATCTTGCTACGCCCCTTGAAGTTCTGCTTTCCTGGCAGTGATTAAGTGTGAGTGGACTTGATGTCCATGGCATGCTGCGGATGTACATACACCAGCAATACACCGCACATTTCTGGTGCAGGTAACAATCTGGTAGTAGCAGCACGGTATGCACAGGAGGAAAACGTCCTCTCTCTGCAGTTGTTTTGCAGCCTGTAATGAACAACATACTGTCACAGATTACGCCAGCACCAGGGCCCAAACAGGCTTGTTTAAGGCAAGCAGGGTGCCCATACCCTGAAGTTAAAGAGACCACTATTTCAACATAGCCCTCAGTTTGTAAGCAGATGGCAGCAGGAGATGCTTCTCGGCAAAATCAGAGAGGACTGTGTTGCTAAAGCTCTACACCCAGGAGAGAATTTCCTGCTGAGGCATGGGCAACAACTTTCTTCTTTCAGAGGGGGCTTATGAGGCCACACTACTTTCTACCTGAGTTTAACTCTACTCATGGCTGTCTCCTCCCGGAGACCAGGACTCTTATTCTGCCACTGGAAGCACAGAAAACGTCCTGAAATCTTATGAACAGTGTCCTCCTTCATGGTCTTCAGTGGGGTTAATAAAGAAGTAACAGAAGTAATTTTATTTTGGATCCAAATGGCCATTGGGGCCTTTATGGAAATTGATCATCGTTACAACTAATGGAAAGGCCTGTTATGTACAAACCTCCTCCTTCCATCACTAACTGAATGCCTTATAAATAAAGTTTAAAGCTTCTTCAGTATTTTCTTGGTCTAGGTAAGTGTGTAAGCTCTCTCCTAACTTCTCTTTCCCAGACAGGACAATGCACAGGACAATCCTGTCAGGAGATGTCAATAAAAAGCTGGAAGCTGGAAGCCACAGAGTTTTAACCCCATGATCACTCCAATTTTAAGGCAGAGAAGAATGACATAAAAGTCTTTTTATAATCTCTTAATTACAACATCAGCGGTATTGCAAAATATAAAAATTATGGGCAGCAGTTCCAGTAACAGTCACTGGAGTATTAAGGCAATACAGAAAAATACACAGCAAAACCATACTGGTTCCTCTTCACTCAGTATCCCAATTCTAGAAGGCCACAAAAGAAAGTTGGGGAAAGAATGTAGCTGGCAGAAGAAATTTCGTATGGTCATTCATGTGAGAAACCCCATCAGGTACAGAAGTCTGGTGACTTTATGAGGACAAGCCTGTACAGACATCACATCTTCAAAACACTGAGGTGAAGTTCTCCCTCCTAGATCCACTCGACTGTCCTTCCTAATCTTGTTGTCAGACTATTGTTCCTGACAAGCAAAATAAAGAAAGGGTAATTTTTTGCCTGTTTTTTTGTGTTTTGTTTTGGTGTTTTGTTTGGGGTTTTTTTTAGCTTTTGTCAAAGCTCTGTGGTCAGAGGGACACTGTATGCCATATTGCAGAAATACTTAAAAAAAACCTAATGAACATTTCATTATTTTCCTTGAACACTGCCATATAGCAGTACTAAGTGTGTTTTGGCTACTGGACTATTTAAACTATAGCAGTGATGACTGCTTTTGCTAGATTGCCATGGTTTACAGATAGTTATCTCGGAACTCCATTTATTTATTTTTGTTTTGGTTTACATAATGCATCACACAATTTCAATCCAAAGACTGTAATTTTGTATAATCTCCAACACTTTCCATGTAAATATTTATACTCAGGCATAACATGGGAAAAGATTCTAGGAAAACATCACATGAGAACTCTCCACAAGGCAAAATATTGCAAATTTAGAAATTATGAAGGAATTCTTTCAGCTACATGTCTTTCCCAAACTAAAGTCCTGCTTTATCACTGCAGTAAGGACAGAAAGTTTGCTACCACTCTTTTCATGTGTTTAGATGATTAAACACTCATCCAATGAAAATACACTGTATGAAGATGCTACTTGTTATCCATTGGTCCAGCTGGATATTGTCAAAAAGTTTCAGGAAAAAAAAAAAAAAAAAAAAAAAAAAAAAAGGATGTAACTTTGCCTGGAAAAAAAAATGAAATGAAAGTGTTTCCTGCTTGACCTTTTCAGATTGTGTGAGATAATTTTAGCAAAATAAAGTGACACTGCCAAAGCCATGTACTCCCTGTGACCAATTTGAAGCCAGCAAAGGTGTTGCTTTGATTCTTTTGCTCCCATTTCACTAATACAATTCAATTCCAGGAACAAGAATATCTTGATGAAAATATATATCACCACAACACTGCAATTGTACAACACTGCAATTACACAATAACACACCAAGCTCCTGAGCTAAAAAAACAAACCAAAATGACTTCAGGTATTCCAGGCCAGGAATTCAGTAAGAATAAAACGCCTAATCAGAAGCAGAGAGGTTATCTACAAGCCAAGTACATTTCATCACCCAAGCAGAAACCGGGACAGCATTCTGGATTAATTTCTTTTTATTCAAAGCAGGAATCTTTAGCAAATAAGGATGAGATACAGCCCAAGTTTTTAGTTTTATGCCAACCTGAAAGACAACACTACTCAGATTTCCACTGGCAGAACTTACCAGATCATTTGCTTCTTACTAGTTTGAAATAAAGAGTCATCTCAAAAATTATTGACAGTATTTCCTAAGTAACTGAATTCTCTGTAGAAGACTAGCCTCCTAATCCTGAGCCTGATAAATTTTGGAGATCCTTGTATTTACATACCTCACAGGGAACATTCAAGATCTCTTAGGAATGAAGACTCAGCTTAGGAGAAGCACTAACAGCTTCTAGAGCAAGACGTGACATGACTGTCAGGCACAGATCAAGCATCTATATTAAAACAAGCAGAGGGTGTTTCCTCAGTCTCCAAACAAGTGAGCTGTGGGTGAAACTGAAGTCAAGAGAATGTGGTTAAACATAAAGCTATAAGCGAAAATAGGGACATCAACATCTAAATAAAAGTCCCTGTCGTGTGAACATCTCTGTTCAGAGCAGACATATTTAGCACAAATGTCTGCTCTCTTCCTGCAGGTTTTTCACAGCACAATTCTTGGTAAGATTAATCATTCCTGGTGACCCACAATCAAATGCTTAACCCCCATTGGTTTTGATTTCTGTGTTAGAAATACCCTCAGTATGTAGTACATTAGGAGAACTTACAGCGCACTCAGTGCTATATGCAGCTTAACAAAACATGAACAAAACCCAGCGTATTTATTGGATTTCTTATGACCTCATTTTACCTCTGTTGTAGAGGGTCTAGGCGACTTTAAAATTCTGTATGGTTTTTGTCAGAAGCGTAACTGTATTTCCATAGATTACAACAGAAGTGATGAAGGGCCTGCAGAGCTGAAACTATCTCCATGTTTGCGTCTCACTCTGAATTCTAGACACTAGCTTGTTGTGCGAGCAAACTTGTCAGATTTGATCTGAAACTTAACAAGATGTAGTGAATGGAGGGCCTCCAAGGTCTTTTTATTGCCTTCTTAGAAACAATGGCATTTTTGCCTCTCATTTTGAACCCTGTGAATGTTTATACCTACATAAGGTATTTTGGGAAAAGGGCAATTTTGCACATCTTGCAGATGCAAATGCGTAACCAGAATATCAAACTAATACTGTTTTCACCCATGATACTGTTTAAGAAATTATTAAAGCTCTATTTTCAATAGCAAACAGACACCTAGGAAAAAATTCTTATGCCTAAACATAGATGGCTGGTACCATTTTGTATCCCCTGAGGTATAAAATAAGATATTTATTCACAACTGGCAGTTTACCTATGATGTAAACAAGTGCTGTTTCCTTTTGAAGCAGCAGCTAAATGCCAGATGAGGCATCCTAAAGCCTCTCAAACAGCATTGCACACTTATGGTGAGGCAACTGAAACTTTCCTCTAAAGTCTACAAACAAATAAAGCCTAGAAAGTGATTGAACTTAGCCTGGAACAGTCACCCAGCTGAACTGATTCAGCCTCTAGTGATTGTCTCTCTTTTGGCTGTAATGAAAACTTAAACATTTGGATCTCTACAGATGATGTGTGCATTAACAACTAAATGTAGGTGTCTCAATGTGGGAATGCTTCCCATTCTCAAACTGAAATTCATCTCACCTCTTTTAGGTATATACATTGTCTATCTCTACATATGGGTTGCTTGTCTAGCAAAGAGAAGTAGTAGGCACCTTTAGAAAGAGATTCCTCTGACCCATTTTCCTACATCCATTTTACACTGAAATGAGTCATATCTTTTCTCTCCACAGGTTAGTAGGGGAGTCTCAGTGCGTATTTCTGATGTAGACTTCTTAAGGACCCATGAGAAATCACCCTTCTGGAAAAGTGGGTGTTGATCAAGAACTAGATACCTGCCTCTCAAAAATACCACTAGACATCCACACATCTTTAGACACCTAAGATGCATTTTGAACTCTAAATTTTAAATTTCACTGCTCTCCAAAACACAACTCAAACCAATCCCCTTAAAGGAAACAGAATTTTCAATTATATACTTCTCAAACAAAAAACTATTGCTAGGCACCTAAGTGTAACTTTGACCTACAGACCGTATAGCTCAAATAAAAAAAATAAATTACAAGATTTAAGATTGAATCCAAAACTTTGATGTAGAGACTTCACTCTCAGTAATTTTCAATGGAATTTTGTTCTTTTATTTTCTTTATACTTTCATAATTTCTAATGGCTTCGTGGAAATGAAAAGTAAGATTAAATAATTTTTAAAAAAATCCTAGATGCATCAGGAATTATACCACGAAACTAAGTCCTGACCATTCACAGGTAGAAGTTCCATTGTCCTTCACCTAACTTCCAATAAAGGGAATTACATTTTTTTGGTTAATAAATTTTCCACTGACATATTGTCTTTTTCCAACCAGTTTCCAGTTTTGATGCTATAAAATAGCTGCTTTCTTTAGCTCACAGAAAGAAATGAAATATATGCATGCTAGAGAGCACTTTAGTTCTCCTCTGGTTTAAAGAAATGTGAATTACTGTTAGAACAAAGTAGCAAAGCAACAAACCACTTCTTCCCCAGGAGTGAGGGACTGTCATTCTGAGCAAGAAAATATAAAGGCTTATTTTCTCCAACTCGTGTTATCATCAACATCGGTTTTCAGTACTTGATATGATTCCTCTCTTGAAAAAAAAAAAAAAAAAAAAAA
>NW_020799095.1:148165451-148200040 GCF_003259725.1 Athene cunicularia
GGGGGGGGGGGGGGGGGGGTTGCCTACTTATAACATGTGAGGATATTTCCCAATATATGTTTAAAATATTTTGTCCTTTTCTGTTCTTGTATAATAAGCTATTATTTCTGAAGCCAAGGCTTCTGAAAAACAAGATTTCTGTGTCAGGGGGATAAAAATATCCCTGACACAATGCTGGATTTCATTTAGAAAAGCGTCAGAAGATTCAGTTTGAGCTGGAATTTATTATTGATATTTTCATCTCAATGCAAATTTGTGCTCTGAAACAAACAATACACTCTCTTTAGTCAAATCCTTACAGCATTATTAAGATCAAAATAGGTCTAAAATTAACCACTGTTTTTAAAAGTATTTTATGGATTCATCATTAGACATCTAGATGAAAAAAAGGGCAGCAATGTGTTTTGGATAAGAAATTGTAAAGGTTGATATTTTCTTCCTTTTTGTTTGTATTTCTCTGATATGTCTGTAATTTGTATCCTGAGAGCACCAGGCTGAGATGGGAGACCCATCTTAATAAGCCCTACAGAGACAGAGTAACAATATGTAATTAACCCTTGAAACTTGACAAAGCACAGCCTTAAATCTGAAGCAACCCCTTTTGAAAAATCAACATGATTCAACTTCTCTTCCATTCAGATGACTGTGCCTGTAGAATCTTCTGCACAAAACCTAAGCTTCAATTTAATTTTTATGGGGTTTCTTAGGCATTAAAAAATGTCCAAATTTCATAAACGTTTAAAAACCAGAAGCACAACATGATTCTTGTATTTATAGCCCTACTAAGCCAAAGTTAAGATCAGGAGTCAGTCTTCTCACTGGCCTGCTTCAATGCCATCCAGTGCCTTATCTGAGTTTTAACTAGCGGAGCTCTCTTGGTGCCTACAATCCTGTGTGAGACCCAATTGACATAATTTTGGCTGGGCTGAGCAGCTTTGTCCCCATTTCCCAGCTGAATGGGACACAGCACCTGCAAAACATGTATCTTTTTGATGAGGTCCCTCGAGTGGCCCAGTCCAGCAAGCATCTTCTGGACATGCTTAAAACATATAGTTTAAGAACAAACTGCACCCCAAATGCAGTGACTAGGACTGCTTTCACCCCAAACCCAAAATGGTGGATACAAAGGCTGTAAAGGGAGAGGGCTTAGGGACTGAAGGAAGCACAGTAAGGGTCAGAATGGAGATACATGGCTTAAGTGTAGTCAACACTCATTTACTACCATACATGACCACCTTATGCCTTGCCTGGCAACGCTCACATTTAAATTCCTGGCTTTGGCTTTGACAGTTTTAGTCTTGATGCTCTAAACAGCCCTTGTCTGTCACTCAGCCTTCCAACAGAAGTTTGTCTGCTAGAGCACAGGCTGTAGAAGACACGTGTGCTGTCAGTTTCCAACACACTTCAGAAAGAGACCACTTCCATCAATATTTTATCTAATAAGATGAACTCTGAATGGAACCTCAGATACCTCCCACCCTTACTTTCCTTGGCTGGTGAGGCAAAAAATTCCCACAGAGGGACAGAGGAGACAAGAGGATGACAGTGTCCTTAACTTTCAAAGATCTAACTATAGTCATTCATCTGTCAGGGACCTCATTATCTGAAACGTCATCACTTTAGAAGCCAGCAAAAGTCCTTACTGGTGCCCTTTATTTTCAAGCTTTCTAAAATTTGAGTATTTTAAAAGAAAAACTGTAAATGTAGAGAGAGTAGCACTTTACTGGGGACTATAATTTTTGGCAGCAGGCACAGTTAGCAAGCTGCAGCTGGAACTTTCAATCTTTGAACACCTCATTTACGACATGATCTTTCTCTGGAATAAGCCTTTTAGTGATGTTACAGCTGTTAAGGTTGTAATTCTACAGAGACAGCACATCACAGACTCCCTCTGAAATCACCAGCTATTTCGGAGGCATAAAAGAATGCACTGGATTTCAGCGGGAATTCAGTACGTTGGAAAGTTTGTGAGGAAGCCTGCTTTTTAACAAGGAGGTTTTCAAAGAGACTGCTTTTACAAGGCTGGTTTGTGAACTGCTGGCTAAGCAGCCAGGTGCAGGAGCTTGATTCCAGATATAGCAGGTCTTAAAAATTACAACAGCGCTGTATAAAAATAAGATGGGGAGAGTATAAACTCTGAAAAGGAGAAAAAAAATGTTTCTACACTTCAGAAAATTTTGTGGCTTGGCTAAAGGAATTGTGGGATATTTAAGTAGAAACTGACCATGTGTGGCCTCTTCTGAGCAAATGTACGAACATGTACGCATAAAGACTCTGGTATAAACACTGTATTTCATTACTAGTCCTAATTGTAGGGAAAATATATCAGTGGCAAAACTTATAGTTCTAGAAAACCCACCATATGGGAATTTCAGCAGTGCTTCATCTCCACATTCCTCTGGGAAGTAAACTTACATTATTATCCTTGTTCCATAGCTATGTGTAGGCAGTGAAATGTTTGCTAAGAGCAAATCAGGAGAAAAGTGCTGAAGAGAGAATGCCGTAAGCATATTCATAAACAATCAAACCAAAGGTCCTTCTAGGCCTGCAACATATTTTTAGAGATCGAGAGTCAGAAAAGCAAGAGCCATCCTCCGTACTGATCCTTCCAGCCCTCTGCAGTAACACCCTGGCTCCCAGGCAGTTCCTCCCCAAGCTGAATACACCAGTCCTTTTGCCTCTATCATTATAGAAACTATTCTATGTTTGTGATGAATTTTGCCCCATTTTCAGAAACAAAGACAGAAATAAAAACTATTTAAAGAGAAAGAAATATAAACCATTTAAAGCGCATACTCACCATTGATGGCATATAATACAACGGCATAATGAATTTCTGAGCTTGTTCACTACTAATTTCCTACTACTTCCTACCTCTGATTGGCTTGTTTGTTTGATCAGTAGCTTGCAAGATTTTTTCAATGTCTTTCCAATATCTCTTTGTGCTCTTAGGAGCTACTTTAGAGCTTTAGTTTTATATTACTATTGAGGATTTGAGGATTTTCTTCCTTGGATATTTTTCCTCATCAGCTGACACAGAAATTCTGCTTCTACAGAAAAGTTCGTCTGGGCTTGACTTGACTTTCACTGAAATTGGGGAGAGGTTGAACGTTAAACAGAGCTTGTGTTTTGATGGTTAGCATGTCAAACCAAGTGTAAGCAGAAGGGAAAAATCACTCTCTCTTATATCACAAGGAAAATGACAGAAAAGCCAATATACAGCTGGGAAATTCATATCAGACAGAGTATGATGCTACAGTGATAACAACAACAAAATATAATCATCTTTCTTAATCTAAAGGTAAGTACCTTTCTAAGAGCCATTTAATGGATTATCCTAAAATCCTCAGTATCAGTATGTAGGTCAGCTAATCCAGGGTTGGGGAAAGTCCCCAGGAAAAAAAAAACCAAAAAACACAAAACACAAAAAACAACCAAAAAAAAAGATTTAAAAAAAAATAATAATAAAAGAGAGTAACAGAGAACTGTAGAGGCACAGCTGTGAGCACACACAGGGACATGCATCTGCTCTCTGCTCACAGAGGAAAACAACTTCACCTCTCACCTTACTGGAACCAACAAAAGCAAATCTGATCTGAGATGCATTCTGCAGTTGTATAAAAATGATAATTGAAAGTTTATTACTTAACGCTTGGAAAAGCTATTTCCCATGGCAATTTGATAAATACCTTGACTTTTCTGCCCGTTATAACCTCAGACGTTTATTGCCTCATTTGCTATAACAAACGTTCAGTTATCTTCCAACTACCCAGCTATATTTAACAGACTGTACAGTGGGAATGCTGCCACAGTACAAGAAAGCCGAGATGAGACTGGAAGTTCAGGTGGTGGGAGAGACAACAGCTTTCCAGAGAACTGCACCTATCTTACACAAGAAAAGCTGCCTAATTTAAGCAGAAATTCTGCTTCAAAAGGCTTGGGGAAGCAGAGGGTCCTTTCTGCTGATGGAGTCTCTCCTCACTCTTTCCCACATACAGGGAGAGCAGGGACCCACATCTCCACTAAATATCATAGGGCAACCAGAAGAAATCATTATGAGTCAAGTCACTTGGACTGTTGAAGTATTTATTGCTTTATTACTGCAAGTCAGTTCTTGCTTAGGCAAGGTGATCTTCAACAGCAACTCTTTGCAATCAAAAAATAATTGGGAGGGGGAGTGTGTGTGTGTGTGTGTGTGTGTGTGTGTGTGTGTAAATCCAGTACCAGAGCGGATTGTAAACCCTCACAGCAGCGGGATTTTCATGGCCAAAAGGATAATCAGAACTCTTGTAGCAACTTGCTACACGTCCTCCCTTTGGTTAATGCAGGCTGACGCTGTCACCAGCTTGAGCTCTCTGAGCTGCAATGAATTAATTTCTTGGAGCACAGGGCTGTGGGGAGTACTGCTACGGTGCAGCAGGACAGATTCTCCTCCTCTGTGCAGGGCACTGGGGCAAGCGTGTCCCCAAGCCAGTAATGCAACATACACACTAAAATTCTGAGAGCATTTTGGAGAAGAGATGGAAAGATACCCTGATGTTCACTTGAGAACAATGGGGAAAATATTGTCGTCAGAGGACAGATCCAGCTTCAATGAGGTTGAATACCTCACTCACTGCAACTCACTCCAGCTGCCAAGTATTTGTGATTACCAGGTACACGTGCCATGTACACAGCGAGGCACACTGCGCCCTCCTCACAGAGTGTCTGTGCATACAAGTGGTGATTATGAGGCAAACCTGTCCCAAGTCATCTCCCAGTGACACTAAGTGACATCTGTGACACCCATCTAGGCAGCACCCACAGCTATTGCACCTTAACAAAAGATTAAAAACTGAAGAGATTTTATCCTTTTTATAAGGAAATTAAATGGAACAAATTCCTAAACCAATAAAAAACAACCTGAAATTTCCAACAGAAAGCAGGTAATACTCGTGAAAGGGGTGGGAGGGGGTGGTGGAAATACACAAAAGATGATTGCAGTGTCAGACCTGTTCTTGTCAGAGTCTGGTGCCTGGGTACTTCCAGCAGCTTGAGGAAAGATCAAAGGACCCCAAACAGACCAATGGATTATAGTGTCCTATGGAAACAGTATTAGAAGTTTATTCTTTCATCTGTATTTCTCTGATATTACTCTAATTAGCAGCATTGTGATGGTGGTGCCTAGAGGCTCAATTATTTCAGTTCACCAGGGATGGCTGCTGTATTAATTTTTAAAGATGAAGCTTTAAATATTTACCAAAGTTGTTAAAAACCTGCTATGAAATGCCAAGAGATGTCAAGACCCATCTTACCAGTAGGAAGGGTTCAACTGTTTTTAGCAAAGTTCTACTTGTTTTATCATTCATCCAAACTCCAAAACTTAAAGGGAAATATTAACCTGTCTTACTTTGTAGTAACTCTCCAACCTGAATGAATTTGTGATGTGTCTTCTTCTAATTATTTTATTTAAACATCTAACATTTCTGCAAGACACTTTATTCTTTCAGTGATAAATTTCACCCTATGGATTAAGAGAAGGGAGAGGACAAAGGAAAAAAAATGTTGAAAATGTGATTTCTTTTCAAATATATGGCTCTTTTCTTGAAATTCCAGATCTAAGATGCAACAGGATAAAGAAATGTTCATCTATTGTTAAGCAAAGGCAAAAGAGGGGAAAAAACAATAATCAAAGTTTTAAAGGAAAATTATGAAAAACACAGAATAAATTAACTCTGAAGTTCAAAACTAAGTTGACAAATAACAGAAATGTTATTATACTTGTATGTATATTCTTCGATAAATATTTGAACAGGTAGCCCGGGAGGCTGTGGGATCTCCATCTATGGAGTCAAAGTTCATCCAGACAAGCCCTGAGCAGCCTGACCTCACATTTAAGGCAGCTCTGCTCTAAGCAGGGATTTTGTCTAAGTGTCAAAGTCACTAGAAGTCACCTTAAATCAGTCTATGATTCTATATATATAAATAAAAAAATATTTTGGAGGACCTTCAGTGAAATTAAAAATCATGGAGTAAATCTCCAGGAAGGATTTTGTTAATCCTTCCAGCAGGGTCAAATTTCTCTCTGTATTTAGGGAACGAAGCAGATAAAGCAACAGACGCAAGCTCAAGGCTGCATGGGGACCCTGAGCAATCTCCCTGACCACATTGTTCATAGCCTAGATCCAAACAGAGCAATATTAGGTCATTTTTTAAGAGATAAAGATTGGATTTTGAATTAGAAGCAATGTTGAATTTTGAAGTTTCCTATGGTAGACTTTCAGTGGAGCAATCTTGGGAGAGATTTCTTATTCTTTTTTGAGAGGTACATAATATTTGTTGCTGCTGTTGTTTTGGAGTGAAAAAAAAAACCTCTAATACCCTTTTTTTTTTTTTTTTTTTTTTTTGGAACAGATTATTTTGGCATTACTGATGTGTTTCAGTATCTTTCAGTTATATTGTTAATTTTTCCCCTAAAAACAAAATTTCATCACAATCAATACCTTCCTGTAAAATTACTGGTGTGTTTTTTTGTTGGTTTTTTGTGTGTGTGTGTGTTTTTGGGGGTTTTTTTTTTGATAAAAGCAACATTTTCTGATAGGTGAATATGTCACCACTATTTTTTCTCCCAGTTTGATCTGTGATATTTGTTTAACACATTTGTGATGGGTAGACCCTGGCTGGATGCCAGGTGCCCACCAAAGCTGCTCTATCTCTCCCCTACTCAGCTGGACAGGGGAGAGAATATACTACAGAAGGCTCATGGGTCAAGATAAGGATAGGGAGAGATCACTCACCAATTACCATCACAGGCAAAAGAGACTTGACTTGGGGAAATTAGTTTAATTTATTACCAATCAAATTAGAGTAGGATAATGAGAAAATAAGTAATAAATCTTAAAACACCTTTGCCCCACCCCTCCATTCTTCCCAGGCTTAACTTTACCCCCAATTTTCTCTACCTCCTCCCTACCAGCAGCACAGCAGGTTGGGGACTGAGGGTTGTGGTCAGTTCATCACCCATTGCCTCTGCTGCTCCTTCCTCCTCAGGGGGAGAACTCCTCATGCTCTGCCCCTGCTCCAGCGTGGGGTCCCTCCCACAGCAGACAATCCTCCATGAATTTCTCCAATGTGAGTCCTTCCCACTGGCTGCAGCTCTTCATGAACTGCTCCAGCGTGGGACCCCACGGGGTCACAAGTCCTGCCAGCAAACCTGCTCCAGCGTGGGCTCCTCTCTCCACGGGGCCACAGGTCCTGCCAGGAGCCTGCTCCAGCATGGGCTTCCCACGGGGTCACAGCCTCCTTCGGGCATCCCCCTGCTCCGGCGTGGGGTCCCCCCCGGGCTGCAGATGGGTCTCTGCTCCCCCATGGAGCTCCATGGGTGCAGGGCACAGCTGCCTCACCATGGGCTGCACCGCGGGCTGCAGGGGAACCTCTGCTCTGTGCCTGGAGCACCTCCTGCCCCCCTTCCTCACTGACCTTGGGGTCTGCAGGGTTGTTTCTCTTCACATATTCTCACTCCTCTCTCTTACTGCAGGTTGTTGTGCAGTTTTGATTTTTTTCCTTCTTAAATACATTATGTCTGAGGTGCTACTACCGTCGCTGATGGGCTTGGCCTTGGCCATCAGTGGGTCCATCTTGGAGCCGGCTGGCATTGGCTTTTTTGGACACGGTGGAAGCTTCTAGCAGCTTCTCACAGAAGCCGCCCTCCACTACAAAAATCTTGCCATGAAAACCCAATACAACTTTTTATTTCCTGCACAGTAACTGCAATATCACTGTGCCATGGGCATTAAATAGAAATGAAAATAAACTAAGGACAAAATGCTCATCTAGCCTGAAGCAGTGGAGATGGAGGGAAGTCAATAGAGCTATGCTCAGCTGCACATATGAAGGGCCAAACCTGCCATGTAATACACAAGATTTGTAGCAACACCTCAAAATCAGCCACTTTTATCTGCTAAAGAGCTCTCATCTTGGCCATTCATAGGAAAGACTTCTCATCCTCTTATTGACCTCTGCAGAGTTATACCTCATGTATTTCTCTCTCTACTTATCTAAGTATTTCTCTTCACATGTTATTTTAACATCAACACTCTCAAACTAATTCATTGGGCTTTCTTCGTTCACAGATGAGGAATTAGGTGGGTCTGCTAGAACTGAGTATTCAACAGTTGAAGTGATTCTTCCTGTTACTAACCTCTGCTTTATCCTGGTTGATATGGGCAAAGCCAAGAACCTGCTGACAGAAGCGATGGGTTTGGCACAATTTTAGCAAAAAAAAAAAAAAAAAAAAAGCAGGTTAAATCCTTTTCATCAAAGTTGTCTTCTCTTTTTCCACAATAAGGAACTTCTCTACAATATGTCTACTGAGAAATCTGCACAAATAACCAAGGATCACCTTATATATGAGACAGAGTTGATTACATCAGTGAAAATATTTAGCTTAGATGACAATGGGCATAAGTTGCAGCAAAGGAAATTATGATCAGAGGTAAGGGAAATAATTTTCTCTCTGTGGTGCTTGCACACTAGGAACTCACCCAGAGAGGTAATGGAATCCCCATCTCTGGAGATATTTAAAACTCAACAGGATATGGCCCTGTGCAACCTGGTATACCTTCAGAGGTGCCCCTGATTTGTGCATGGGTTAGACCAGATCTTCTCCAGAGGTTCCTTCCAACCCAGATTAGTCTTTAATTATATGATTACATTTTGTAGTCGTTTACAGCCCCCCATGCTGACAGACAGCTTAATCTAAACATGATGCCTGTTTAAACTGACTGTAAATCTACAACAAGGGACATACTTAAATCAGGGCATTTAAGACTACACATCTGTGTTCTTACAACAGGAAGGATAAAAGGGGAAAGGGTACCATGAAGTGCCATATTTGCTGGCATATGTAGAGAAATGTCATCAACTGCAGAAAAATTCATCAGCTGTAGAGAAAGTAATCAACAGATCTATTGTGGCCCTTTCTTCAGGATCAAGAATATTTCAGAGTAAAAATTCAATGCATAACTCAACAGTCATAACTGTAAGAAAAAAAACCTTCAAGTGTTACACAAAGGCTATCAGGTCCACCTCCCTGATGCCCTTTCCTTATACCCCAGGACTCTGTAATGTCGAGATTACAACATGAGAACAATCAACCAAGACGGGCTGTAGGTACTGTCTCAAGAGAGAAGTAGGTGGAAGCTCTGCAGCTCTCTGAGCTTTCATAACAGGACCCTGGCAAACACCTACACAGAGTTGCCCACAACTGTGAGACACAGCTTGCACTGACTCACCCGAATCTCTCTGTACTTCTCAATCCTGCTGTCCTGGGTGAAGAAGGGTAAATGAAGCAGTGCACATGCAGAGAGCAGAGTGAAGAGAGAAGGAGAGTCTGGGATAGAGATGAGCATTGTAGGCTGGTGACACAACAACCACAGGGGTCTTTGGCCTGGGAGGTCCAGGGGTCAAGATATAAAGGTGACGGATTGGAGGATGCCCAAGGGAAGGTACCCTTCTCAATCCTTGCCTGTGTCAATAGCATACCAAAGTCAGGGCTAAGAGTAGTAGAGGAAATGAGACTGAAAGACCTGATGGCATTATTATGAGGAAGACTAGAGAAAAAGACTCTTAAGGTTGCAAACTTAAACATATAGCTGTGCTCAAACACTGAAGCAGTATGTGGAGCAACAGTCAGACAGAGTCAGTCCTATCTGAGAAGCTTCTCCAGAGAATTAAACCACCTTCTACATTCACATTTTGAGCCTCATTTAAATAATATTGAGAGAAGGTGAAAACTGAAAATACTGACCAGAGCTGTCATCTCCTTACTTGGCAGAACTTTGTTTTAAAACTGTAGGAGAGCATCAGCTCTGAAATCAAAACAATAAGTTAATGTGCTAATTGTAAATTTACTGTTTTCTCCGCTGCTAATATCCATAGGCTGGCCTTTGCAACAGAAAGATCAGCACCATTTTCCTGGGTTCTTTCTAATGTTTGTGTTGTGAAAGGGATGAACAAGGAGAAAGATTCTAAAGAAGGATGAATCAGAAGACTGGAAGAAGATAAGCGTTTACTGGCTGACTAATATAAAGATCAACCTAAATTGAAATGTTCTTCTCGTTACTCTATCCTTCCCCAATCTAACCACATAAGAAATAAATATAAAACATATACCAATATTTTAAAAATACAAAGTGGAACTTTTTTTCTTCCCTCCAGGGCAGTTTTACTAAAAACAAGAAAAAAATATCTGATCAGGGTCACTCGCAAGAGGCAGAATGATGACCTTTATATCCTACATCTTCCCAAACCAGAACAGTGAGCCTGGCATTTGTTGTTCTCACAGTCTTGATCAGGGGGAAGTTTTTGGATGGTTCATCCCCGGTTTTGGCCAGTGGCTGTGTTCCAATGTGTACAAATAATGAAAAGCCTGAGAAAATTTGTCTCCAAGTGGATGCTATAGAGTTTGGGTGCAAGAGACATTAGCTCCAACCACATTGTCATTAAAGTTTAATTTTTTTAATACAAAATAATACAATCAAAACAAATGAAGAAAGACCCATTCTAAAACTGAAAACCCTCTACAACACTGACAAACCTCTCTTCTGGGAAATGACAGATTAATTTCTGCTTCAGTTAGTCTTCTCTAGTGATCAAACTACCCATATAGAGGATTTAAAATTATTGAAATATCATGAATAGCACTTGAGCTTTGATGTTACTTAACTCTAAATGTGAGGTAAGGTGTGGGGGCTGCAGCTGCAACAGCACTGCAGACAAATCAGAATTTTTCTGGAGCCTCTTTGCTCACCTCTCCCTTAAAGAGCTTCTGAACACCTGCAGCACACATTAACTGCAATGTGTGGAAGCCCAGCTAGTCTGGAAATGAGCCCCTATGCCCACACCACAAAGTACATTAAAACAAAACACACTGGTACTTCAACATCAGCAAGTCATTAATAATCTACGTAAATAATAATTACTGAAAACCACCTGTATACAGCCCACCTGAAAGGCTTCTATTACTGAAGTATGCATGTGCCAAGCAAGCAAAAGCCTAACCCTTTCAACACCTCATTTAGCTCAATACACTATCTGCACATCTGCTTTTTCACATAGCTATTAAACATTTTTTTTTTTTTTTTTTTTTTTTTAAACAACCCACTATTTCAGAACTCACACCCGTCGCTCTGCATAATTTTTGTGCCAGGAAGAGATTCAAATATCAATATAGCCATTTTAGGAGCTATTCACTGTTACTAAGAGGGCATCAACACAACTGTTAGCCAGCAGCAGTCATGGTAGAGACTTATGTTTCAATGGAATTTTGTCTAGTTTCATAATCTAAATCGAGGGAACAATAGAAGCTATTTTCTTTTATTGTAAAAATCTCCCATTAGTAATTCAAAGTCATTTAGTCAGTTGAACTGGCATGTGTTCTAAACACATCTACCAATGAGCTGTTTTAGTGCAGTCAATATATCACCATTAGTCTCATTTAGGAAATAAAATATGTTTTTCAAAACAGAACACAACCACTCATGTCCATTATAACAGGCGTGTAACTACCCATCTAACAAATGTGCAGTCACATAAACTCTGACATACGCAAGAATACCGTGTGCGCAGAGAAATGGCATGATGCATAAGTTTCCACTCCAACTAGTGTGCACCTGCACGTGACAAATTTTCAAAATTTCGTCAGGTGAACGTACTTTGTTGTATGTATCCCCAGCTGCCAAGGTCGTTCAGCAATGCATTTTGATACTGCTTTAAGGAGAACAGTCTGCAACTTCAGATTTGTACAGTAAAGCATTTATTCATTTAATTGAGTTGAAAGCATCTGTGGCATGGTCGGGAGGCCTTCCACCAGGATTTTTAAGCATACTGCTGCTTTCCTATAAACACTAAGTACTGGATATTAAAGTCCTAAGACCTGTAGGCTGCAGAGAAATGTGTTGAACTTGCCATTTATTGCACTAAACAAACATGGCTTCACTAAGGGCAAATCGTGTCTGACAAATCTGGTGGCCTTCTACAACAGAGTTGCAGTGTTGGTGAAAAAGGGAAGAGCAACTGACATCATCTACCTGGACTTATGCAAAGCATCTGACATTGTCCTGCACAACATCCTTGTCTCTAATTTGCAGAGACATGGATGTGATGGATGGACCACTCGGTGGATGAGGAATTGGCTGAATGGTTGCACTCAAAGAGTTGCGGTCAATATCTTGATGTCCAAGTGAAGAGCAGTGACCAGTGGTGTTCCTCAGGGGCCAGTGTTAGGACCAGTGCTGTTTAACATCTTTGTTGGCAACAAAGACAGTGGGATCGAGTGCACCCTCAGCAAGTTCACCGATGACACCAAGCTGTGTGGTGTGGTCACATGCTGGAGGGAAGGGATGTGCCATCCAGAGGGACCTGGACAGGCTGGAGAGGTGGGACTGTGCAAACCTCATGGAGTTCAACAAGGGCAAGGGCAAGGTCCTGCACATGGGTCAGGGCAATCCCAAGCACAAATATAGGCTGAAAGATGAGTGGATTGAGAGAAGCCCTGTGGAGAAGGACTTGGAGGTGGATCGAAACTGACCTGGTGGATGGAAAACTGACTATGAGCCAGTAATGTGTGCTCACAGCCCAGAAAGCCAACCGTGTCCTTGGGCTGCATCTAGAGAAGTATGACCAGCAGGTCAAGAGAGGTGATTCTCCCCCTTGGCTTGGCTCTTGTGAGATTTCATCTGGGTAATGAATTCAACTCTGGGGCTTCCCCAGAGCATCAGAAGGGCATGGACCTGCTTGAGAAGGTCCAGAGGAGGGCTATGAACTTGATGGGGAGGCTGGAGCACCTCCCTGATGAGGACAGGCTGAGAGACTTGGGGTTGTTCAGCCTGGAGAAAAGAATGCTTAGGGGAGACCTCATAGTGGCCTTCCAGTGCTTAAAGGGAAAGATGGGAAGGGACTTTTCATCAGGGAGTACAGTGATAGGATGAGGGGTGATGGTTTTAAACTGAAGGAAGGTAGATTTAAATTAGATATTAGGAAGTTCTTTTCACTGTGAGGGTGGTGAGGCCCTGGCACAGGTTGCCCAGAGAAGCTGTGGCTGCCCCCTCCCTGGAAGGGTTCAAGGCCAGGTTGGACGGGGCTTTGGGCAACCTGGGCTGGTGGAAGGTGTCCCTGCCCATGGCAGGGGGTTGGGACTGGATGAGCTTTAAGGTACCTTCCAACCAAACTATTCTATGATGATATGATCATGTGGCTCACTGAGATAGCTTCTCTTAATACAGTCATGATCTATGATATGAAACCTTTTTGCTTAAATTTCATCCTGGTTGGGCAGCATTTATTTAAAAATAGAGACTCTTTTATAAAAAAAAGAAAAATAAAAGGACAAAGAGAAGTCTCTTTTATTAAAAGTGGAGAAGTATAAAGTAAAAACTGAAAATGCACAAGATGTCATCTGATATGTGGATGATTCCCCCATCTGTGAATTTATACCTATAATCTGCAGGCACGTATTGAATATTACCACTGTGCCCAAAAGGAAGTAGTGGAAGTCAGAGTAGCATATTGAAGCTAGGATTGGACAAAGTCTCAAAAATCATATAAGAAAGTGACTACTGACAGGATTAAAGGAGAACCTTTTTGTTTCCTTTTTCTGAGGTGCTGGGTATGCTGATATTGTTGGTTTGTTGTTTAATTGTCATCTGGAGATTTAATAACCAGTCATTTGGTTTAATAGGAAACAAACAAACAAACAAAATTTAAAAAGGAAAGAACATAAAATATTCCCATGGTCAATGATATGCCTGGGAAAAATATTGTTAATTTTGGAGGGTTTCCAATAAAAGCATTCCAGTTTTTAAGTTCTATTTAATTTTTTTCCTGTTGCTGCATGAAAGATCGAAATAAGCAACCACTTCAATGAACAGAAACCCAAAACACTAAAAAGATATTTAAAAATCCCATGATGTGATCAAACTTAAATAGATTGATTTTTCTTCCCTTCTTGACTTTCAGCTCAGAGCACTTCCATAATTTTCTTACCACCATGGCAGAAATATTCTCAGGAAGATATGTGACTTCAGAGGGCAAGGACAGTGCCAGGACAGGAGAGAGAAGAGTGCACATCCAGCCTAGACAAAGTGGTGTCACACAATAAAAGTACCAGACCAAGCCTGAAGACTTTAGAGGAACTGACTCAAGTCCTTTCAACCTTTCCCTTACATATGAACTTGATTTTTTAAATGCCAGAAAACTTGCTAGTCATCCACTTAAAAATCCCAAGATGAACAAGCCACCACAGCAGAGTATAGGAAATGTGAATATTGGACTAGTCTGAGCTGTAAGAACAAGGTATGAAAGATATCATCCTCCTTCAACTCTGGTACATATGAAAATTGACCTTAGGAGGTGTGTTTTGTTGGCCTGCATATATATGGCACAGTCTGGGTGAAAGGGTTTCTTTACAGGAGGAGAAATCAGTTGTTGTTTCCCTCTTTCCCCATGTTAAAATCCTCCCTCCACCCTGGGGAAATGCTGCCTGCTGGCCTGATGAGTCGGGAAAAAAAAAAAAAAAAAAAAAAAAAAAAAAAAAAAAAAAAAAAAAAAAAAAAGATGAATTGAATTGAATTCTTCCTTTCCGGTACATTATTTCAAATGTGAGCAATCAATATTCAGTCACAGACAGCATCTGATCTAGCAACCTCAAATCCAATAATCCACAATTTATGCTTCTATCAGGACTTCAATAAAGCAAGCTCAGGTTTAGACCAGACACTAGGTACTGTGTCAAACTGGCATATGAATGTGGTGATACACATCTAGACGTTTAATTACCACAGATGAGAGCTGAAATACCAGGGATCTGCCTTGAATTTGAAGTCCCCAAAATAATTCAGTTCTAGGTAAATTCATAATTAAATTCTTAATCTTGCTATACCTAGTCAACAGCTGAAAGCAACGAAGCAAGTCCTGTTCCTCTTTACCAGTGGTTTTCACACTAAAATATATAAATTTCTTATATTTTGAAATGTAAAATTCCAGTTTAGTGAAGAGTGAGTGTATTATTATACCTTACTGCAGTAAGAAGTGCGCATGGGAGGTATCTACGTGCTGTACTTTGTGAAGTCTGCCTTCATTCCTCTCTGCCTGTCAACAGCCCAGAACCTTTTGTCACTACAAAAAGACGGCTAAACGTTTTAATAAGAAACAGTATTATCTTTTTCAGTTCTCAGGAGGGAATAGCTGGGTATTTAAATATTGCAAACATGAAGGTACATCGCCATTGAAGAAATTCTTTTAGTCAACAGACCCCAGACACTGGAAGACAAGAAACCTCATGGCTGAGGCTGATGCTTATTCAAAATACGTTTATTAAAACTGAAAGAAGACTATCAACACGTGTGCATGCCTAGACAAAGACGCGTGCACAAAATTATACACACACGTTGAGTGAACGCAGGACAATTCTTTATATCCTTTCCACGCTTGTTGCTTGGATGATGGTATTTAATGGAAAAATCTATAAATGTCTAGAAGACCACAATCCTTTTGTTTTTGAGCGTGGCTAGCAATCCCTGCATTAGGAGTGATAATAGTAGGGTTTTGTTCCATGTCTGAGCACATCCTCTGACACAGAGTGTCTGAAAATATCCCGAGTGCTTATACAAAGCATAGAGAAATGTGAATGAAGGTTTGTACAAACATGCCAAGTGCATGTCAGCACTGAAAAGCAGACCCTGCAGTTTTTAAAAGTGGGGGTTTTTTTTGTCGTTTGTACTGAAAATGCTTCAAATTGTAGCCAGTCACTATGCTGTTGGCTCATCTCTCACTTCACTGAGCTTTAGTACTTGCTGCTGAGGGAGCACCCTTTTAAATTCTGGCTCAAATCTGGAATCAAAAAGGGCACCCTCAAGTGTAATGATCCTGACAAAGATGAACAACGTTGAAGCAAGTTACAGAAGCAAAACCAGTGAGAAATCAAATTACATCTCTGCTAAAGCCTGCGCTTCTGCAGCAAGCCCAGCCAGAACCGGATTCACTGCACTTCTCTTACAAGAATTGATCAAACCAGCAGAAGTACCAAAAATTGTGATTATTGTTCCAGAATCACAGAGGAATTTTCTGGCTTTGGACCTTTTTTTTTGTTTGTTTGTTTTTTGTTTAGTTGCTGTTAATGGGCATTCATGTCACTATCTGAATTAGATAAAGAACATGAAAGCATTTCTTACAGACAGAACAGTGACTCAAATCAGACCTTTGCTGCTTCGGGAAGGTCACTTTGTGGTTTTTCACTACAAAATTCCTCTCTTACACACATAAGAGCTTTTATTCCACTGAGTTCAAACAGATCAGAGATGCTATCTAACAAACTACGTTTTTCATCATCATTAGATGATCTCCAAGGTGTCGTGTAGTTGTCTGATGATACTGAAGACTAAAATGTTTCAGCTATTCTTGGACAGAAGATAAATTGTATATGCATGAGGTTGGTTGCCTGATGTCTCTGAAGATACATGTTTCACTATTCTGTATAATTTTGACTTTCTAAGGTTTGTGCACAGAAATATCACATTTTCATAACTCATCTGAGAAGAAATTAAATTAATATCTGTCCATCACCTGCCAGTATAAAGTGGATTTTTATATAGAGCCAGGAGTAACTCCTGGCACTCCTGGATGTTGCTAAGAACTCAGAAGGAATTAAATAGCCTCATTTCCAATGAAAGGAATCTACATAAAGGATTAAAACTCCTGTGAACTCTAAAAGAATTTTCCTCTGTGAGTTTTGCCTGGTTTTCCTCATAGTCACTTCAGCCAGTGTAACTGGTCAGGAGACATAGAGTCACTATAAGTGTCATTTTTATTCACTAAACATTAGTGAATGTTCTATTCATTAAACATTTTGATGAAATTACCTGATCTGCTTAGTTCTTGGACCTCTCCACCATTTGCTTCTTGGCTGGATCCACAGCAAACATGATCAGCTCTTCAAACCTGTGCCTGTTGTGGTCCCTGTATCCTTTCCAAAACTTCATTTCACAGTTCCACTCTTGCATAGATACATGTTCAGTACAAAATAGCCTGGCACCCTGCTCTCACCTCAAGGTGGAAGAATGATTCAATGAACACTGTGCAACCCTGTGATACAAGAAATCTGAATTTGTTTCTGTGTTGTGACACATTTTATAGCTGACTTTGGATGAGTCACTTTCTTTTTCTTTTTCTTTTTTTTTTTTATATATATATATATATTTCCGCTCCCTTTATGAAAAAGAAAAAAGCAAGTAAAGCAAACCAAAAAAATCCCAAACTCACAGAATAAATAATATTCACTTAGCTAAAAGGCTACAATGAAATGCTCTGGCATGAGAGCTGCACATCCCAGGAAAGTACTTTAGATGGTAGTGTTTTTTCACACTATTACAAACATTTTCTTTTCCCTCCAGCACATCAGGCAATTTGTGCTTCAGCACCTTGCCAGTATTGAACTGTTTTCCACAAATACTCACCTACCATTCCTACTTCATGCCATGAGTGTTTTCTTTAGTTCATATTTAACAAGACAGCTTTGGAACTGGCAAAGTGGAAACATGGCTGCAGGGCTTGGACAATGACTACCAACCTGCATTTATCCCTACTGCAGTCTCATGTTGGTTTTGTTTTTGTGTTTGTTTGTTTTTGTGTTTTTTTTTCTAGACATGAAATCTCTCCTTGAATAATTTTGAAACTCTTTTGCATAACACTGATTACAGGCAGACAGTAGGAATCTTTCACAATCTTTAATACTTCAATCAAGTATCCTTCTTTAATCCTTTGTGAAATATATACAAAACACTTCACACAGTATGACTCTTTATGGGAGCAATTAGGACCTGGTGAATTTATCACTTTAGAGAGATCTACACTGGGATCTTCATGCTATTCTCTGTTATAATTGTAGTTTTTATACATCTTCTATCTGGCAGCAGAGCAAATCAACAAGGACTTTTACCTCCCCCCCCAAAAAAATGATTCTAAATAAAACAGTGGAAGATCATTTTAAAGGTTAAATGAGGTAAATTTTAATCAAGAATGATCAGTACAGAATGGATCAATCTGCCCTGGTTTACATCCATACAACCTATTCCTTCTCTGGTAGGAAGAAACGAAGAGCAGAACTTGATTATTTGAAAGACAGAACTGGTGAAGAAGGCAGATTCCCCCAGAGTCAGTGTCTCTGGTAAGAATACACAGTGAGTGTGAGCAGCAATAGTTTCAAAGAAGTTTCAGTTTTCATCCACATTAAATGCTTTCAGCTATAAAAATGCATCAGGCTCTCTCTCTCTCAAAAAAAAAAAAAAAAAAAAAATCTGAATCTGTACATGAAGTGCTGAATCTGTAGTGAGCTTTACATTTAACAGAGTAGGTTCTATATTAAAACAGAGTCCCCATCCCAGGAAAGGTATGGTTCTTCAGTGGAGTACATCCAAGTCATCTGAGGACTTCAGGATCTTTCTTTCTTTGTAACAGCTGAGTGAAGTGCCACGGATCAAGGAGGCTTCGGTAGACAGAGTCACAGGAATGTTATGGGCTTTGGATCAGTGATGCAAACCATAGGTTCTACAGATTGTCAACACTGCTGGAAAGGAGCAACACAATGGGACATGGGGAGATGTGGGACGAAGTAGTCACGATACGACTATTGGTCACACTGTGGTATTAAGATTACATGGGATACCCAGAAAAAGTTGTTGAAAGTGGACATGGAAGACATGCTCAATAGCAACATTGAGAGAAAGAGAAAGAGTTGAGTATCAGGCACATACTACCATGCCATGATGGAAAGTGTTTAAAGAACCTCTTCGCGTGGGATTTGGATCCATATTCCCATACATGAATTTAGGTGTCCATATGTGCACCTAGGTACCCTCCCCATTGCTCTCAGTAGAACTGGTGGAGCCTGGAGAGTTTCCAGTGCACTCTAAAATAGGAAAATCAGAATTGCAGCCAGTCAGCTGAGTAGATTGTTTCTAAGTCTCTCATTATTTCCAAGAAGTGTAATAGTTTGGAAAGTCTTTTTAAAACCCTTCATTTTTCCAGTAACCTCTTTGAAATCAGAATAAAGTATTCCAGTAGTAGTCAGTGAGCCACAGTAAAGATTTAATACTTCCTTTCTATTGGTAGTGGTTGCCCCTCACACAAAGTTCAGCAGAATACAAAGCCACTTATTAAAGCCTGGATCTTTATATGCATATGTGAAATAATAATAATAATAATAATAATAATAATAATAATAATAATAATAATAATAATAACAACAACAACAACAACAACAACAACAACAACTACTATTATCTTCTTTCCTGAATGTATTCAAACATCACATTAAAAAAGTTAGCAGGTAAAATGTTTTTAAAGTTATATAAATCAAAATTATACTTGTTAACTTAGCTGACCCTGATATGGTAATTAACATAGAATTAATCTCTCTTGAGGAGATATAAAACATATGAAATCAAGACAATCTGGAATCCTGCCCAGCAAAAGTGTTATATAAAGGATGTACTGAACCATTTAGTCAACAATTTTGCACTAGTCTTTTAAAAGAACATTCTAAATGCTAAATTTTAAAGTGCTAGAATAAACTAAAAACTTGAGGACTTTATTCTTAACCCTACGAAGCAGAATCTTAATTACATCTTCAGAGTGAGATAATTTCATATGTATAAATATTTTTCACAGGTTAACGATCCTTTTTGCTAGAGGGTTTTGTCAGCTAGGAAGATTCCTTTCTTTAGATTAAAAAACAAAAAAAAAACCCAAAAAAACACCCAACGACCAAAAACCAAACAAATCCACAAACAAACAAAACCAGACAGATGCTGTCAGTCTTATTATAATGGCATGAAACAAACCTGGCAAGAACATCTAGTGGCCAAATCATTGACTCAGTCTCTCTAGCAAAAAAACTGCAGCTAAAAGAGGGAGAACAGAGACAAACTATTGGAAAAAGAGACGCATAACCTGCTTTTAAAAATAAAAACAATCCGAAGGGAAATAAATTCATGAAGAAATTAGAGAAGTGAACAAAAGAAGGGTTAAGGAAAGAGCCCTCCACAGGAGGACCTACAGCCTCACACAGAGAACCCATAAATTCAAAAGGGATGAAAACTAATCAAGTAATTGCTAGTCTTCACCCTCCACAACTTCCAGGTTCTTTTCTGTCAGAGAAGAGGGCTTGCCCTTTGCTCCTTTGTGAACTTTGGATTTTCAGTTTCTTTAAGGCTCAAAAAATGTTGAAATGTGATCCTGAGATAAGCACAAATAAGCCATGGAGGAAACTCAAATAAAGCTGAAGTCTAAAAGTATCACCCTGCAGGACTCTATTACCAGGAAGAATGCAATTGTGTGCACAGCATCAAATTGACAGGGAACCATCCAAACATTAATAATAATTCATTAAACATAATTCAAAGCTGTGATTCACAAAACACACTGGCGATGGTCCAAAAACGAGGGCAATTTTCAAAGAGGAAGGTATTGCTTTCTCCTGGTGCTTCAAAGCTCACAAGGACATAAAGGAAGTCTATGTCTTTCAAGAGATGGATGGTTGCATTCTTCACAAGGCAACTGGTGATTTCTAATCTCCCCATTTTCCTAACCCAATTCAGCGTGGACCCATTAGACAACACAGGAAGGAAGCATAAGAAAGCTGCATTTTTATGCCAACAGTCTACATACACTTCCATCACCACTCACAAAAGCCAAATACCTCAATTCCCCAAAAAGCCTAAGCAAAGTTATCAAAGGAAGCCCTAAAGATGTCTAAATATAATAAATACATTTAAATAGGTGCATATGCATTTTAAAACTTGTAAGGGGGGGACACAGAAATTGATGCTTTATTAGGCACTGAACAATTTCCATGTCATTTAGATCTCTTTTGCCCTCAGCAACCAACTCTTCTCCTTGCCTGTTTGTGCAGCCTGGCATTAGGGGTCCATCATTCCCAGCATTTAACTCTTGAGGCTCTGACAGCCAAGCATATTTAGTCTTATAAATAGAAAAACATTTGCATCAACCACTACACTAATTCCCTAAATTGCCATATTTTCATTGCTCATTATAAAACATTCCTTTTTCTGCCTCATCAGGGAATGATCTCTTGTGTAAAAGGGATAAATGTGGTTAACAGTCTAATTAGTCCTCATGTTAGATCATATTTTCTTAGAAGGAAATATTTAAATCAGTAGAAGGCAAAGAAAGAATATCAATGAAATCGAAGATCCCCTTTCCGAAAAAGACAGCTCAGATTTTCTGTCCGTTTATCGTCCCTCTAATTGCAATACTTCAGACATTGTTCCTTTCATCCGTAGGATTTCCTCTCCCATTTCTCAGGAGATGAAAGTTCTCTGCCTGTTAAGCCACGATCCCACCACAGTGGATTCCCATACAAACAGAATCAGCTTCTTTACTCCCATGACTGGACAAACATCCCTTCACTCTTCTTGTTCTCCCCAAGTCATCTGCCACAGTTACGGGTATTATACTGCAGCCTTGAATAAACTTGACCGTATAAGTGTTCATAACGGGTGGTCTCAGTGTCCCCACTTATAAAAATTTCTTTACATTTTCTACCAGATCTGACCTAGTCTTATAACCAGTATGGTAATTCTTATTTACTGGAGGGCCAGATAATCAGATAACTATCGGACTATTTCACAGGGCAATGAAGTAACAATTAATTTGTTAATAATTGTGTGGTGCTTTGAAGAGGTAAATAGCTGGAGGTGCTGGGTGCTATAATTAAGAAATTGCTAGATGCAGATAAAATGAAAAACAAAATTTCATATCTGAAATCGCTACAGAGCTATTCACCCTCCGTCTGTGGATACTGTTCTTGCAGCAGCTATTGATTGCACAGCAGAAAGCTTGAGAAGGCTGAATTCTGAGAAACTAGCAGGTCAAATACTGGTTTTATCCATGCCAATAAACACCCAGACCTGACTTCAGAGGGTCCCTATCTTGAGAAACTAACTTTCATGGTGATATTTTTCCAGTTTAGGCACCAGCAGATCATTCTAGGTAAGAAGATTTATTTCTCAAGAAGCCACCTTATCTGCACACGATGACTGACTGGAATCATTGGCTGTGTCCATCTCCGATGCTTTAGCATTATCACAGGAAGAAGGCAGGTATGAAGAAAAAGCTTATCTGCTTCCATGCCTAGAGCTCAGTTTCAATAGCTTAAAGTACCTGGAACTAGTGGAAGCTTTAAATTTTCATCGTGCTCAGAGGTGGAAGAGAATATACTCATATTACAAATCAGACTTGATTTTTGCTTCAAAGCAGGCCCTGAACTCTTTACTTTGTCTCATATTCACCAATATCATTAGAGTCACTGTGACAATTAATTGGCCACAAAGTGCTGCCACCTCGTTCTGCATCGATCAACAGAGGACAGTGACCTGTAGCAAGGGGTGACTTGGGCAAGGATCAGCCTGGCTCACCACAGAATCATTAATGATTTGCATCACCGATGGAGGAAGAACAGCATTACTGTAGCTCAGACACTGTAAAAAAGGTATAAGGGAATTTTCTACTGTAGTCTACTGGGTTGAGAAATCCTGAAGAAATTCTTCTATTCTTCAAGTCAAACCAGAGAGCAGAGAGCTCAACTAAAATGTTGTCTCTCTAGACAAGAAATAAAGTAAAATTATCTTTCCTCTAATGAAAAAATACCAAATGAAAGGCAGTATGATCTGCCTTATATGTTCTCTTCCAATACAGTGTGCAAAAACTGGTCTAGTTCAATACAGTGGACTCGTTTGTAACATCTAAAGAAACAAATTCTGCTTTTTCAGACAAAACTTGATACTGAGGTCAAACTGGATGCATAGTAACTCAAGTCCACTTGCAGTCTAGCCTGATTTTGGAGGCACATCCAGGGTAGAGAGAGAGAGCAAGTTAATAGTGCAAAACCATGCCTAAACCTAAGCAGGCAAGTCTTCGGGAGATTAGAGTTTTCAACCCACAACATGCTCCAAATCACTCTTCTCTGTTTTGTGATATTTCTTCATGTTTTGTGTCAAATACTGAGTAGGCACCACTGGATTGATTGCTCCCAAAATGTGTTTCCTCACATTTCTAGTAAAATTAAACAAATTTAAGCAACAGTTCAGTTTGCTTTCAGAAACATGCACAGATTTACTAGTTTATTTCATTTTGTGGTAGTCAAAAACACCTGCAGCCTCTCCCCAATCCCCAAAATAAACCATTGAGCTGGAAAACAGCATTTGAAATATTCTGGGTAAACAGTCACTTCTGGTAATACTAGAATGTGGAGCACAGCCACAGAGCTTGGGTACATGGAAACCCAATGACTCTCCAATGGAAACCCAAGACTCTCTGAGGCTCGTTACAACAGTTGGGAGCTTGCTGCAGTAAGAAGAAACATCCAGCTTGCAGGCAGTTAGGTAGACAAAAAATAGATATGGTTTGCTTAGCATAAGGTTTCTTTGTGTTGGGAGAAAGCCACTAACATCTAGGAAAATGAAACGAAACAAAACAATCCTTTACAGAAAGAGATTTTGCCACATGAGACTGAAAACACACTGAAATACAAAGGAATATTCAATATTACTCATTTTTTGGTCAGCTGTTGTGATAAAACGGACTACCCAGAAGAGAGTCAGATGACGCAGCGTCTCAAGAAAACAGAACTCAAACTTACACCACAGCATCTTTGGAGACATACAGTGCAACGACTGATTATGCGGGAAAAACGAAGTATGAAAAAGCTCTTTTACATTGTAGGTGTCCAAATAAAAGAAAACTGCATTATGCAGGTTCCCCACTTCTTTACAAGGACATCAGAAAACCAATCAGCAGGGATTTTTTTAAATCAGTATCATACTACTGAAGGTATCCTGTGTTTCTTTTTCAATTTTGCACTGGAAATTTCTTGCCTCAGCACACTACAAAGCCAGTAGACTGTTTTAAAGCTACATATGTTCATGTTCATGTTGTCGTTCCAAGACAGAATTATCATCATCAACTTCACTTGGCAAAGCTTGTTAGCATTTCTGTGTCTTAACCAGTCTAATTAGGGCTGCTATTTCATGAGTGGAAAGATCACAGTAAAAAAATAAACATTTGGCACCTACATCCCACCTCCAAAATTTTGGTGTAGTTTTGAGAAAAAAAAAACAATGCTATGTAGCAATTAATATATTTGGACAACTTGGGGGAGCTACAGGTGAAATATTGGCTGAAATGCAAGAAAAGATGATAAACTACCCTGAACCCTGGGTATTGCTACCACAATAAACAAATAAACTAATTAAACCGAACATGGATTCAAGGTGACTCTTCACCAGAGATTTACTGCTGCAAAATATAACAAGGTGTGTCCATCTTTCTTCCTCTGAAACGCTTACTACCACATCTCCAGGTATTCAAAGGCAAATCTGCAAATCTAAGAATAAACAGATCCATGACAGTGAATAACTGATTCCTCTTCTCCATTCAACACCAATCGTAGTAATGAGACCTTCCTTGAAAAATAAACAAGCTGCATAATTAGTCTGCTACCCAGAGTCTCTTATATTCCTCATTTCAAAGCACATCACTCACTCACATCCCACATTACTTCCATTTCACTCAAACTCAGCGTCCTTCTTTAGTGCTATCACATTTCTGTTAGAAATGCCAAATCACGTAAGTGAAGTGATAGAGAATATTGTTTACAACAGTGTAAGGAATCCCATAATGTTTTGTATTTCGTGCCTAAATTATATATATGTTTCCACTTCACATTTGAGCCTTGGCAGGCTCAGAATGATGCTTAGCATCTCAGTTAAGTGATCAGTTCACACTCTCACGAGATGCTTGTATAACTCCAAGTGAATAAGTCAAGTGTTGGAAGATAGCTTCCAGATCACAACTGCACAAGTCAAGGAACACAGCACACTTTATAAGAGCTGACTATTAAATGATATCAGAGAGGAAGGGAAAGATGTAATCTCGAACCTTTAGGGAATGCACACCATTTAGCTATCACTGTCTCCTGGCTGGTTTGCTGACTGATGACAAGAGCTACAGATGGAAAAGGTGGGAGGGAGTTAAATGGAAACCTGTCCAGCTCTTACACTTTCCAGACTGTCAACAGCTCTTCTCTGTTACTTTTTATGAAGCTTTTTCAATTCCCATAGGAAGAATTGTTCATAGCTTTACTTACTCTAAATTTCTAAGAAACAACATTGAAACAGAAAACAAAGACAATGGAGTTCTCTGCTCCTGAATTCAGGAAGGATCATGTCATTGACTCCCACCAACTTCACAGGGATCCTCAGAGAACAATTACAACAGGTCAGCACAGTTTAGGGACAGCTTCTTTCAGGGATCTTCTGTCCAAAGCTAAATTGTGAGCCAGAGAGGCCCATCTTTTCACAAGATCCACATGCTTCCAAACTGAAGACTGTTTCTCTGAGCTCCTTCAGTGATGTTTTGTTCCAGGCTGAAATTCAGTGATCCCCTCAAATCAGCCTGTACACTGGGGAAATTTCACTGGAGTCAGATTTGAAATATGACATTGTTTTTCTTCCTTACCCTTTCCACTCCTATCTTCAAAAGCCAGTTATGTGCAAACCAAACTGAAAAGAGAATAATAAGGTTTGACAGAGATCTGAAGCCTAAGATAATATCTCACCACTGTGTTAAGTCTCCTGAGCCTTTTGTAATAAATAAATGGCATACTGTAAAACACAAATGAGCATCACTGTGGCTGTGATTTCATTGTCCCAATGGGGAACCTGTGCCTGGAACAAGGCCAGCTACGTAATTCAATACTGAGAGAGAGCGCACAAATGGACCTCTGGAGGAGGATCGATTTTAATGTAATCCTATCTACTAATCAAAAGAGACTGAAGGATTAACATTCGCTAGGAAATGTCTGCTCAAAGTTGTCATAGCTTATTGATAAAGATAGCTTTGTTTTAATTAAGATACAAAATGCCAATTCCAGGGATAATTTTAGCTGCAAATAATCAGTTATTGATGATATGTCTAGCTGAATTGTTTTAACCTGCCCTAGAATGTTGGGTTTTTAACTAGATTGGCCAATGTGGATTGTATTTTCATTCTGCAAGGAGACCACATTCTCATGCTGTCTTCATCCTCTAGGCATGAGTTGTTTATCGTTTCTTATTTTCCCAATATGAAATGCATTGTTGGCCCCATGCTAAACCTAACTCATGACTCTCCACCCACTGCTGTCTATCCACCTTCAAGACTGTATCCTGCTTTGTCTATCCTACGACATCCTGAAAGCAGCAGACCGATATACACACCTCAAAAGGTCGGATAATATTTCAAAAACCTGAACAAGATGTGCCCAAAAAGGTTATCTATCTCCTGTATTATCTCCTTAAAGACAGCAGAAAACACTGTGCCTGGTCTAGGCTGGGTGAGTTTTCCAAGATAAGCAGAACTGACTTGCTTAAACCTACATTCAATGACAAAGCATAAGATCTGTATCTTCTGAGCCCTGTGGCCAACGCTCCCCATCACTCTCAAATATTACAATTTATAAACACTAATCCTATAAATAGTTTGGTTACACTTATCTTTCAAGAATACAAATCATACAAACAGTCATTTTCATGAAACACAGCAAACTGACACATGCGTTTAAGACCCACAAGAAGCTTCATCCATCTGTGGGGCAGTGCTTGCTGAAGATGTTGTCCACACAGATGGTACTTCCCCCTTGCCGTGGTTTATCCCCAGCTGGCAACTAAGCATCACACAGCTTCTTGCTCACTCTTCCCCCCTCCCAGTGGGATGGGGAGGAAAATCAGAAAACAAACAAACAAACTCATGGGTTGAGATAAAAAAAAAGTTTTATCACTAAAAAAAAATTAAATATAATAATAACAGTAACAGTAGTAGTAATAATAACTGTAATGAAAATAAATATAACAAAAAAGAGAGAGAAATAAAACACAGGAAAAAGACAAGTGATGCACAGTACAATTGCTCATCACCCATTGATTGATGCCAGCCTGTCCCAGAGCAGCAATCTGCCCCTCCTGACCAACTCCCCCCAGTTTATACACGGAGCACGTTGTCCTACAGTATGGAATAGCCCTTTGGCTAGTTCGGGTCAGCTCTCCTAGCCATGATCCCTCCCAGTTTCTACTGCACCTGCTCGCTGGCAGAGCATGGGAAACTGAAAAATCCTTAACTGAGGATAAGCACTGCTCAGCAAGAACTGAAACATCGGTGTGTTATCAACATTACTCTCACACTAAATCCAAATCACAGCACTGTACCGGCTACTAGGAAGAAAATTAACTCTATCCCATCTGAAACCAGGACACCCCCAAGTCTCAGAAAGCAAGTAAAGGTGAAGGCTTATCTTTACAGGGCTGACAAATCTCTTCTGAGCTAGTGCTGTAACACACAAACAGTTAGGCTGAGCAGTGACACATGGAAAGGCAGGGTGTTTTGCTGCAGTGGGGTGTACAAAATAATTTTCCCAGTTTCTTTAATTCTGTATTTTCCTCACTCAAAAAGCCCCTGCAGCTTTGTTGCAAATCCAGCAGAAGACACCCTCGCCTCTGCAAGATCCTGGGGGTAGGTGAGGACTCTCTGGTATAATTTCATCAAAATTTAGGTTTAGACCCAGGTTTAGAACCGACTTTTGTATTTGGTGTCTGTCTGTAACAGGCCACGGATGCAGATATTTTCATCACATTGATCTTAAAAAATGAAACTTGAATGTGTTGCCTAATTTGACTCAAATCACAGTGTATTCATATTCCAAACGTTGATGTTCAAGGAGCTGCACACAAAAAGTCAGACCAAGGCACAGAGACTAAATCTACTCCGTGCCTGCTGAAACACATAGCCTCACAGCCTCATGATACTCTGCTGATCTCCCACTTCCATTGTTCAGACAGGTTGCTTTCAAGATGTGATTTAACTTAAAAGTTCCGGCTTTACTTCTTTGACAAGTACTCAGTTGCCTCCATCTCCCTGCTGCAGAGCTGTCAGTCCAAACTCGCCCCTGCTCGTTTCCCATGCCTGCTGATAGCTCTTTATTCATACCTTGCCAGTACAAAGTACAGGGCCTATTTCCCTCCCACCCACTTATTTGCAATCAGCTGGTGCAACCATGACTCATCCACTTCTCATACAGACTTCAGAGACCCGTTCAAGGAGTTTATTAGCTGATCTCGCAGTAACTGTAGATTTCATAATTAGCTGTGACCATTTAGAGAGGAATGTTTTTAAAGACTGCCATCGTATTTCTCTTCTTTCCCTGGGTTAGAAGAGGCTTGGGTCATTCCAGAAGACATATGGCAGTGGAGATAAGAACATGGTCCTACCCGGGAAAACTGGTCCTCTCCCCAGTACAGGGGGTATGGATGGGTAGAAGTATATAGGAGAAGAGAGAGGCATGGGAAAGAATGCACCCTTCATATGGAAAGGTGCTGAGATTTTGGAGAAATCAACATTGATTATATGTTGGAAGGAAAGGGAATGAAGATTTGGAGAGGGAAGCCCGTGAATGAGAGGAAGAACATGGACGATCCAGCTTCTTTTACCAGAAAATAAAGCAATCTCAAGCCTACCAAAGATGAAGGGGCTACAGATATCAGTGAAAACATGATATTTATTTCTGCATCACTTCAGCTGATTTCAGAGATCTGTTCAATATTCAGAGATGAGCAAGCTTCCAGGATGCAGAACTCACATTCTGCTTCCAGAGACAGAGACATCAAGCCAACAGAGGAAGGAGTTGAGGATCTCTTATGAGACAAAGTACAAAGATACACCCACCTCAAAATCATCCTTCCTGAACTGGACAAAAGGGGATAAGAAATTTATTTTTGAGGGAAAGGGAGGAACTACTCTCCAAAACCAGAGACACATCAGCATGGCTTTCTGTCAAGGCTAATGAGGAGAAAGAAAGAAGGGAAAGCAAATACCTGGGAGCCATGCCCTAGGAGTCAGCATGGAGCTTTGCTGATCTTAATGACGACATGAAACAGAAATGTGGCAGATTCCCATGCAGAGACAACAGAGGCAAGGAGAGGAGTCGAGAGCAAGTCAGCAGGATGCAATGGTCAGCACATGTTCTTGAAACGAGATGCTCAGGCTAACCCTATTACATGCTGAAGCACCAGCGGCTATGAGATTTTTCCCTTGTTTCTGTGGCAATCCATGGTATGGGGATGTGGAGATAAGAACAGACTTAAGCGTTATGAGAAGTCCATTATATTGAGAGCTGTTTTACATAACTCTGCTTCCATCTTACATGTGGCCTAAGGGAGGTCATAGAAGATGCTGGCAAAGAAGGAAAATAGAGGGAACAAGCTGTGAAGGGGCGTTTCTAAGCTGGAAGCAATAAAAAGAAATAAAAAAGCCTACTGGAGCTTTGCTACCATTAGCCTTCCTGTTTTAAACTTGCCATCATGCGGTTGTTAACAACTGCTTTTTACAATCACAGCTACATGATAATGGCAAATATTAAATCCTATAATGGCACAAAGGGGATTTTTCTTGAGAAAGGCACTGAATGTTTTAATCTACTGTGGTAAAGCAGATGGGTCTCCTTTGAGCCCTGAAGAAGAGATTGCTAATAATCAATTTATTACAGGACAACTTCACCATGCAGATGGAAGAGAAAAAAATTTTTGCAGTTTTGTTTTCTGTTGTCATAAGCATCTTATTTCTCTGTCTATATACTGAGCCCCAGCATTCTGCAGTGCATTTATGTTTCTTCCCCTCCATTTTTGGTATGGAGTTCACAATTTTTATTTTCTATGCTTTGAAAAAATGGAATTTTAATTTAGACCAAAAAAAAAATTTGCTGATAAAGTTAATTAACAGGTTTTGGTTTTTGTTTTGTTTTTTTTTTTTTTTTAAAAAAAAAAAAAAAAAAAGTTATGTAAAACATTATGCAGTACCAAAACCAGGCTTTCTGAATGTTTTTAGCAAGTAACGCACTGTGACATTTAAAAAGCAAAGCAAAATACAGATAACATTCTATGTATGAAAGTCTAGTGTTGTGTGCACTATGACCTAACAATTTCAGCACTGAAAAAAAAAAACCAAACAAAAACCAACCAACCCTACAAACATCTCTGCATATGGAGAGGAGTTTATGACCCAAGAAATAGATGTCAGAGTTCACTTTTTCACTTCAGAATACGGGAGACAAATATGGCACGCAGAGATGCAAGACCAATGACAGAGGTTTCAATGAAAAGTAAAAATGATCTTGAAATGACAAACTAAACAAACTAGACAAATGGCATCTATAAGACAAACTGACAAGATACGGACTGGGTGGGTGGTCTGCACGATGGGTAGGAAATTGGCTAAGAGGCTGCAATGTTATTGGTGGTGATCAATGGTTTTTACTCAGACTGGCAGCCTGTCACAAGTGGGGTCCCCCAGGAGTTGATACTGGGCCCCACACTGTTCAACAACACCAAGTTTGTTAATGACAGCAAACTGGGAGTGAGGTGGGCACATCAGTAGGGAGAGCTGTCTTACAGAGATTGCTGGACAATCAGGCAAGTAACTGCATGAAATTTAACAAAGACAAGTGCAAAGTCCTGCACCTGGGATGACCTAAACAAAGAGCTCAGTGCAGGGCTGGGACCTGAGTGGCTGAGGAGCAGACTTGCTGAAAGGGACCTCGATGTCTTGGTAGACAACCAGCTAAACAGGAGTCAGCACTGTGTGGCTGCAGCATCAAAGACAAATGAGATCCTCGGCTGCATCCACTGGGGTATTACTAGCAGAGACAGAGACATGATGATCCCACTACTCAGCACTTGTCTGGAAACATTTGAAGCACTGTCCTTGTCCTCAGAATACATGGACAGACTGGAGAAAGACCAAAGGAGGGCCACAAATATGATCAAAGCAGGGCTGGATCACCTGTCCTATGGGGAAAGACTGAGGAAGGTCTCTTCTGACTGAAGGTATCTTCTCCCTTGGAAAGAGCAGGGTCACAGGAGACCTCATCACTGTATTCCAGTACTTAAAGGGTAGCTACAAAGTGGACGGAGGCTCTCTCTTCACAAAGGGTGACATGGAGAAGACAAGGGACAACCGTTACAATTCACTCCGGGAAATGTTTCATCTCTGTATAGGAAACAAATTTTTTACTGTGAAAACAACTTCCCCATGGATGTGGTACTGTCCCCATCTGTTCCATTTTCAGCTGGGATAGAGTTAATTTTCTTCCTAGTAGCTGGTACAGTGTTGTGTTTCAGTTTCAGTGTGAGAATAATGTTGATAACACACTGATGTTTTAGTCGTTGCTAAGTAGTGCTTATCCTAAGATAAGGATTTCTCAGTTCCTTGTGTTTCTGCCAGCGAGCAGGTGCAGTAGAAACTGGGAGGGATCATGGCCAGGAGAGCTGACCCGAACTAGCCAAAGGGCTATTCCATACCACAGGACATCATGCTCCGTGTATAAACTGGGGGTTGGCGGGAGGGGAGGAGGATTGCTGCTTGGGCATCATTCGGTGGTGAGCAATGGCATTGTGCATCACTTCTCTTTTCTTGGGTTTTATTTCTCTCTCTTTTTGTTATAATGCCTTTAATTACGTTCTTTTATTATGATTAATGTTATTATATTTTATTTTAGTAATTAAACTGTTTTTATCTCAACCCACGAGTTTTACTTTTTTTTTTTTTTTTTTTCTGATTCTCCTTCCTGTCCCACTGCAAGGGGGAGGAGTGAGTGAGCAGCTGTGTGGTGCTTAGTTGCTGACTGGGGTTGAACCACGACACCATTCCTGGAGGTTTTCAAGATGCAACGGGACAGGATGATCTCATCCCAGCTCCCCTTCCCACAAAAAGTAGGACCAGATGATCTTTTGAGGTCCTTTCCAATCTGGGCTGTTCTGTGATTCTATAATAATGAAAAGTTATGGACTGTATTTCCCAGTGGGCAGATTTTGCCATAATTTCCCTCAGATATTGCTTGATACAAAATGAATTTGTTGGGAATCTTTCGATTTTTTTCAGCCTCTGTGTCAGCACCTGTAAGACTTTAAATTCATCCTGTAACTGTAAATGTTTTCATTTGCTGTAAAAATTAGTAGTTCTTCTCCCTCATCTCCCCTGCCTCCTTTCTTTAAATTCTCAGACTTGGTCTCTGTTTTTTTGATAGTTCACATTTTTGCAAGCTTCATGGTTTAAAAATGTTTCTTGATCTACATGCTATGTATTGTTTTTCACAGAATGCTATTTTCTTCTTACATTTTAGAAAATAAAAAAGACAAATGTAAATGGTTTCACCTTTTGTTATTCGAGGTACTCACCAGTTAGTTCTGCAGAGCACTACATAACCTAGCCTGGCAGAAAGCTACCTCACTGATATCAAAACCAGGTGTGAAAACCCCATCCAAGGCAAAGTTTTTCTGTTAACTTCATAGGAGCTGTGTACCTCAGTGCGTGGCCCTTCAGCTACAGGTTTTTCTACATTTACAGCTGAAATAACATATTCATTCTACTCAAATCCAAAGCATAGAAAAGTTTTCCTATCAATAGTAATTCTGGTCATCTGCTTCTGAAGCCTCCTACTTGTGATCTGGACTCTACAGGATACAACAGCCAGATTAAAATGCATTATTTTAGAAGATGACATGTTTCTGGTAAGATGTTGTAGTGTTTTGAAGAGCACACTCATGGGACCTATAGCAAGCAATTCTCCAACTGTGAGTGGGTGGGTATTTGTATTCAGACTCAAGATGAAAACCCTATATTTCCCACAAAATAGCTTTTTTTGGACAGAAATAGAAATATTTGGATGGATCTGAAACACTGTTTGTGTGAATCGGCACATTTCATTTTGAGGTTTTGGATTTTTAAAAATCTAGATAGCTTGTTTTTTTTTTTCTAAAACAATTGTAATTTGAAATTAAAAAAAGACATTTCAAAACAAAACAAACCCTGAAAATTCCAGTAGAATTACAGAACACTTAATTTCCAGCTTTTTCCCAAAACAAATTTTAGAAGATCAATACTTCCCACAGGTTGATGTTAATTTAAGTGAAAACATTTTTTAATTGACAAATATTTTGCTGCAGGGAAAAGAACCCCCAAGATTAATTTTTATATTCAGAAACAATCCTCATCCCTGTACTTATATACCAAATATTCTATTTACTCACAGAGGATTTTATTTTCTAAGATAAACATATATGTTGAAAGGTTTCCTGGAGAATTTCCCCTCAAGTTGTGAGAAATTTATTTAGAACCCAGAAAAGACAATGAAGGATTCAAGTTACTTCTTTCCATCATACATTGCTTTGTTTTCATCATCAGAGAATTTCATTTTCTTTCATACGGCTTTAAGTTTCAATAAGTCTCGCCTAAGTGTAATAATTCTTATTTTTTGACCATTTTATTACTTTGTTGATCATTAAACAAATGATCTGGGAAAAAAAAAATAAAAAAGCTATCTAGATTTTTAAAAATCCAAAACCTCAAAATGAAATGTGCCGATTCACACAAACAGTGTTTCAGATCCATCCAAATATTTCTATTTCTGTCCAAAAAAAGCTATTTTGTGGGAAATATAGGGTTTTCATCTTGAGTCTGAATACAAATACCCACCCACTCACAGTTGGAGAATTGCTTGCTATAGGTCCCATGAGTGTGCTCTTCAAAACACTACAACATCTTACCAGAAACATGTCATCTTCTAAAATAATGCATTTTAATCTGGCTGTTGTATCCTGTAGAGTCCAGATCACAAGTAGGAGGCTTCAGAAGCAGATGACCAGAATTACTATTGATAGGAAAACTTTTCTATGCTTTGGATTTGAGTAGAATGAATATGTTATTTCAGCTGTAAATGTAGAAAAACCTGTAGCTGAAGGGCCACGCACTGAGGTACACAGCTCCTATGAAGTTAACAGAAAAACTTTGCCTTGGATGGGGTTTTCACACCTGGTTTTGATATCAGTGAGGTAGCTTTCTGCCAGGCTAGGTTATGTAGTGCTCTGCAGAACTAACTGGTGAGTACCTCGAATAACAAAAGGTGAAACCATTTACATTTGTCTTTTTTATTTTCTAAAATGTAAGAAGAAAATAGCATTCTGTGAAAAACAATACATAGCATGTAGATCAAGAAACATTTTTAAACCATGAAGCTTGCAAAAATGTGAACTATCAAAAAAACAGAGACCAAGTCTGAGAATTTAAAGAAAGGAGGCAGGGGAGATGAGGGAGAAGAACTACTAATTTTTACAGCAAATGAAAACATTTACAGTTACAGGATGAATTTAAAGTCTTACAGGTGCTGACACAGAGGCTGAAAAAAATCGAAAGATTCCCAACAAATTCATTTTGTATCAAGCAATATCTGAGGGAAATTATGGCAAAATCTGCCCACTGGGAAATACAGTCCATAACTTTTCATTATTATAGAATCACAGAACAGCCCAGATTGGAAAGGACCTCAAAAGATCATCTGGTCCTACTTTTTGTGGGAAGGGGAGCTGGGATGAGATCATCCTGTCCCGTTGCATCTTGAAAACCTCCAGGAATGGTGTCGTGGTTCAACCCCAGTCAGCAACTAAGCACCACACAGC
>NW_020799095.1:148201084-148292823 GCF_003259725.1 Athene cunicularia
AAAATAAATATATATATATATATATATATATATATATATATATATATATTCCACACTGATTTGCAGCTTAAGGTAGATTTGCTGAGACTTGACAAAGATTCATAAACAAAATGAGATAAATATTTTTCTTAAAAGGAAGGAGTTTCCATTATCTCTCAGCAGTTCCATCGCTCCAGACTGGAAAAGACAAAATTTTGAAATTAATAGTTTATGTTCCCACCTGCCCTGTAAATCCTACCCAAGCAACCACAGAACTCAAGTGCTCAGCAATTATGCATGATCGTGTACTATATTGAACTATGGAGGAGAGAGAAGAAAAGAAGCATTTAAGCTGTCTTCTCAGCATATAGTCACTAACATCTGGGACACAACATTTCACCAGCAGCTATAGCCATTCCTAGAAGCAGCAGCAGCAGGAAAGCATCTCAGCCTCCTTCCTGCACCATCAGCCAGTCAGTGAGGACACTGGCAGCTTAGACCAGCACGGCACATCGCCCAGCCAGAGAGGAGCTGCTGTGAGAGCCACCGGTGTGTCAAGTACGGAACCCAGCACCAGGGGAGCTGGGGACAGAGGCACATGGACTGCATTAGGCTCGGTGATAAGTGGATTGAGAGCAGCCCTGCAGAAAAGGACTTGGGATAGTGGTGGAAGGAAAACTGACTGAGACAGCAATGTACACTTACAGCCCAGAAAGCCAACTGTATCCTGGGCTGCATCAGAAGTGTGGCCAGCAGGGCGAGGGAGGGGATTCCCCCCCTCTACTCTGCTCTTGTGGGATGCCACCTGCAGTGCCGTGTCCAGCTCTGGGGGAACCAACATCAGAAGGACACGGACCTGCTCGAGTGGGTCCAGAGGAGGCCACAAAGATGCTGGGGGTCAAAAGCACCTCCCCTGTGAGGACAGGCTGAGAGAGTTGGGGGTGTTCAGTCTGGAGAAGAGAAGGCTCCAGGGAGACCTTAAAGCAGCCTCCCAGTGCTTAAAGGGGCTACAGGAAAGATGGGGAGGAACTATTCATCAGGGAGTGTAGTGATAGAATGAAGTGATTTAATGGTTTTAAACTGAAAGAGGGTAGATTTAGATTAGATATATGGAAGAAATTCTTCACTGTGAGGGTGGTGAGGCCCTGGCACGGGTTGCCCAGAGAAGCTGTGGCTGCCCCCTCCCTGGCAGGGTTCAAGGCCAGGTTGGACGGGGCTTTGGGCAACCTGGGCTAGTGGAAGATGGCCCTGCCCATGGCAGGGGGTTGCGACTAGATGGTCTTTAAGGTCCCTTTCAACTCAAACCATTTTGTGATTCTTTGACCTTACATATATCATCCAGGTTGATGGATCTGTGCATGAGGTGGGGGAAGAGAGTCATGGGTCTGAGGCCTAACTTACTTTCTCAATTTTTCTTTTTTTTTCTCAATTCTACACACTTCAGTCTTTAGGTATAAATATAACCTCATATTGCTGCTCTCCTTAACTTCAGAGCCAGAAAGACTTGCTGTGAATGAGACAGGAAAAATCTACAACCACAGTAGAAGTTTAGGCTCCAGAGTCATGAAAGAAAAAGTCCAGGTGGGAGTCCTGAAGAAGGCAACAAGGGGCACACCTCAGCATGGCTCACTGTGGCTCTGAGAGCAGTTGTAGGAACAAGGTCTTATGATTCAATTCTTTTAATAAGGTTGTTGATTTGCTTACTGTCCGACATACTTCATTCCTTTGGGAATCAAATTCTAACCCCTCTTCTCTCCCCACACAGAAAAAGCTATTAAGGTACAAATAAGATATTCATAACGAAAAGTGTTGTCTGAAAAGAACTGCTGGTGAATAATGGAAATTTCCTCTACCAAAGGTTTTTGGTTTTTTTTTTTTCCTTTTAATGTGCAGCCATAACATCTGCAAACACCAGGAACATGCATAGTTCTTTAAGAGAAGCTGTGTGTTCCCATAAATGCACCCACACAAAGCACTAAATTACTCCTCCAAACAAAGGGTACTGCATATCTGCACCACTGCAGAGGTGTGCTTCAGCTATCTCTGAACAAGCTCTCTCAAGGGCAAGGAAAGGATGACTCTCTACTCGGTGTAAAGGACCCTACCAAGGAGGGATGGCTCCCAGTGCTGTCCTGGTGCAGCTGGGGACCAGGCTAAGGCAGTTAGAGTGCCTCTGCTATCCAAGCTGGTTCATGGTGTTTGCATTCTCAAAGCTTAAATGCACTTCCAAACAGGCTATATTTTTGCCAATTATGCCATTTATTCCCTGACTATATCTTACCACTAAAATCTTCAGTATCTGTACTGTGAAGCAATGCTAGGGGCTGATTCACTATTCTTTCACTGTGGTAGTGAAGCAACCAGCCAGGAGCCCAAAGTGGGACATCATACAGAGAGACCTGACAGCAGGTCAGAGGAAAAGTGGTCTTGCCATGTGAAATACCAGAACAGACTGGAAACCCAAATGACAAAGGCAGGAGGATGGCATATAATCCTTCCTGCAAAGAAGATCACAATGCCACACATCTTAGGAAACCTAAAGACAAATGACAAGGGCATCTGGAAAAAAAGTGATAATGCTCATAATGTCCATGATCTGTTCCATATTTTGACAGTAATTAAAATTGGATACACTTGACAAAATGACAGACATCCACCGTGTAAATGGTTGTTCCTCAACTATTTGTCCAGGTTCCCTTTGTTTTGGAGACAAAGTCTGAGCATGATCTTTCTATCCTAAAGTAGGCATTTAAAAACATTGTCCGTTTAGTTCCTCAGAAATATCTGCTTCTCTGCCCTGTCCACAAAAGAAAAGCTGGTGGCTAGTTTGGATGAAGTTGACTCTACTGCAGATCACTAAAGTAAAGCAGATTAATTTCCACCCATGACCAGGATCTCATATAAAATACAAACGCTCACGGTCCTGCATCTTCCCATACAGGATCTAGCAACAGCATTTTTGCATGGAGATACTTGGGGGGGGAAAAAAAAAAAAAAAAAAAAAAAAGTGAGAAGGGATGAGCAGACTTCACTGCTGTTCAAACAGTTCCCAGCTTTGTGAGTGGTCCCCAGAGCCAAGGGGGTAGAGAGGAGTATGACATTCATCCTCTCTCGAGTGGTCTGTCTGCACAAACTGGCTGGAGCCAATATTCCTCCAAATTTGTACCCGTGCAAGCATCAGAGGAAATATTCTCATCCAACGCAAGTTTGTATTCCACAGTGGGAGTAAACGGAGCTGCATTGCCTCTAGACAGTTTAACACCAAAGGTGGGATGAAGGCAGAAGAGGGGACTGCTGATAATGATCCCTATCACAAACACATCATGGCTGAATAACCATCTCCGTTTATAAAATGTATTGGAATGGAAACTGCTTATAACTAAGATTCACTCACATTGTATAGCTAGTGGTATATACCTATTTTAGATCATGTATCTGTCTTAAGACTAAGATATACTGTTCTTTCTAGCCAGAATAGGCTACAGGAATTCTGTTGCCAACCATAACATATAAAAGAACCTATAAAATTACAGTCACACACTAAGACATATGTCTCACATTTAACTTAATGTTTATCTTGTCAGGAAATCCAGCTAGACCATGCCAACATTTTGTTTCATTCATGCTGTCTTCAAAATCATCTGTTGTTGAGGGAGGAAAAGGGAGAGAAAAGAAAAAAAAAAAAAAAAAAAAAAGAGAGAGAACAAAATTCATTTTAATCCTACAAATGGGGTTCGAAAATGAAAGCATTGTACAAAAGACTCCATCAGTAACAGCATTCACCTTTACTGCTCTCCCATGGACTGAAGTCGTCATCCTCAGTTTTACCTGGAAAATAAACAATGATTCCAAATTCTGCCCTTTGCACATCTTCAATAGGAAGTGGACTCCTGAACTTCTGATAAGCCTTTGTGATTTGTGCTGCTGAGAAAGTCACCTTGACTTGCTACAGACCTGGTATCAGCCACTCCTGAAGAACACACTCATGACAAAAATCAATTACAATGTAGACAGTAGTGAAAGAGTGAAATGGCAGCCACTTCTTTCAAAATTATCTAAAATATCTGCATTTCCTTCACATTAAGAAAAGCATTTCCCTACGTAAAACACAGCTTACACAGCTAAATAATTCATCATGATGAATTATTTAGAGAGATGTGGACCCAGTATGTTTACAATTCCCAGGCTGTTTTACAAAAGAGGAAACATTTATATAATTGGTCCTCAAACTCTTTTTTAAATGTTCTCACGATGAGAGGTTTCTGATTATCAGTGGCACTGGTCCCGAAAGCAAAGCTTTTATAAACTGAGCTTTTGGTAGGAAGATGGGATAAGAGGGAAATGACTAAGTAAGGTGATCTTTTCTTAGTAATTGGTGATTATTGCTGCTGAACAGATGATTCTTCGTCTAAAAGCCATCCTTTAAGCCTTGAGTTATCACAGGTATGGTAAAAGGTCTCCAAACCAGACATAATTAAATCACTGACCCGAGGCATTATCTCCCAGAACAGTCATCTGCCATGTACAGAAGCAGGGCAAGCCAGACCCATTTCACTATAAACGTCAGCACTTTCTCCCGGCAACACGTATTCCACAAGTCCCCAGAGGAAGCCATTTATGCTTAAGAATAAACCTGCCCTTGACAGCCCAAGAATGCTTTTGATAAGTTCATCTTCACTTCTGTCATGCTCTGCATGCCACTCTCCTCTCAGAGTCTCTGCCAGCTTCCTCCGAGTATCTCCATGATCACAAGTCCTCATGGAAGTGTTCTTTGCATGTGCTGTCAGATGTCCTCTCTCTCTCTCTCTCTCTCTCAGAACAATCTCTTTCTGAAAACTCCTGCTGACCCTAGTCCTGACAATTCAAAAGCTTTTACAGACCACCCACTTTTCATTACAGATGGTTAAAAAGATGGCCTGGATAAAACCCTGAGAAAGCTGGTTTGATTCCACAGGTAAGCCTGGTTTGAGCAGGTGATTGGAATAGAGATGTCTTCCAATCTGAATTATCCTATTAATCTATCTCACAAACAAAAATGGCTTTCTGCTTTTCACTTCATCAGAGTAAGTAGAATAGCATTCGCAGACAGAAGCTAAGACCAGCAAGTAAGCTTGTGATTCCTGATGCTCCCTTTATCTAGAGTAACCTCAGTCCAGAGAAGTCCAGACAAGAGTCACCTATCACAAAAGAAGAAACCTCTGTGCTTTGCCTGGTCTGTCTACAGATGATCCCTATGACTCCAGAGTCTCAGATGAGACACAAGGGAGTTTGACATCCTCAGATTTACTGGTTGTGATAGCACAGCAGGAAAACAGGCAGAAGAAAAGCCCAAGTGCATTGAGGAAAGGGCTTACCTCAAGGTTGAACCTTTAAAAAAACGTTCTGTTAGATACTTTTCTTCATACAGTATACTGCTATTTTCTGCTCTGAGGGAAGCACCTGTGCTTGTATGGTAAGCAGACACACAACTCTGGGAGGGGAAGCAAGGCAGGAGTGCTGATGTAGCCGCCTGTATTCCTCCTGCCTGCACGTGTGGGGACCAAAGTACATACCGTCATATCCTTGCCCACTCCTATCCCAGCCACAGTTGTCTCTGTATTCAAACCAGTGAAGGATTTCCACCACAGTCAGGATTTTATTACATATAATGCAGAAATTTCAAATTAGATCGTTCAGCCCTTGCTTCTTGTCTTCACTCATTCAGCACTATATTGTGTTTGTGCCCTTTAACCAGAGGCAATGTCTCATCACTTGTGCTCAACACAGTCAGTTAATTCCCTCTTTTTGCTCGGCACCTTTCTTCATCTTTGATCTACCATCTGACAAGGCAGCAGATATTCCATGTTACACTGATTCTGCCATTAGATGCATCCTAATTGAATCTAACTAACCTCTGTCAGGGTCCCCCATCACCACTACATCTGGGCCACTCTTAGCTTATTGTCATGGAAACTTCAAAGTTCACATCAGAAAAATCACGTACATGCTAAATCAAAATTCACTCTTGTAAAGCCCAAGTTGAGAGGTTGTGTATGCCCTGGGAGGCTGTAGAGAAAAATGGATAAACCTCTTTGAGCACAAACAACCCTCACACAGGCAGTAGCTCCAAGGCTCATAATTCAGCAGGGATCTTGACATCTGCTGTTCATCCCAAGTAGAAGCGTGGAGCAGAGGAACAGAGCAGCCATGGCTACATCCCTGTCCCTGCTGGAGGTCACTCCCACTTTGTCGGGTACTACCATCATCACACAGTCCCACCCTAGGACAAGCTGGCTCCCCAACTCATCCTATGTTGATCTGTTTCACCCTATATATTTCTTTATGGCTCTGGAGAATGATTAACTTGCCAAGGGTACTAATTAACTTGCTACGAAGGGGCCTTGCGTATCTGAGGCAGAGCTTGGCAGTCACGCGTGCGGGTCACCACAGAGCACTGCTGATCTAGCAGCTGATGAAAACAAAGGAAAGCCATTCTCCCCACCGCCAGAGCCCAATGTGTGTTCAGCATGTGCTGCTGTAGGCAAGCGGGTTATGCTGTTGTGTATTTTTAGTTCAACTAGCAGGGACTATTTCTGCATTCCAATTTCTGATGCTGAGTTATCCCACCTTCTGTTTCTCGATTAGGGTATTATTATTAGCTACACTAAACCGATGAGCTTCTCAGCATGGCAAGTTTAATAAAGCACTAATGTCACCCACTACCAACGCAAGTCACCTAAAGAAAACAAGGCCTAATTTACAGTGCTACTAAAAATTAGCAAGAGTCTGCTGATCATTCCTCACAAGGTTTTTGCTTTTTTTTTCCCCCCAACAATCTTTCTTCCCTCTGTAGACAAAAGAATTGACGCAATCCAAAATCTATTCCTCCCTTTCCCACAATAAAAGACAGAACATATCTAAGTACTTTTCACATAACCTTCTGGAACAATTCTTGCCCTCCATTTTGGGCCAATCTGCAAAGGTTGACTTCTTGCAAAAAGAGTAGCCTTGCTGAAATAATGTCTGTCTACCTTGTCCCTCTCTACCTTGTCCCTTGTCAATGCCCCTGACTTTGCTACTCAGTTCCCCACACAAAGACAGAGAACATTCTGGTGGTCATTATGTCCCAGGCTAAGACAGCAATATGACTTCGATCCATCTATGGCAACCAAAAAACAATTTTCAACCGATGGGGTTCTGGCTTCCACGCCATTCTCAGACAACAATCTCTTCACAGCCTTGTGCATTATCTTTCCTTCTGAAAAGGCTTTTGTGCATGGGGATGAATCCTGCTGTTTCTGAGGTCAGTGGCACGCATCCTATAGCCTCCAGTGGTGAAAGGGCGGGGTGGCTGTAGAGCAAAGAACTCTAGAACATATCACAATGAAACTTTATTTTCTCTAACATCTACCCTAGAAAACTGTACCCTCACACAGCTCAGCTTCAACACAGCTGCAAAGGGAGAGGGAAATAGAGAGAAAACAATGAGGAGACATGGACAGAAAAAATAAGTTTTCAGCTGAGATTTTAAACCAAGACAGTCAGTCAAAGAAAATAAATAGGGTTGTGCTGCTGCATGGTGTAGAATAGATCTGTGCAGTGTAGTGTACTCTGCAAGGGCCTGTAAGAAGAGTCACTTGCAGCAGCAGATGCTGCTCAGGTCTAATGAAATCCATCTGCCTTGTCCCACTGACATCCTCATGTCTTAAGATGTGGGATAGTCGGGTCCTAATAACACAGCAGAACTGTGCAGATGTGAGCCAGTACCTGCTGAACTCAGGCACTCAATCACACAGAGGGTGAGCAGTTGCTACAAGGTATTTGCAGCTGACAAGCCTGCATCATAAGCTCAAAACCTGTCGCTCAGAGTCTCAGTCCTCTGCAGAAGCCAAAATACCAGTAAGAACCTAAATTTTGTTAGATCACACAAATCCAGAAAAGTGTTATACAAGGGGACATGCTCTTCCATAACTGTGTGCTGCCCCATGATTCCCCATCACCTCTAAAACAAATGCGAGACTTTCTTCTGAAAAAAAAATTAAATCATTTCAGCTGTTGTTTCATGCAGACATCCTCAAAGCTGATGTTCACAAGGCAGAGGCGTATTTAGCTAGACCATGAGGTTACACCATGTACAAGCATCACCTGCCCACAATAAGGTCAAAACAGCCACTGAGAAGAACAAGGGGCTATGAGTGGAAAGGAAGAGATAATATAATAGGGATGGAAATATTTATATTGAAACACCCCACTTGTAGAGGACTTGGTGGAGGGAAATACTGGTCCTTTTGCTCTGTTCTCTATGAAATCATTCTCACAAAATACGATTGCTTTTCCTACTGCCACAGTGGTTTGGACAGCAGGGGCTGACAAATTGACAGAGATACAAACAACATTTCAATCAAGCCACATCCTCCAAGTAATACTCATGTTCTTTTGGGCCATAAAAAAGTAATGGGACACCACTCTTTAGCCTCAGAAATAAATGCAACGCTAGCAGCATGTTAGGAACTAAAATTACACATTAGAAGATGCTGGCAGAGCGAGGTTCCTTCCCAGTCATGTAAAGCTGAATAGTAATACAACAGGAGAGATTTGTTTGCCCAACTAGCTGGACAAAGAAAGAGCCTGCTGCTCCCTAGGCTGCTAAATGGTGGCAACAGGGTCCTAACAGCACAAGCAGTCCCTAACAAGCCAAGTTACATTAAGAAAGTCATGCTTGCCATTGTGCTGCATGCTGTGAATCCTTAAGAGCCACGCTGTTACCAGGTCAGAATTTGAGATTTCCATGCAAGAGAGACAGACACCAACCTATTGTAGCACCGCTGCTATGCATTATCAACACGAGGCTGTTGTATAATGAGTAATATCTGCAACTCCACCTTTAAAGTCCAATAGGTTGCATAAGATCTGCCCTATCCATGACAACACCATATAGCTAAGAGCAAATAAGAATAAATGTAGATAAATATATCTATTAGACACAGATCAGAAGCAAGTACAAAAGCAAGAATTTGGTAAGTGTATATACCAGCAGGTCAAACTACTGCTTAGTCTGTCTTACATCTATGATCCTAAGAATGAGAAAACTCAAGAGGTATGAAAAACATGTCAGGATATTGTACCTACCTACAGTGCCTCACATGTAAAAGTAAACTTTGTGAATCCCTCTGTGTCCACTGAAGATGAACTTAGATTGGTCTGTGGACATCAGCAAAAGGAGAATCACTCTTTACCTGACACAGCTGTAAAAATGGCTCAAGAAGATTAATATTGGCAAAAAACAGTTATTTCTTCATTGGGTATGGATGGGCCACAACTCCTGCTAATTTCAAGAGGGCCAAACAGATAGAGAATGTTAAATCTCTAATGTAAAGATCTCACCCTCCCCCTACTCACTGGGAAAACTTTTATTTTCCATGGTTACATGTCTGTCTCATTAAACAGAAAATCTAGCTAATCACCATACAGTGTAAAGGGAAAAAAAATTACAATATTGCAACAGGGAAAATCACAGTGTGATTATTGAATGGAGTAATAAACAGCAGTTTACACGTAGCCTCAAAATAAAATGAATAGCACTGTTAAGCTAAATGCAAGGTACAACATTCATCATCAAATCATCTCTTGCCTCAGGTTACTACAGAGCAGGATCTGGAAAACGGCATCTTCCTTATTAAAAAAAAAAAAAAAAAAAAAAAAAAAAAAAAAAAAAAAAAAAAAAAAAAAAAAAAAAAAGCACCAGCTGCAGCATTTCAGAAATCCCTGTCTCAACCTGTTGGCAAACGCTGACTTTTGAACAGCAACTATTCTATAAGTCTTCTTGTGTTCTGAGCTCCATGAGACACAGTGGGTGACTAATGAAAATAAGGATCAGGATTTGAAAAGATGCTTAGTAATATCATTAGATACAAAAATAGCTTTTTTCCTTAGAACAGTATTAATGAACAACACTAAGTGGGCATCAAGAGACCAGCTCTTAACAGCCATGCACAAAGCAAAAGAAAGACTGTGTTGTCTTCCATTACTAAATAAATAAAATAAAGTAGAACAAGCCAAAAGGTGAAATGAATGAAAACTCTCCTAAGATTTCTGGTTTAAGCAAGGGAAAGAGGAGTGGGGGGCACTAAGTACTGAAATCAGCTATGTGAGGTCAGAAACATCCTTGCTGTTTACACTGACACCAGCCTCAGTGCCCTGACTTTTCATAAACAGCCCTCGACCAGAGGATTTTTATAGCAAAGCAATGCTCCTGAAAACATCAACCTTTCCTGCCTTTCTCAGAGTCATTTCTAAGAGAAGTTTTGCAGCCCCATAGTAACCAAAAGTCCATGTATGAGTTCTGGCTTCCCCGTTATCATCTGCCCACAGCTAGCAGCAGAGTAAGACTGTGTAAGAATACTTGCAGGGTGTCAATGTGGAATCCCCAAAGCCTTTTGACCTTGAGTCATTTGCTTGCTCTGATGAGAGGATCACTGCTCCACGCCTTACTGAGGTGCCCCTTGATTATTCACTTCGCATCTCTGTAACACATACCAACGAGATTTTGATTCTGTTCCTGTCAGAAACATGATCAGGTTTGTGCTTCTTTTACAGGCATCTTTAGAGGCACTTTCATTCCCTCTGTGCTATTACAAAGGAGAAGTTGATTTAAAGATTTAAATATTCTCTAGATTTGAAGCAGACACCAAATCTTACGCAGAAATACACTATGTAATGTGGCCAGGCTAGTCTAGTGTCCTGAGGGCTGTGGCCCTACGATGCCTCAGTTTAATTAATATCAGTATCCAAAATCATCCTCCTCAGCTAAACTTAGTGTCTGTGAGCACTGTTATTAACAGGGATCAAACAGCCCCTTGTAGAGAAGACCTGTTGTGATGATAAGGTCAGGTTCCTAAGGAAATTATTTTGTAAATCAAAGCACTCATTCCAGATACTTGTCTGTGTTTTCCTTTTCTGTTCCTCACCCTATCAAGTTCCCTTGGGATGGAACATAATTCCCAGGTAATTTTTACAACACTTCTGCACAAAAACTGGGCATACCCACATTCCTTGTTCTCCTGTACCTCACAGGAGGACGATGTTTATAATCAGAGAGAAAAGACAAGCCCAATTCTGCCGTCTGCTCTATACCTATAACCTCATATTATCTTCCACCTCCTGGTAATATTAGGAGAGTCTGCAGATGAGTATCAAAACACAGGATTAGGACCAAAAAGCTCTGTGGTTTTCAAATCAGGTTTAACATGAAAGACAGGTGCCTCTTAGCCTTCAGTATATTACTTGGTATTGGGTCAAACCCAGACTGTCCCCACAGTATAATTAGGAAGCAGAATTATAACTGTATCGTATCATGGGATGAGCTCAAAAGGCTTCTATCAAAATGCTTATTACCATTAAAGAAAACGACATTTCCAGCCACACAAAGAAGGATGATTTGGGGAGTACGGGGAAGATCAGGACACCAGACAGGGAGAAAAGGAGTTCAGTGAAGGAGATAGATACAGCCAGCAGCATCTCTCTTTCTCTTTGCTGCTGATTAAATAAATAAATAAAAATAGTTACATGGAAGTGGAAAGACCTCTCTGCAGTCATTACACAGCAAACACTTACCACCTGGCTTAAACTTACTTCTTATTCTCTCCCCTTTCATGCCTCTCAGACATGTATGCACGGATCCACATACACTTGCCTGCACAAGGACACTCCACAGCTTTGGATCAGTTCTGGTTTTAGAATGACAAGGACTGTCCCTGTATGCCTTTGGATTAGTGCTATCCTTCCTACCTTCTTAAATGTATCCAGTACATGCTTTCTCACACGCAGATGAAGTGAACATCTCTTACTGCCTGGCCATCACACCCACATCTTTAAGATTATCTTTTTTTCTTCTTCAAAGGTGTAGAGACTTAAGAGCAGTATTTTTACAAATATATATATATTCATATATTCACAGGTATGATTGTGTTGTTATTGCAAAGATTTAGTCTGGCTTTAAAGCACTTAAGGTAAATGTGACAGTTGTGGACTACAGTGAGGTTTCTAGTCTTGGCTATGCATTCACCTCTCCGGTTTACAGCTCTCTGCTGAATATGATGAGAGATTTATTTGTGGAGTGGGCAGAGACAGAAGTGTGTTGTCGCATGATTTATTTTTTTTTTAAGGCTTATTAATTACCATATCAACCTTTGCTCTGCTGCTACTGTCCACTTTTATTGTGGAAGCACAGCCATACAACGCTGATCATACTGGGTTCCCCGATCACCTAATTTTTTACCAACCTTTTGGAATATTATTTATTATTCCTTATGTATCTGGGTGAAGGAGAGGGAGAGGGACAGTATGGCAGAGATGGGAAACATGAGCCAGAAAACATGCTTGCTTTGAATTGTCATCGCACTGCCGTTGGAAGGAGAGAGCCGGAAAACTAGCAACAAACACTCGCACGCAAACACACGCCAGGCACACACCACATCGATCACGGGGAGTTTGCGAGCAGCCCCACAGCTCTTACCTGGGTTGTCTGGGATCCCTCTGCAGTGTATCTCCCTCTCCCCTATTTTTCCCCACCCGTGGGGAGCAGCAGAGCCGGTGCCGGTGCTGTGGCTGGGTGACGGTGCAGGTAGGGGACAGCAGGCAGCTGGCTGCAGCCTCGGCTGCCGGGCTCTGGCTCCTGCCAGGGCTGCTGCTGCTGCTGCTGCTCCTGATGATGCCGAGGAGGAGGAGAGCCGAGTGAGGAGGAGGAGGATGCTGGCGGTGATGCTGTTGCTATGGTTACCCAACTCAGTGGCAGCAGCGGCACCGCTCAGCGCAACAGCTGCCCCAGCACCCAGATCTCCTCAGCACCCGTCACGGCCAAATGGCCCTTGATGTAGAGGCACAGGTCTGTCACCCCAGAGCCCTTCCCGAGGGACGGTGACCGTGGGGAGGACGGCAGTGCCTCCTTGGTGCAGCGCTGGGGCTCCGGGAAAACAGATGGAGCGATATATCTGAAATGTTTGCGTTCTATACTTGTGGGTAAAGAGCTTGCTGCCCTGCAAAGGTCAAACACCAGCTTCTGGGAGGCCAGAGTTTTGTTTTTCTGGGGTGCCTTGCATTTTATGAGGAAGTGAACCACACAGTAAAGCTGAGGAGGGGAACAATTTTTCAAGTTCTGCTTTGATACAATTTTAAACTTTTTCTCTTTTAAATTGAAGGTCAACCCTCTTTCTTTAAAACAGGACTTAAAAGCAGGATTTTACTGACATGTAAAAGCATTTTTTTGCATAGAGAAATCCCCTCCCCTTGTGAGAGAGAGGACCGCCTCATACCACGAAACAGTGAGAAAAAAACCTTTCTGAAAGGAACCCTCTTACACAGCCCAGGACACTAATACTTTCATGCCTAATTACATGAAGCAGACAAGCTGAACTTTGCCTTTCTCTAGGGATCTGAAAATAAGAAAGGAGAAAGACCTCAGGTGGAGGGACTGCCACATGATCAAAACGCAGAGGTCTAACTGAGAGAGACGTGAAATCAAGACATTCAGTTGCCGTTTATCTATCAAATACGCATGTCATGAGGCTCTCATTTGGCACTGGAACATCACAAGACACAGCAAGGTCACAACAATTAAATGTCACTTCCATCCAAAAATGTCAGGGCAAAGCTGCATAACACACATAAGCCATGACAGTCCTTTCAAGAGCTAGTACTGTTTGCAGGACATTGTGAAACCCTGCCTAAAATCAACTGCAAAAGAAAAATCCCTGGTGGGAAGTTTCTAAAGGGATTTGCTTCCGACTGCCAGATCTCTGCTTGCAGCCTGGATGCTGCAGACAGTATGAATCTACAAGCTGGAGGCACCAAAAAGATGCACTGGGTGGTGTTTCCTCTTACAGTACCAGACCTGGAGAAATAATGTGGAGGAGATGTGCTGGTGGCACCTCTTCTCTAGGTATTCTAGAAGACAATATCTCCACACCATGTTCATTGAAAAGTCATAATGTCAATCACATAAAGGCATTTTCTACCTATGTCATTACTATGGGTGGACCTGGAACCAGCCAAATGAGAAGCAAAGTGTGCCAGCCAGCATATATTGTCAGACACCCTTGTAATAGCTTCCCATTTCCCAGGATAATCGCTATCCTTTTAGGCAACAATTCTGATGTCCACTGAGAGGCTATATGGAACAGTTTAATAAAAGGGCCTTTCTACCAATCAAAAAGGATGTAAGAAACAGTTTAATTATTTTAATCCTTTAAAATGTAATGCATGTAAAACTAAACAGTACTCTGAACCTTTTCTCAAGAGCTAAAAAATAATATTTGGTGCATGTATGGCTCAGTGAACTCCTTGATGTAATTTTGGGTGCAGGAGAAGATCTCATTGCAGTAATGATTGTGAGCAAATCTAAATCACCCACTCCATAACTAACTAGCTGACAGCAAACCCCATGGTTGTTCTGAATAGATCACTGAAACCACAAACAGATCATATTTCTGCTAAATCAGGGAGTGTACTGCAAAATTTTTCTGCTGAGGTATGTGTAATCAGCTTGCAAGATTATATTTTCCAACTTTGCTTATTAGGGTTATTTTCTGAGAGCTGCATTTCTGATTTCAAGAACACACATGAGAACAGCAGAAGATAGTTGGCCCCTTTAGCTTCAGTTGCTTCGGCTCAGCATGCCTGTGTTTCACCACTGAGGATCTGTCCACCTTAATTCTCTTCTTGTTGCTAATCTGCAACACTGAGGAAAAATCCACCCCTAAGGATATGCAGAGCCCACTAAAACCAAGGGCTCTTATAGCTCACTGTCTGGACCCTGCAGAGTGCACACCTTCAGCTGTGCCAAAGGCCTAGCTCTGACAAAACGAACAAACAAAAACCCCTACAAACAAACAAACAAAGGCAAAAAAAAAAAAAAAAAAAAAAAAAAAAAAAAAAAAGTGGGATCAATGACCTGCACCAGTTCACTAGGGAAATAAATCATGTACAATATTTAAAACATGTTGATTTTGTAAGTAAATGTGATTCTACAAAGAAATGACATGGCACAGCCGTATTTGACAGAGCCTTGAGGAAAGGCTGCATTTTCAGTCATTGCTTTCATTTTTGTGGGTAGAACCTATGTCATCTCTTCCAGCCCTGTTTAGAAATTATAGACCCCTTAGGACACCTCACATGGTACTAGACACTTATGTTTATGCACCTTAGTCATGTCTAGATTATTTTCTTGCTTTAAATACTGAAGAGGTAAATCAGCTTAGTCTAAAACATACTTATAAAATAAATCAGTTAAATTTTCCCTTGTGTCTCCTTTTCTCTCCCCTGTTCTTAGGAAGACACCAAGGTTGACTGACTTAGCTGTACTTGTCTACAACACCCTGAGGTAAAGGCAAATCCCATCCCTAACTCTTGTTTAGAAGAGCTATTGTACCAAAACAGACAACTGAGTTCTGATACCTGTCAACAAAAATTAAAACCAAAACACACCTTCTGGAAATGCCTTTTTAGCTGCCACCTCAGCCCCACAGGAGCCTGAGATTTCATCAGTAAAGAAGCCTCTGTGCCTGTTTAGCTGCTGAATGTTCCCAGATCAGCTGAAATCTCAACAGAAGACATCCTCGGACATACTTGGTGTCCCAGAGCCCAGCACAGGCAGCAAATGCCATATTCTAGATTCTTTGGGTTATTTAATAATAACGTGGAACAGATATTCTCAATAGGTAGCAGGACACCTAAGGGATGTTCAGTGGAGCAGTCCATCCTGCAAGGCCGTGTTGGACTGGGAATCATTTCTACAGGCTGTGGACTACTTTTTACTCTGCCACCCTACATTACTTGAGCTGTAGTGTAATAGTCTAACAAATCCTCCAAGAGCAGAATGTAAAACAAATAAATAAATAATTGAAATAAATTCAGAACTGCAAAATTTCCCAGGTAACTGAACAACAGCGCATAAAACCTCACACAATGAGGCACAAGCATGTGAATTAAACAGGCATACAGGACAAGGAAGTGAGTGTGTCTCAGAGGCAAGCTGTCCATATGGCAGGGAAAGACCGCAACACTAAACTTCCACCTGGAGCACCCAATGAGTGGTCACAGGCAAAGACCACATCCTGGCTGTAACAGCCTTCAAGCTCTGGGACACAGACTGCAGCACAAAAACCCTATGACAGCACACTGGGAATGTGTAACATGTCAAAAACGTGGCTAGGGAGCAGAAGGTAAGGTCAAAGGTGTGCTTCAGGCTAGCAGCAGGAGACTCAACAGCTCTGTAGTTAATGGACAGAGAAAGTTAAGTTTCTCTTTTGATGACCTGAGAAGCTGAATTTACCTCTTGGTTGTGATGCAGAGTTTCCAGGGACTGTTTCTTTCTACTCAGTCTTTATAATTTCAGGAAAAGGTAAGGTGCAAAGTGAAAATGTCTGACCCACAAGAACAAGCAGCATTTTCAGTCTTGGAGCTTTGATTTCTTCCGGATCCTCTATACCCTCTAGGAGCATTCAGATGGCCAAGACCCTTTTCGGAAGCATTACACCATACTGCTGTCAGAGGGTTTGAAACACCTTCTGATGTAAAAGGCAACACAGTCTCGCATAATCCAGTTTCAATCTATGCAACAAAGGAGCAATTAAGCAAAGAAAGAAGGAGAAAAACAGGAGAGAGGATCAGAAGATACCTTTCATGCGTTATTTGATACAGTGCGTCCAGAGCGGTTAACTAAAACATATATATTTATTTTGATGCAGCTGGTGACAGTCCTCCATCATTCATGCCCCATCATTGGAAGTGTTCAAAGTCAGGCTGGATGGGACTTTGGGTAACTTGATCTAGTGGAGGTGTCCCTGCCCATGGCACGGGCATTGAACTAGATGATCTGTAAAGGTCCCTTCCAACCCGAACCATTTTATGACTCTATGATTCTAGTAAATATAACAAATTCTTGAGGAGTACCACAGTATAAATGTGTTTTTAAAACAATGCAGCATTTTTTAAATCATGCAGCATTTTTAAAATCGTGCCACATTTCCACGTATCATACAGGACACATAATGGTGCAGATTACAGCACTAGCAAAAGAATAATTCCTCACAGTATAAAGTGTAATTTATCATTTTACTAAGTATGTATTTCACACAAAACCAACATAGTATAATATATACAAGGATCACAAAGACTTGGCTTGCTTTAATAGTTGTATCCAAAAAAAGCTTCAAGGGCATAAGCTTATTTATACTTCTCCTTACAAGTCCTTACACTTATCCTGTCCTCAAGCCACAGAGTCCTCATCCAGATGCTATCCATTTAATATTTAGTTTCATTCTGCCATTCAATTTGTAGTCCAGCATCTTACTTGTTACAGCCAACCTGCCCAGTAAACACCCTTGCTTTAAATAAGAACAAGCTGTATTTACCCTCCAGTTCCTCTCTTACCTGGAAGGCAGTTGGAAATCTCAGGATACACTCTTCTCATTCATGACTCTGGAAGAGTGCATAATAGATAAAAACCCCAGAGTAAATAAACTAAGGATATTTCAAATGCTTAACATGATACAAACATCTGAGAGGACTTGAAGGGACTGCAGCTGTATTAGGAGTTGCAAAACCATTTCTGAAGTGTCTTTGTGTACCATAGAAGAAAGTTTTGTAAAATAACACATCTACTGACAGTGAACGATAGGAATGAGGGCTAAAGACATTCTGGACATCTTTAGCGAGTGACCAATATGGGATACCTACTTAAGCACATCTTTCTAGGGTCCTGTGCAAAATGCAGTAGTTAGATTTGGAGGTATGTTTCTTATCTTACCAATGGCTGAAGTAAAAAGTCAACCGAAGCAAACTACATTATCATCCTCCATCCTCAGCTTTATTTATCCTCCACCCCTCAGTTGGGGGGGTGGGGGCACAGGGGGAAGGAGGATTTTGTGAATAAACCAGCCCAGGCCTGAAAGATCATGTTACAGACAGAAGCTGCAGAGCACTTCACTCACCATTTGCTTACAGAATCACAGTCATTATTTTTCTAAACAACCCTATGGGAAAAGGGCTGTCATTGCCATTTATTTTGCGCACGGAAAACCAGGCACGGACTTTCTCAGAGGCACCCACACAAGCAGCTGAGACTTTCTGAAGGTCAATGCTGAACTCTGAATACTGGAATGGGTTGCCCAGACAGTTTGTGGCATTTCCATCATTGAAAATATTCAAAACTCGATTCAAGATTGTCCTGGGCAACCTGCTCTAGCTGATCCTGCTTTAAGAAGGGTGGCGAACAACATGAACTCAAGAGGTGCCTTCCCACTTCAACCATTCTGTGAAATCATGAAGGAGTCCCATACACCGCTGCTCCCAGTACACTTTCAGGGATTCCTGATCTCTGCCCCCTTAGTTCACCCACTGCTAGCCTCTCCCTTAGTTTTACACACAGGCTTATTTTTTCTCTGCACACACATGTTGTCATACACATATAGTCACACCTTAAACACATCCATCCCAGCGAGCCTACAGTATCCTAAATCCAAATCACTTAGTCTCTTCCTAGATGTGTTGTTACCTCCTAGACCTCCTCCCATCAATTTTGTGCTGTAAATCATAAGGGCAGCTGCGTCCCCTACTTAGCTTAGGTACAATGCAGGGATCCATCCTCCCACCTTGGGTGTCCCACCTCCCACTTTGTGTCCCACCTTAGATCTGGTCTAACCTGTAGCATACCAGAAAAAGGAACGAAGGTTGCAGAGAAATTCTTGTTTGACGCAGACTGGAAAACATCCAGTGCAGTCAACATACCAGAGGAACTAAGCTGTTTGTGTCTAGTTGCTGCTCAACACCAGAAAACTATGTTTATTCAAACGTTTATGGGCTATTTTAAGATAGAAATTTTGAGGGACAGACGCATCAGAAAGACCATTTCTTCTCTTTTGTCTTTGGAGTATCTGCTTCCAAGCACATGAGTGCAAGTCTTCCAAAGGAAAGCACACAACCTAATGTGAGAAAAACACATTATTTCTCCTAGATTCTCTTATGGAAACAGCTAAACTCTTTTGGCTGCAGTTTTCTAAAATTAATTCAGTGCAAGGCAGATGCCCCTACATAAAGAGTTTCAGCCCGAGCAATTAAGATACCGCAAAATTATAAGCAATAAAAGCTAGAGTATTACTATAAGAAATGCTGGACAACCTTAATACCACTCATTGGTATTACTCTTGCCTAAAATACATATTAATTCACTAAACAGCCAGATGGGCTTGTTTGTTTAAGACTCTTCCCTAGTGGTTTTCAGTTTCTTTTTTATAAATGTCCTTTATAATGCAAAATACCATTTGGCAGGCAGTACTAGTAGTACCTTGTTATTAAATGGAGTTTGCATATAGATTAAAAAAAATAATCAGAACCAAACACTTGTCTAATATTGCTTCCAATAAGCTTCACTTGCAGCCTTGCAAGTAGAGGAGAAACAACATCCTCATTTATGTCTAGGTAAACCATGGTAGATAGATAAACTAAATGTGCTTGAGAAAATGTTTATTGAAGGTAGAAAACGGACAGGGTAGCAAACAGCTCACTCTGATATGCTTGCTTGCAACATGCTATTCAGCCACTGGATGGCAATCTGTTGTACAAAACCCAGGCGAGTGGCAAACCAGCACTTTCCACAGTGGTGGAGGTTAATATCTGAGATCTGAGCATCTAGTTTAAGTTGCTTTAAGTGCTGACCTATAACTTCCAACAGCCATATTGTTTTCTAGGTCAACGACACTCCAAAGCCCATTTAAACAGCAGTAAAATTGAAACCGTCAGAGACATTATTGTTTTCCTTGGCTCAAGGTGGAAGTACAATGGCATGAAGGAGTAAGATCAGGGAGAAGCCAAACTCTAAACAGTTCTGACAAGTCTGGGCAAAGCAATTTAAGATGTTTTTATCTAGACTGATGAGTCCCACCTTTTTATCACAGTTCTACAGACTCAATTGCAACAAAAACAGAATAGGATATTTTTTCAGTGTCCCAACCTCATCTGTTAATGATAAAAGTTGGTACTGGACACTTTCTTATTTTATATTCAAAATGGCTTTCAGCAAATGGGTCATGAGGAGGAAGGAGCTCAGTGTAGCAACTTCTGAGGCATGTTTACATTGCTTCGGAAAAACTTGCACAGCTAATGAATGCAGTGTAAATGTAGCCATGCACTGTTTTAAGTGAATCTGTGACAAGCTGAGATACATACCCATTGATTCCCTCTCTCACTACCTTGTGTTTGTTCTCCCCTCTTGAGCTACTAGTAGTCATGGAGCTTCAGATCTTCCCTCAGCAAAGCAAGCCAAGTTAGCAAGTTTGTAACAGCTACAATAAAGTAATCTAGGAGATGGTAGAGAGGAGCAGTGAACCTATAACCTAAAGGCCATGAAGATGATATATACTATAAAGATGAGTTCCTGTGTTCTGGCAAGTCAGCACAGCAGGCTAGAAGCACAGATCAAAGTAACCCATTCACAAGCATTAATGGCTGAGAGACTATGACTTCCTTCTTTCATTTTGTAAATGGCTAAAATTTCATGAGGTTTCTCTTTAAAAAATAACAGAGGATTTCTGGTGTTCAGGTAAATTTCTTTTCTGCTCTTCCCATCCCTGAATGAACTCAGAGAAGTGTCCATCCCATGGTTACCCTGCCAGAGCCATGGCAATACAGCTACTGTGTAATTGCTGTGCGTTATAGCGAGTGCACGCACCACACAGCCTGAGGGATAATCAGGTGTTGAGGACAAGATTTCAGGAACCTTTGCTGATCATTTTGTAGAGGAGCCGCTGGCTCATTTCAGGGGAGCTTTTCCTTTGATGCCTGCTTTCATTTTCTTTGTTATTTTCAGGGAAGGAGTGAACAGAAAAATCAAAGAAGATGCTGGGTTGTTTTAGGTGAAGAGGAAAAATGCAGTTCATGTAGAAAGGCAGGAGTTTAGTGCACTTGGACTTCTTGTAGTGCCTTCAAATTTTTGAGCTTGCCTATGCAATTTGAGGACTGGAGGCAGAAAATTGCTTGCAGTTCAGAGCATGGTATCTGAGTCTGTCTTGCTAACCTCTGAAATACCATAGACCATGGCTACAGAGTGCTAAAGGAGCAGTTCCCACCTATCTCTTGGGTCGCTGGAAAAAATAATTGGAAGAAACTAAACTGCCCTGCTTTGTAGAGCTAATGCCAAAAAAAAGCCCTCTTCTCTTTGCATGCAAAGCCACACAATGGTTATGAAACACACATATGTTGTAACCATAACATAAGCTAAACATTAAGGGTTTTCCTAATAAGTGCTATGCAAGTTCTGTGGTGCTCTTAGGTCTGTAGTAGTTCAAAGAAAGGTGAAAGATATTATCTTGCATAAAAAAATCACAGAACCATGTCTTACTATGTGTAGACATCTGCTATTCTTCTTATAGCTTATTATTTATTGAAGAGAGAATGAGAACTACAAGAACTCTAAAGCAAGAGGTAAACCATAGCAACTGGAGGACTTAAAGGATTTGCCGTAGCATAGGATTTATCTTAAAGTCCACAACTATACAGTTCAAACACATTTCCTCCTGTTTATTTGTCAGTGTGCTTCTGTTTAGCATATGACAAGGGTCCATGATAATCTGTACCACCAAATATGTTATTTCAATGGGGAGGACAAAGACTGAGTAGATGTGGAGATATAGAGCTAATGTAGCACCCTCCCAGCCATGTAGGCATATCTTTAACACCAACCATATAGCCTAGATATTGACACCTAAAGATATTTGAATGACTAGAGATGGAAGGATTTGGGCCTTTCTGATTTCTTTCTCCTCAGCTGGAGACTTGGCATGAACAGGTAAGGATTTGGTTTCCCAACAGTCTGAATCCCCCAGCAGAATTCACATTCAGCATTCAACCAAAGCAGAATACCCTTCTTTATGTTACTACCAAAAATACTGATTAAGAAAAGACATCCAGCTCCAAAGATAGAAAAAAGAAACTTGTTGAGAATTTTCCCTGCAGGTTGCCCCCATTATTCTTGAGGAACAGCTGCAGTGCACCTTATATAATTTAGCATGGTCAGAGTCCAGAGGATGACAGCAAAGGCTGGATGTACATGTGACAGAAGGAAAGGCACATTCCTTTTCCTTCTCTTCTTCATAGATCTGAGGGGGAAAAAACATGTTTTTGTTCCCCCATCTCGTTCCATCCCAGCAGGAAAACTCCCCACCTGCACTAGCAGCAACAGAGCTTTAATCAGAGCCAAAGCCCTGGGCACATCTCCACCATCAGAATATATTTTATAGTCTTCCCTGCCACATAAGTGAAAGTGGGAAACTCTATGTGCACGCTCCACTTCAGATGGTGTAGGTGGGAGCACGAGGCGCCTGGCACTACTCTGCCCACAGCAACATCATGGCATAACACCAAGACTATTGTTATATATAGATCCAGAAACTATGAGGAGAACTGCAAAACATGTCTCTTACAAACACTGTATCCTTGGAATCACTGCTTCAGTATAGGAGATTGGGAATGAAGAAACACTGGAAACAACAGAGGTTGTGGGCTGATAGACTCCAGAAAAGGCTCAGGGGGTCCTGGTGGACAGTGAGCTATATGTGATCCTTGGCAGCAAAGACCAACAGCCTCCTGGGCTGTAACAACAGGGCTACAGTCTGTAGATGAAGGAAAGGGATTATTCCTCCCCTCCTCAACACTCTTCCTACCACACCTAAATACTGCATCCTGCTTTGATCCTCCCAGTACAAGAACATGCTTAAACTGGAGCAAGTTCTGTAGACAGTCACTGAAAAGGTAGGATCTGAAGCACTTGCCCAGTAAGCAGAGGGTGAGACAAGAGCATATTCAGCCTGGACAAAGAGACTGCTTTGGAAGGACTGCTGAGGGGTCAGCAGCACCCCCACTACCTACGGGAGAGGTCATCAAGAAGATGGAAACATTCTTCAGGGTGGTGCATGGCAGGGGGACAAGAGCCAAGAGACATAAGCTTAAATAAAAGAGATTCAAACCTTGTCCCTATGAGGACAGTCAAGCAGTGGAACACACAGTCCAGAGAGTTTGTGTGGTGTCCATCTTGGAATTGTTCAAGACCTGGCTAGATAAAGCCCTGAGCAATCTTAACTGACCCCACATCTGACTGCTTTGAGCAGGGAGCTGAGCTAAAGACCCCCTGAATTATGCTATGATAGCTATGACCTAGCTCACTACAGAAGTCACTTTCCCAGTTTTCTAAATCTTCCCTTAGTAGCCTGCCTTGCACTCAGCCTGTGAGAGGAAAAACAGAGATTATATGCATGTGTACTTCTCAGTGACGACATTCTGGCTAACAGATTGGCACAGCAGGTATATGTCAAACCAATAAAAAGGAAAACCAAAGGATGCTAAAGATAATCGCTGAATTTATCAGAGCATTACATCAGATTCTTTTTATTTTTTCCTTCTTCTCTAGTCACAAACATAGCAATAGCATCGGCTTCATTACCCAGCTCTGAAATTAAATGGGGCAAGAGAGAGACTCAATCTCTTCAACACAAAGGGAAAACAAAACATTTCCCTCTGCCTTGAAAGCCTGCATGACCCAGTTCCCTGCCAACACCCAGATATGAAAGATATGAAAGAGAAAGGAGGGATAGATCAAGGTGAAAAGCAGTAGGGGCTCTTCTCATAGCCTCTTTCAAAGTGAACCCTTATCTATTGTTTTGTCCAGCTCCCATCACAGAGCATGCCCTTGTTTGCCCTGCTGCATGGAACAGGGGTTGGTAATAGCCCCTCTATGCTTAAATTAGGTGTAGCATCATTCTCTGCAATCTACATAAACAGCCCCAACCAGCACATAGTGTTTGGATTTTAACAGGCCAAAATAGGGTCCTTATGTTTGAGTGGCCACAGCACAAACCCGTGACAAGCACTAATTACAACATACTGCATGTTACATGTCACCGGGCATAAGGTGGTAAAAAAACCTTGAGAGAGCTTGTTCCAACCTGGACTATCTTGCTATGAACTCCACAGGTTCCTCCAGGATCCCAGTCCTCAAATGCCAGTTATAGCTTTCCTTTCTGGGCAAAAGCAGGCTTATTATCATGGCCAGATAACTAACACCTATATTTTTGTTCAAAATGGAGAAAAAAGTGGGAGGTTTTGTTCTGCCCTGTTCTGTCACCAAACATCATCATTACTCACTTCAGGGTGAACTTTAATAAATCCTCTGCTGAGCTACAGCTGTGACATAAAGAACAAACAGGGTCAGGGTGGGTGCAGAGTAATGATGTGTCACCCAACAAGCAGTTGGAAGTGATTCTGCCCAGAGCATAAAGGATTGAAATGGGAGACTTTGTCAGTCCTATCTCTGAGCAACAGGGCTGTGTGCTTTGTCTAGTCCTGCTCCAGGCTCTTCACTGCAGCCCCCGGGAAGGAAAACCCCGGCAGGGTAATTCCGCCTGCCTAGGTAGGAGAGCTCTCTCTTCTGCAGGGACGTTGGTCTCCAGAAAGCCATTCAAAGGACACCCTTTGGAGCTTATCTCCAGCCTACACTCAGCAGTAGCTATCAAAAACATCACAATCAAGTTATCAGTCATTTTGGGTACTTCATTTTCGAGTGCCAGTAGACTGAATCCCCCCTGGAGGACTGAGAGGGCTCCCAGTTTCCATGAGACTTGCCTGGAGACCTGAACCACTGTTTACCAGAACTAGTGATTTCTCAGTGAAGCTGGGCCAGCCCGCAGGCAAGAGGGATCCAGCACTGTAGCCTCCTAAGGGTCTCCTCTGAGACAGCTTGAGAGCTGTTGCACATCACTGCTTCTGGGGCGGGGCTAAGAGTCAAATATCTTAAATACTATTTAAGTACCATAGTGGGAAACTCAACCACTGGTCTGAAGTATGTGGTTGAACAACTTGTTGCAGATTGTCCAGGATCTACAAAACCAGTGCAGGAGTCCCATTTTTATAGTTCCTTATGTTTTAATGATCTAGAGTCACACTTGTATATATATATATATATATATATATATATGAAAATATATATACACACATATTTATACCTATATCCACAAATATACTCTCTCTATATATATGAATGTATACAAATGCACATATACACACACAAGATGATTTAGTCCTTAATCACATACTGACAAGATATTACATATATGTGTGATTTTCTACATACAGGCACAAACACAGATTTGGGTCTTGAAGAATTAAGCAAGTTACACATAGTTTTAGTGCAGATTTAGCACATAGTTTCAATCAGTGTTTCTTGAATTTTTTTTTTTTTTAAATGCAAAACCTCTTTTCCTATTGAATTTGAAATTTAAAAATATTTTGAGAAGATGACTAATGCAATGCTGGTCCTAAAGGATAAGCACAATTTCAAACAAAGTTGTTTTTGAAATATTCTCATATTTATATTTCTCAAGTTCTGAATTACCATAAATTTACATTTTCAATTACTCAGGTATTCCTAGGAAAGTTCAACAAATCTCTTTCAATCACAAGGCAAATAATCTCTGAATGTTTCAATCCTTCCACAACTTCGCATACATACAAAGACTTTGCCAGCTTAATCTTTTAAAAGACTAAAAAATCTGGGATGAGATTGGACTTGTTGATCACTTTTGCAACGTATTTTTTCTCCTGATTCTCTAATATGATGAATGAAATTAACTGAATCCTTTGCACTCATACTGGACATTAGCAAGTTTTTTCCACTTTTTCAACTGTTATTCCTTTTCATTATTTCTGTACTTCCCATGTTCATTTCCCACTTGTGCCCTTGGACATGACCATGCACCAGAGGATGAGTCCTGAACACAAGAGGGCAGATTAGAAACAAACCACCAAGTTCCTTGCCCATCATTCAGCCACTGAAATAAAAATTTTCTTCTAGGAATTTTTACTCTTTCTTTTTGCATTTCATAAACAATTGTGTGTTATTTTAACTTTAAATATCTACACTAATGATCATAATTGCATACCATTTTATTTTGTCTTAAGTATTCCTTGAGAACCAAACCAGAAAACTTAATGAAAAGAAAAATCACATTCAGACTTAGAGACTGAAGGATTGTTGCTTACATGCTTCCTGCAGCTGGTGGGAAATAACTAAGGGCAATAAGTCTATACATAGAGTACACTCTAGTGCAGATGAAAGCAAAAAAATCCTTAACATCTTTGTACATATATTGGTACTGCAAGCGTATCTGAATTGACCAACACCCAGGGGTAAATGTTTACACGTTAAAAATGAGATTCACTTGCTTGGCACTCATTTCAGTGTATGGTTCCTCACTCCAGTGTGGTCCTTCATTTATTCCACCCCTGTAAACACTGATGTGCAATTATGTGTCCCCCCTCCTAGAACCTCATACACTGAGTTTCCTTCATTTGGGAGGCAAAGATGAGATTTCTATCACTCCCAGCCATTGCTGGTCTCTGATACTGAAACAGAAGACACATGCATAGCACAAGTGACACGCACATTTATGAACATTAGAGGTTTTACCTCTTTCATGCTGCCAGAAGCAGCCAGCCCATAAAGGTTTGAGACAAATTCCTCTCATGTCTCAGGAAAGCTTGAGTGAATACTTTTTTTAAAAGTCAGTCATGGCCTCACAGAAAGCTCTGAATCACACCTGGGGTGAAGCAATGATGCTTAACTCTTTTGCACATCCTTAGTGTGTCTCTTCTCACCACCAGAAACCAAGCAGACTGCTGTAATTCAGAGGGATGTCTCAGTACTATTTACAAACAAACCTTGTGCAGCATTGCTCTCTCAGCATAAATGCAAATAGAGACTGCAGTACCTCACATACATAACATTTAGTGCTATGCAGATCATGCCTGGATGTTTTGGGAAGCTGCTTTCTTCTAAATGCTGAAATAAAAAATAAATCTGCTATTCTTCAAGTCATGATTTTTCCTGGCAAACTTCAGTCTAGGGTCACTCGGAATATGTCTTGTGGATTTATGCAGTCAGGGGAAACAGAAATAGTCTCTGCTACCTGAGTCTATAGGCAGAGACATGCACCTGCATTAGTATGGCTCAAAGCCTGAACAAATATATATCAAGGGCTGTCAGAAGGACTTACTACTTAGGTACAGACACATGTATCCATGTTATATGGCCTCCGGCTCAGAGCGGGCTCTCACAGGCATACAGAAATGCAGACCACAACCTTCATGCTTCCAGTCTCTTCTGGACCAGCAAGGACAGTCAAGACACTTCTCTCAGCCGTCAAAAAATGGAGAAGAAATTCAGCATGAGCATGATAAACCCTCAGGCAGGGTGAAATGGGCACATTAACTGATCCCACATGAGGTGCCATTTGCCCCTTGGGTAAAAGACAAGGGACACTGAGATTCTTCAAAAATAACTATCAGAAGCCTTATAAGGACCAGATAATGCAGCCATTCCTGTGTTTCTCTGTGGTAGGTCAACCTTGGCTGAGGGCCCGACTCCTACCCAGTCATTCACTCACTCTCCCTCTTCCGTGGTACAAGAGGAGAAAATAGGATGAGAAAGCAAATCGGTCAAGATAAAGACAGGGAAATCACTTACCAATAACTGTCATGGGCAAAATAGGATTATATGGGGAAAATTATTTACAATTAAAATAGATTTTGATAGTGAGAAACAAAGACAAACATTAAAAGAAAACACCTTCCCTCCATCCTCTTTCCCAGTCCCAGCTTCCCCCCTTCCCTGCCGACTCCTCTCCCCTGCCGAGGGCGCAGGGGCTGGGGCTGGGGGTGGCGGTGGGTCCCTGGCAGCCCTCTGGGCCGCTCCTCCCTCCTGCCCCGTGTCCCTGCTCCAGCGCGGGCCCTTCCCCGGGCTGCAGTCCTGCAGGGACAACCTGCTCCCGCCGGGGCTCTCCACGGCCGCAGCTCCTGCAGGAAATATCCCCCCGCTGCGGCGTGGGGCCCTCCCCGGGCTGCAGGGGGGGTCTCTGCTCCCGCGGGGTCTCTCCAGGGCTGCAGGGGATCCCTGCGCCGGGCCTGCAGCACCTCCTGCCCTCCTCCTCCTCCGGCCTCGGGGTCCCTCTGCTGCTGCTCCCTCCTCGGCTTCCCCCTCCTCTGCCTGGGCCGCCTTTGGCCCTTGCTCCAACCTGGTTTCCCCCGGGCGCCCCCAGCTCGGCTGAGGGGCTCAGCTGTGTCCTGGCTGGGGCCGCTGGAGCCGCCTGGGACCGCCTGGGACCGGCTGTGTCCGGCACGGGGCAGGTCCCTGCAGAGGCCGCCTGCAGCCCCACTGCCCACACTCGCTCACCTGGGCACAGACATCTGTTATTCTGGCCTGGTGTGGTCTCAGATATAATTGTATTTACATTTATAAGCACCTGTTTTCAAGATAAAAGAACATAAATGGAAAGAGGAACAAAAAAGGTCAACTAAGATCATTGGTGGACAAGGATAAGAGCTGGGCTTGGCATAGGAATGTAAAGGCTGAGGGAGAATATGATGACTCATGCTTGTAAAGGATGAATGTCATGATAGTGGAAGAGCTAGCTAACGTTAAGTATGATACTGGCACAAGATCAGTTGGATAATGTTCAGAAATAGACTTAGGTTGGAAAATTACAAGATGATTTCTAACAATCCAAGAACAGTGGTTTTTCCCAGGCAAGATTGATAAGGTTTGTCATGGATTGAAGAGAGGAAAAAAAAATAATTATTCTTTTTATACTACTAGACATCGTCTCCTTCCACGGATCTCAGAAGGGATTTGTTAGATTGAATTTCTGCTGGTGCAGGAAGATAGGATAAGTGCTAAGAGTCATGTCTCCTACTTTCTTGAGGAATCATATCATAGCAGCTCTAGGTTTCGCACCAGGGGTGGGAACGTTAGTATTATTTATCAAGCACCAAATGATTCCAATGGTTGTGCTAAAAAAAATTGACTTATTTTGGGATGAATATCGGCAAACTTGAGGGCAGTTTGTGTCTCTAGCCAAGACCTGGTATAATTTTGTTAGATGTCACTGTCAGCCAGTTTTTTAACTGGACATTGGTACTTAATTCCCATTCATTTGAATGGAAGTGGGGCAATCAAACACCTTGGTAAAACTGGCACCAGATTTTTTTTCATACTTAAATCCTTGGTCGGTAAATAAAACATAGAAATTCGGTGCTGCTGTTCTTTGGCCTATCTCTAGAGTCAGTTGTGAGTAGCTCTGTGCTTTACTGAAGATACCTTAATGTTAGTATGTGCTGGCACAGCAAATCCGTCTGGTGGGGACTCCTGTTGTTGTTGTGAGATAAATAGCAATAGGAGATAGGAATGCCGAAGTAATTTACATGTGCCAGGAAGTACGAAACTTCCACCCTCGTTAACAAAAGAATACTCTACAAAAATACCTCTCAACCTCTGTAAGCAACTATGTAGAGGGTAAAAAAAATCCCAGCACATTTATTCGTCCTGCTTTTGTAACACTCAAGCAGATTTTGCCCATCTATTAATTTTGAATGCATTACACACTCGGGCTAGGTACTAACTGCACATTTATACTTATCTAGAAGAAAGAAGGTCAGTGCTAGAAGTGTCCTGGATGGCAAATTGCTTTGCTTTCAACTTAATCAAATAATGAAAGAATTAAAACTAATAATGAACCTAAAATAAAGCAAGAAAATATTATGTAATCAGCCCCATTCATATAAATGGATCTTCAATGCCTGCTTATTTAACATTCTGTTTCCCCTATTGAATAATACATAGTCTATTGAACGATTTAATTTAGAACACAGAGCTGAATGTTACATATTAAATATTAAGCATATAGCAAGAAAAACAGTTGTGTTTCTTGTGGTCATGCAAATCTGGGCTGCTGGCTTAGTGGTTCAGAAGGAAGCAGGAGAGCATAGTCCCCATGCAGGGAACCCTGGTGGAAAATAAGGATGAGAGGAAGCAAAGGGAAAATTTCTGTGACTGGGGGTCTTTTTCTACAGATTTATTGAGTCTACATTGATGTGTGTCATAAAAATAAGACATACCTAAAAAATCATGTCTCCCGCTCCACAGAATATTTTTCATGGAACAGTTCCTTTGGCAGCAAAAGGAGTTGTAAAAGACTGATAAATCACATCAGCCACGCCGATTGCATTATGTTAGAGCACAGTGCGATATTTCTCATTCTTTTCATTATTTATTTAGCTTTTCCAATTGAATAAAAGGGTCTTTTTATGGACTATTATCCTTTGAAATGCAGAACTTCACCAAATTGAAAGGTTCTGATGAGATAGACTAAATACAATTGATCCAATTATTTTTGGTACAAAAAATGTATTTGACTATGGTCACCTCCTCTGACCCCCAAAGCAAGCAGCCACAGCAGCAGAAGGTGTTCAAGAACACAGTGTACTTTGAAAACTTATGAACTACTCAAAACAGTCAGAAACTGGGCGGCAGGAGACACTATAAACCAGGGAAATCTCACTGAAGCGCACAGCTAAAAATGGTGGATGTTTGAATACCAAACTCATATCAGGGTCTGTCAATGGTAAGTCTGGATACTTCTTATAAAGTTTGTTCTTTTAAATATTTTTGAACAGTGTTTAAATGCTTAACAGGGTGCACAGAGCACCTGACGTGCTCTAGTTGGACAAGTTCGGTTACTTGTTCTGAACAGCCTGGTCACCTAAACTGCAAAAGGTTGGCTAATACCTGGAGATAGAGCAGAGATTCATCTTTCTAAGAGACAGCCATGGTAAATCTCACATCCCAGTGTAATTGCAGCTGAAATTTCATCTAGCTTCGGGGCTGAGCACAGGCTAACTGGGTGAAACTTGACAACTGTACTCAGATGTACAAGGATATATTCTGTCCTTAACTTTCTCAAATGGGAATTGCGCTGCTTGCTTTATATGAAACAAGTGTGACCTGCAGTTATGTTAACAGTGAATAGTGATAGATACTCGCCTGAGCTATGCGTTACCTGAAGTAACTGTTCTTTCTGTCATAAACCTAATTACTATTCACTGTAGCTATGATTTTTATTGAATTATTTAGCAAGATTTAGATGTTGTAAAAGGCTGAAACAACACTGCTAGCATCCCCTTTACGAATCCATTAAAAAGGGAGCATATGCCTTGCTCTTGAGCAAAACATATCAAGGATTCTTTTCTTGTCCACAGTATTTAAGTTGAAATTAAAGTATCAGATAAATGCATTGTCCATCCAGAAATGTACTTACAACACCACAACATCTTTTAAGACTTGCTTCCTCTTTATACGTTATTAGAGGTAGGATATAGGTGTACTTGTACATTGTTCAGCCTGTAACTATGTTGTATTAAATGCTGAATGACCGGGAAAGCAAAGCCTATGTCTCTCAAAGTACACATATCAGCCAAATATTCTTTACTGTCCCACAGAACCCACACAATACCTAACACAAGGTGCCCACGAGGTTAACTGGAAGACTGAGCTTTCTCATGGATCACTGATATTTTCATAAAGACAACATACATGAAATAGAGGTGGGTCAGGAAGATTAACTACAGTGAATTAGATACAACACCCCTCCTCCCCTTAGATTAGGTTGCCAGGATATGAATTTTATAATTCCAACTGAATGAGAAACAGGTGTTAACAAGTCACCTGACTTTTTTTTTTTTTTTGGTGCATGCATATGCTTATGTTGCACAGATCTGTTTAGATGTCCACCACTGTAACAAAAAAAAATTAAGCACACCGCCAGCTAGTTGTAATAGAGAGGCAGTGAAAAGATTTTATTAAACAAAAGAAACCTGAGGCCTGCCTGCAGTACTCTCTAAAAATATTAAGGATGAATAGCCACTTTAAAACTTTAAAACATTCAGTAGAAAACTTCAAATTCATGCTGACTTCATTCATTTTTTTACAGCTTCTTCCTATAAAATTTTATGAAGAGGAAGATTTTCTTTACAGTAAACATATTCCTATACAACAACATATTTAGACAGTGTTTAATTTCAAGTACATACTTAATTCCCAGGGTTTGCTGAATCACATTCAAACTCTTAGCTGAAAGCCTAAGGCACTTTTGCTTTGTATCCCAGATTACCGTTCTGGATCAGAAAAGTCCATTTATTAAAGTATGTTGTATCTCCCTGGTATTAGAGGCTTCAAGGGATGACACCCTTAAAACCGGCAAGGGGGAAATTTGATCCATCTCAACGGATCTTTATCAGTCTTCTGGATGCCAAAGCACAAGATTTACCATCCACTCCAAAACATTTACCACCAACACCACTGAGTCTCTTGTTATCCATATGCAAACATCTAATCCCTTTCTAATTCACTTTCACCGCTGTTCTCAGGAGTTTACGCATCTTAATCACAAACTGTGTGGAAAAGAACATTTCTGTTGGTTGAACTTGAACTTCTCTACTACTTAGTTTCATTGACTGTGCTTTGGTCCAAATGTTCATGTATAGGGAAAACACAGAAGCTCTTGATCTACTTCCTTTAGAGTATTAAATATTTTTTTTTCTGTTTTACAGTATTAAACTTTATAGCTTTGCTTCAGAGGAGACCTACCCCAGCACTCTAATAGAGTCATCACCCTTCTTTGCATTCGAGTCCTGAAATATCCCTTTTGAGATAAGGTGTCAGTTCTGCACACAGTATCTCAAGTAAAGATGCAATATTTTTTTTTCTCAGTAGCCTCCAGTACAGTACTTACACATCACAATGTATTTTCTGCTTTGGTGTTTAAAACTGCAGATGACAAAACCAGAACTAGCTGGGAGTTTTTGTTCAGTGAAATCTATTCTGAAGCAGTTAAAACTGTAAAAGTACATTTTTCTCTCCAAATAATGATGACATACCACTTTGGACCAAATGATTGATTGAGATCTCTTTCAAGAAAGTAAAATAGATTGTTTATACATTTATGTAAATGTAAATTTTTCTTTCCAATATTCTCAACAGCAACTGTAATTCCAGTTGCAATGGACAGAAAAGGAAACTGTTTAAAATTCAGCCTTCTTAAAAAAAAAAAAAATTAAAAAAAAAAAAAAAAACAAACCAAAACACCACACTGAATTCTACTTCTGTTTTTATATACTCTCTGATAGCTTTCATAATCACATTATCTGGCTTTTGAAATATCTTCCCCCTTCTGTATGAAAGCCTGAGCTATGGAAAAGAATCAATGAATCTGCCACTCGACTCTGTACTGCTGAATGTGAAAGATGGAAGCCAATGGAAGAAAAGGAGTGCTTTTCCCCTCCTCCTTTCTTTTTTCTAATCTCTTTCTTTTAGGATCATATTTTGGACACTGCCTTTAGACAGCACTGTCTAGTTTAATTTGACAGCAGTCTTTGGAACTGAAAGAAGACTTCATTTCTCAGGTGTGCAGGGCAGCAACACCTCTCCTAGCAGTGTCAGCCAGAGTATGTGGGTGTGTGGCATTTCAAAATCTGGCCATTATCCCTCAAACAGTGCACAAAGGGAAGAGCTCCATTTTCACTAGCTGCTTGGTGGCATTGCTTCTGAGGAAAGAACAAGCTATTTCAAACTTGGAGAGTTAACCAGGCTTTGCAAGCTTGGTGGAGCCTGCAGGAGGAACAACCTGAGACACTTGTGGAAAGAGAAAAGTGGGAAGCAAAGACTGACTGCCAGGGGCAGAGTACAAAATTTGATTTTTATTTTTATTTCCTTTCTGCATAATTCCTTTTTTAAATTTTATTTTTTTTTTAAGCACGTAGTTCCTGAAATAGCAATAGCTAGTGTGAATCCTTTTAGAGATGTGAGGGGGTTCATTTGTGGAAGTGAAAGGAATCAGTGAGGAACTACTCAAATCTAAACCTCAAAATTCAATATATTTAGAGTATTCAGAGCATCAATATTGCAATGCTGTAGTAACATTTGGTGGTATCTCCTGCTAGGTGGTACTGATATTGGAATATGGAGTTTCCTCTATATCTTAAAACTAAAGGACATCTGCCCCAAAAATCTTTCAGAGATATCAAACACTTCACAGCAATTAGTTTAGTTGTGAGCCCAGGCATGACCTGTTCCAGAGTAAGAGGAAAGATATCAACAACAAAATAAAGAAAACTTTTTTTCTGTTTCTTTGTTTGTTAAATTTTTTGCTCCTTTGCTTCTTTGACCTGCAACCTGATGGAACATTTTTAGATGAACTGGACCTTTTCAACATGACAAAAATCTCTGCAGCAGGACACTAGCAATAAGTCTCACCCCGTGCTTAGCAGAGTTTATCCACCTAGGAGAAGATAAACCCTCCAGCAGGAATGTAAACTCATTAGAAGGCAATATTAAGAGACAGGAGAGAGATGGATAGTTTTTGATGTAAGCAGAATTAAATTGTAATTATGGAAGTCCTGCTACATAACTACATGGAAATATATACCTCATCACAAAAAAAAAAAAAAAAAAAAAAAAAAAAAAAAAAAAAAAAAAAAAAAAAAAAAAAAACCCACATTAATTTTAATATAAAAAAGAAGAAAATTTAATTTCTTCAATTTTTTCTAATGGCTCTTTTGTTTTTCTTCAGCCCAATCAAATGGCAAATAAAATTGCAAATATGGCCTGCAAGCCAGACTGTCATGGAAGCATAGAATGGTTTGGGTTGGAAGGGACCTTAAAGCTCATCTGGTTCCAACCCCCTGCCATGGGCAGGGACACCTACCACTAGCCCAGGTTGCCCAAAGCCCCGTCCAACCTGGCCTTGAACCCTTCCAGGGAGGGGGCAGCCACAGCTTCTCTGGGCAACCTGTGCCAGGGCCTCACCACCCTCACAGGGAAGAATTTTGTCCTTACATCTAATCTAAATCTACCCTCTTTCAGTCTGAAAACTATTACCCCTTGTCCTATCACCATGTGCCCTTATAAAAAGTCCATCTCCAGCTTTCTTGTAGACCCTCTTTAAGCACTGGGAGGCCGCTCTAAGGTCTCCCTGGAGCCTTCTCTTCTCCAGTCTGAACACCCCCAACTCTCTCAGCCTGTCCTCACAGGGGAGATGCTCCAGCCCCCTGAGCATCTTTGTGGCCTCCTCTGGACCCACTCCAACAGGTCCGTGTCCTTATGTTGGGGGCACTGCAGGTGGGGTCTCATGAGAGCAGAGCAGAGGGGGAGAATCACCTGCTTTGACCTGCTGGCCACACTGCTCTTGATGCAGCCCAGGATACAGTTTGCATTCTGGGCTGTGAGCGCACCACACTGCTGGCTCATAGGCAGTTTTCCATTCACTAATACCCCCAAGTCCTCCATAGGGCTGCTCTCAACCCACTCATCACTGTTCTTGGGATTGCCTTAACCCATGTGCAGGACCTTGCACTTGGCCCTGTTGAACTTCATGATGTTTGCAGGGGTCTGCCTCTCAAACTTGCCTTGCTTGTCCTTGGAAAGCTACACTATTCTCCTAAGCCTTCAGAGACTTCAAAAGAACAGAAATGATCATCAGTATGGTCTAGCTAATAAGCAAAATATTTTATCACCCACTTGTTTGATAAGAACATAATCAAACACTCATGTAAATTCACAGAATTAAAGTTTAAAGCCAAGGTCTCCAAAAGTTGCTAATATGGCATATGGCACTATTAAGATGCTCAATGCTAAGAGACAATAAATTAACACAGACAACTAGAAGTCCTTGTGTATCAAATCTCAATGGGAATATAAAACATCAAGAAAAAATGAAATGAGGGGGAGGGCATGGAAAACTCCCTAAGGAATCTTCTAGACAACATATTTCAGCATCACATGTGAAAATAAAGATATCACAATGAACACAAGGAGATACCTAAAGTGGAAGCTAGAAAAGCCATGGGATATTGTCTGAAGAAAATCACAGTAAACACATACCACAGAAATAAAAGCAATAAATAATCTTCCATTTACAAACAGATACAAGCAAAGGATTTAGGAGAAGATGGGTAAGAGGGGCCAGGACATTCGGAACCAAGCAAGAAACGATCCACCTTCCAGCCATGGAAAGATAAACAAACAGGAGAGAAATCTAGCTTTGTCTCTTTTCACCAGCATCTCATGTGGTTGCTTCTCTGCTTATATGACAACAGAGTCTGAAGTGACAAGCATCATTCTTCATTCTCTCAGTTCCACCATCAGTAATGATCAGGATCCCTTTCCCTAATGTTATTAACTTCTGAAGTTACTTGGGTGATTCATTTGCACCTCTATTTCAGTAAATTGATTCAATCCCTGTACCTGTTTTACTGATTTTTTTCTAGAGGTAAAACGTACACAAGTACAAATGTTTGAGACAACACAAACTGACAGCACTGTTTTTTTCAGAGGTGTGTGGCAGAAAATCAGGTCAGGGAAGAAACAAAGACAAAAATTTTAAGAGTTTTTTAAATAGAAGTTGGTAGAGAATATAATCTTAATTTTTTAAACTTCCATTAAATTCACATTAAAAATTGCAGTTTTCACAGTAACAAAACTGAGGATTTTTCTTCTTACAGCACTGCCACATATTTTCCCCATGCTGTTTTTTCCCCATTCTGGCTGCAAAAATATTCATCATAAATTCTGCTTCACAGTCTTTTCAGAAAGATTCTGAAATTCTATGAGGTGTTCGATGTGAACAAGTGCAAGGATTTTAATCTTTCTTACAGTAGATAAGAAGCACTTACATTTTCTGGGGCCTTGCACTGAGAGCACAAAACTAAGCCTACCAAAAGTCAGTGAGAGCTATGTAGGAAAAGATGCAGCAGAGCATCTTTGGTTCACTGTTTCCTGAATACACCAATATCAATGAATAGGCAATTTGATAAGAGGAAGACTTGTTAGTCTTCCCAGAGCATCCTTAGGGAATAGCAAATGGAAAGGAGGAAGGGTAGGGGATGTAAATGTTAAACTTCATCTGCTTCAGTTATGAAAAGTTCACCAGCTTGAGCAGCTGATTCATAAGCATTCAGCCACACACAAACGGAAGCCTGTAAATGCTTTCCTGAAAACATCTGCAACCCAGAGGATTGATTTTTCAAATATCAAGTGTGAGAGTCCTTCCTGCAGAGCCACGACTAGTATCTTTGCCTGGATTTACCTTTGCTGAGCTAACTTACTCGATATAGACAAGTGAGTGCCTTTGTGCCATAAAATCTTTCTGTATTCTTCACAAGTCAGTAGAGGTTTTCCTAACACCACTATCAATACAACACAACATTAGTCAGAGATAAGAAAAACAAAGTGATTGTAAACATATTCCCATTACAAAAACGTGATTGTCCTGATCATCTGAGAGACAAAAGCTGTTCTTTCAAAGTAATGACAGAGCATTTAATACTGCCAACTGCAGAGGAAAGAGTTCAGTACAGACCAGGCCACAGCTACATTGCAAAATACACCCTGTTCTAGCATGGCTATGCCTGCGGCAGTTTTGAATACAATCCATCTGAGAGACCTTGTGCCAGCAAATGCACATGGGCTATAGTGAAAAAGCTATTAAACACTTCTTGAGTTGCAGTCTCACCCCTTGGCTCCATCTTAAAGGACTTAATACAGCAATAATATCTTGCCTGAAAATACATTCAAAGAATCACTATGGGTCTTTCACATACGTATATCAGCTGGCAGAGGAATATTATTTGGGAAGATCAGTTTGGTTTTCTGTCTGCAGATGAGCTCATTACATGGAATTCTTTACAGCCCTACCACCATCACTTTAAATTCTAGTTTTTCTTCTCTAACATGAAGTCTGGTTCCAACTGCTCTGGAAGAAATAGAGGTATCCAGACACCTTTATTTTCCTGTGATATGGAACACTTCCATTGACTGATTAAAAGATTCTTGCTCTGCACCTAGTGTTCTCCATGACTTCTAGGCAATATTTTGTGAAAACTAAATTTTCTTTCCCTATCTGCGTGCTCCCCACAAACCTAACTGTTGAACTGGTAGGAAAGACAGCTATCACAGAAGGCTGTGTTTGATTATATGGGCATTAGGGGGTTGGTTTGTTTTTTACTTTTTTTTAATTACAAACAGAATGTTTTACAACATTTAATGAAAATTGTTGTTTTCAGTCTCCCATAGACTTTTTTGGGGGTAAAAAATGAAAATAATGAAACACATAAAGAGGTTTCTGTATGCACTACTCTATATTAAATTAATAGCAAGACAACGCATAGCATCAGCAGCTCTAGAGTTTATGCTCAATTATGGCCAAACTCCCCCTAAAAAGTTAACCTCCTTTCCTTTCTTGATCACTATGGATATAATCATTGCCTGCAACACAAGATTTAATCTTGCAGGATCTTAAACTGAAATGAATACATCTAGGTCCCTACATTTAGGCTGTACATTGGCAGGTTCATTCCACAGAAACTTTACTTTCTCTGCACATACCTAAAACTCATCCCCTAGCTCTCCTTATCTCACTCTCTGACTAGAACAGCCTTTTCTTTGGCCTTGATGAATGCAGTCTTGCTGTGCTCATTGTCTACTTGGCAGGATGTTTCAAAGGCCATTTTCATAGCCTGCCATGGGGTTATTTTCTGTTTCAGTAACCCCTTCACCTGCCTTCCATTGCCAAAAGCAGTTTGAACACTAACCTTTCACCTCACTTTGTGTACTTTCCTTATTTCATCCCTCCTTCAACACTACTGAGAAGTGCAGCTCACTAAAGTTTTCAAATGTTGTTTTCTCATCTTGCCCTGGTTCATTTCTTCATTCCTTCAAACAACCTTCCAGAAACATACAGTGGGCTACCTTATTATTCTCCTTTGAATACTCCCTTTGCCATGATGTATTTCACAAACATTGTGTGGTTTATAACAAACAACACCAGACTTAGTGACACTCAGATCCTAAAAGTAAGACTTGCAATGTTACAGAAAAATGGGCTTTAATACAAATATGGTGCAAAATTCTGCCATCTGCCCTTCGGGAAGTCTTGTGTTAAATAACTGTGATAAGCCTTATCAGCCATATTGTTTGTAAATCAGAGACTGCTTATTTCCCCAACTTTCTTTCTTCCTAAGTCACAGAAAACAGAAGAGCAATCCAATTTGTCCTCATGACAGTCTTTACACTTACAGGTCTATGTTACATGGGCTATAGTCAAACTTCATGCTTTGCCCATTACCTGTGAAGTGTTTCCCTCCAAGGAAAAGTTCTGCAGAAAGTATCAAAACATCTGAATTTCTTGGTAAATAGGGAGTCACGTGGACTAAGTGAGGTTGGCTCTCTAGAGAATTCTGTTTTAGCCATTTGGAAAACAGAAGTGGGGAAACAAAACCAACTGAATCCACAAATATCATGAATGATATTCAAAGGAAAGGGAGGTGTGGCAGTATAACACCCCATCTTGTTTTAGCACAAAGTATGACCAAAGCCCACATTTTCAGACACACTGGTTGAGTCTAAACATTAGTAAGCATTCATCAGGAGGTCAGGTTTCCATCCCACTGGTAAAAGTTAGACAGGTCTATTGTTTCTGATGAGGCCATAAACCCCAGATGCAGAATCCTAATGCCACACTTTCTCTTCCAAAATAATTTTGAGTACTGATCACTGGAGAACAAAAATAAGCAGTGTTTTTTCTGATATAAATACACAGTTACTGTTTTAATATAATCCTTTTATATTCAAGGGAACACAGTAGGACAGATGAAATGGATGTTCTCCTCATGGCATTTTCCAGGATAGCAAAGCTTGTGTTGATCTGCAGTCAACACTTCCTACCATTTTACTCAAACATTGAATCAAACAGGGATGGAATTAAATCATGCATTTTCACTTCTTCACCCACTACATATACTTTCATATACAGAATCCTTCCAAGTATATCACTGAGAGCCAGACACCATCTACCCCACACTGAGTCTTTGTAATCAACTCTTCATTGAAAATACAAATTTAGAGCTGGCTGAGTGACTGATAGGCAAATTAGTTCCTGAGCTAAGCCCTGCAGGATAGGCTTGGCAAAGTAAGGGAGTATTTGCTACATTCTAGAAAACCAAAGAAAATAAAAATACAGAAAGCTCTCAGTTCAGTAATTACAGCTTCATACTACTCTTTAGTAAATACAGATGATAGAAATAGAAAGTTGCTTTTGATGTCTTTGCCAGAGAAGGCAAGAAGCCATATTCTTTATTATGAAAGAGAAAGACTACAGCATTTTTGCAGAGTCCTCATTGTGCTTTCATAGAGCTAAGGCAAATTCCAGACTATTGGACTTACTGAAAGTGTATTGCTCCTAAATGTTCAAGAACCAGATCTCCAAGAAACTCAGACCCTTGACTGTACTTAACCTTTAGGTATGTGCTGGTCTGATCAGCTCTCATTGAATTCATTCTCGGTACCTTTGGCTCACTGTTAAGGCTCATGAATTATTTCAGAGCCTATTCCTGAAAAGGTGCTGAATGTAGAGCTATAGTTCATACACCACTAGCTTGAAAACTATAAAGAATCAAGCAACACCTCCACCAAATACTTCTTACAAACATCTATGTCATTGCTATCAATAATGTCCTCAATGGAATAAAGCAGATAGGAAAGAGTGATTCAAATCTATTATGTGACTGGACGCCTAAGTGGATAGGCACAGTTGATGTATTGGTTCATTCAGTATAGTAAACTCTTCCGAGGTCAGAAGAGAATAGCATATGGTTTACTAGATTCCTGTAGATAGAAGGTACCACCAATCTTAACCACTTAATTATCAAAGTACCTTCTTCCTCTAGATGTAACTGAGGAGAGGAGAGAGAGGAGGAAGTTCAGGAGTAGGAAAGGAAATGCCTATTTCCCCATAAGTTTACATGAGCTATACTGCTGTTTCCAGACATGTTCATTCCTTGAACAAGTGCATTTCTTTGCACATCTCCAGTGAATCCAGAATAGAATAGAATAGAATAGAATAGAACAGAACAGAACAGAACAGAATAGAATAGAATAGAATAGAATAGAATAGAATAGAATAGAATAGAATAGAATAATAGAATAGAATAGAATAGAATAGAATAGAATAGAATAGAATAGAATAGAATAGAATAGAATAGAATAGAATAGAATAGAAATTTCAGTTGGAAGAGACCTACAGTGATCAGCTAGTCCAATTGTCTGACCAATTCAGGGCTGATCAAAACCTAAACCATGTTGTTAAGGGCATTGTGCCTCTTAAACACTGACAGACAGGGCATCAGCCACCTCTCTAGGAAGCCCGTTGCAGTGTTTGACCACCCTCTCGGTAAAGAAATGCTTCCTGATGTCCAGTTTAAACCTCCCCTGTTGCAACTTTGATCCATTTCCATGCATCTTGTCACTGGATACCAGGGCAAAGAGATCAGCACCTCCCTCTCCAATTTGACTCCTCAGGAACCTGTAGAGAACAATGAGGTCAATCCTCATCTTCCTTTTCTCTAAACCAGACAAGCCCAAAGTCCTTAGCCACTCCTCACAGGACATCACTTCCAGCCCATTCACCAGCTCTTTGTTGCCCTCCTCTGGATGCATTCAAGGACATTCACAGCCTTCTTAAATTGTGGGACCCAGAGCTGCACACAGTATTCAAGGTAAGGCCGTACCAATGGGATAACCACCTCTTTGACCAGCTGGTAATACTGTGTTTGATGCACCCCAGGATGTGGTTTGTCCTCTGGGCTGCCAGGGCACACTGCTGACCCACACTGAGCCTGCTGCCAACCAGCACCCCCAGATCGCTTTCTGCAGGGCTGCTCTCCAGACACTCCTCTCCCAATTTATATTTGTGTCTGACATTACTCCATCCTAGGTGCAGAACCCCATATTTTGACTTGCTAATTTTCATCCTATTAATCATAGCCCAATTGTCCAATCTATCTAGATCCCTCTGCAAGGCATCCTGTCCCTCAAAAGAGTCAACAGGACGTCCCAGACTAGTATCACTGCAAACTTGCTAATGGTGCATTCAACTCCTGTATCCAGATCATTGATAAATCTATTTAATAGAACTGGCCCTAGAATTGAACCCGGAGACACATCACTGGTGACCAGTCACCAGTCAGATGTAGCTCCATTCACTACAACAATCTGAGCTCTGCCCTTCCACCAGTTCTTCACCCAGTGTGTCATGAACCCACTCATCCCACAGTTGCATGATATGTCCAGAACGATGTTGTGAGGGACAGCATCAGTAACCTTTTTCAGAAGAACTACATCCATGGCCTTCCCTTCATCCACTACGTGAGTAACCCTATAATAGAAGGATATCAAATTAGTTAAACCCAACTTTCCTTTTGTGAACCCATGTTGATTGTGCCTGATGATTGCATTATTCTTTAAATGCCTTTCAGCAGTACCCAGTATAATCTTATCCATCATTTCTCCAGGAACTGAGGTTAGACTAATAGGTCTGTAGTTCCCTGGGTCTTACCTCAGGACTTTTTGTAGATCGGTATAACATTGATTACCTTACAGTCAGCAGGGACATCCCCAGAAACCCAAGATCATTAGTGGATAATAGAGAGGGGTCCTGCCATAACATCTGCTGGCTCCTTCAGAACTCCAGGATGAATGCCATCAGGCCCCATGGGCTTGTGGATGTTCAGCTGATACAGCTGGTCCCTTACAATTTCAGTGTCCACAAATGGAAAGTCACTGTTCCCACACTTGTGGTCCTCTGACTCAGGAGACTAGGCAGCCCAATAACAGTGGCAAAATGGTATGCTAAGGTTTTGTTTTGCCTTTGCTGGTGTCTTGAGCATATTACCTTTCACAGTCATCCCAAACAACAAAAACTTAGTAAGTTTTATCAATACTCAAATGTGCAAGAAAACCCCTCCAGAGAAATACAAGCTAACAACACAGTATGAAAGAGATGATAAGGCTGGAAAATGTGCAAAGTAGGTGGAAAACATCTACATGCATGATGAAGTGAAACCAGCTTATATGGCTGCTTTTGGTTTGAAACAGTATCACAGAATCTCAACTGCCAAACTTGACCTTAGGAAGCTAGCAAGAGGCAATAGCAGAGCTCTCAAGAGAGTAAAAGTGAAGTAGGTATTTAAATCTGAGTGAAACTATTTTAAAATTCTTGAGAATTGCCATAATATTCAAAAACCTTTGAAATAAAATGGGAAAGGATTTTGAAGATGCTTATTTTGTTTCAGCCCACTTCATTATTTGTTCATTTCCTTGAGGGCTCACTAAGATAATAATCTCTTCCACTGGAATCAACTTCCTCACACCAAAAAAAAACATGGACCTGCTCAGATTTTACCAATACCTACTTCTGATTCATAATATTTATTGGGGTTTGGTTTGTGGTTTGGGTTTTTATGTTGGTTTTTTTTTTTTGTGGAAGGGTGTCAAATCAGGACTGAAGAGGGGTATTAGGCACCACAGACAGGATGAATAATTCTGAGCACATGTCTGCATGGTGTCGAGATGAAACAAGTTCAGTGAAGATAAATCCACTGAGGAGGCATGGCAACCAGTTGTGTCTCAGGAAGTCTCTGAAGGTGAAAATAGTAGAAGGCTGGGAGAGATACTTTGGGGGAAAACAGGGAAAACACCCCTTTTTACTCCCACTTAGATATCCATTCCAAATCCAGGGCCAGTAATACCTTTGGCCTTGCACAGTTTGGCTATGAGGGTCTAGTGGATGCTTGACATTTCAACACATGGAATGAAAAACCAGGGCTGTTGAATGCCATCTGGCACCTACTGAAAAAATTAATTGTGAACAAGCCATTCACAAGAGAGGGTTGAACTCTAAAGGTGTGTCTATAAGCTCTAAACTTTCTCTTCAGCCAGCTGGTAGTGCAAGGAGCCCTTTTGGAATAAAGGAACACTGTCCTTTTTGCTCTGTGACAGTCATCGCTGATTAGATCCTCTAGGACTTACAGTATTTTTGCCAGTGAGGTGGTAAACCATCTTTTCATGGACAAAGGTAAGCAGATTGTACAGTGCATTGCTGGGTCAATGCCAGAGCACACACTGGCAAGCCAAAGTCGCCCCCCGTGAAACAATCGTTGTAATAGCTCCAAAATAAAACTTCCTGTGCCCAGGAAAACACAAGTCCTACTCTCTTCCCCCAGCTGCTGTTAGTATTTCTCTTAATTCCACAAACAAGCAAAGCTCTCTTACAGGATGAGCTTCTTACAGGAGCAGAATTAAAGCCAGGATCTGGATAGTTAGGGTCAGGCTAGACACATGTTGTTTTCTGTATTAGGAAAAGGTAATTAAGTGTTGAAATAATTAACTTGGTTATAATTGTCATCAAATGCAGCAATTATAGCAATTATCAGATGTCGTTCCCTAAAGCAGCAGAAATTACTTGCCATAGCTTGGAAGTCCTTTGGTTTACTTCACACTGATGGTCAGACAAGAACATAACAGTTCCATCTGATTTAAAACTCTATGTCTCTGGGGAAATTATTTGTTTATGTATCAACCCCTTCATTAGGAAGAGATGATAAATGCTTTAATAATATATTGGACCTGGCTGGCATAGAGTTTAATTTCTTCTTAGCAGCTCATATGGTGTTGTGTTTTAGATTTATAAGCAAAACTATACTGATAACACACTAATATTTTAGCTATTGCTGAACAGTTTGCACAGCATCAAGACCTCTGTTTCTCACTCTACCCCACTCCCCTCCCTAGCAATTAGATTGAGTGGTGCACAATAGGTTGGGAGGGGACACAGGCATGCAGAATAATCTAACCAACCAATGAGATATTCCATGACACAAAATTACATGTGTAGCAAAACAAAAATGGTAAAAAAAGGGGGTTTATGTTAGTTAGCCATCTTTTGCTCAGGAAATGGATGGGTATTGGTTGACCCATGGGAGATGGCCTTTGAATTGATTGTTTTGTTGTCATCTTTCTGTCTTCTTACATCTATCCTTCCCTATTTTTTTTTTTAATCTAAATCCTCAAGTTTTCTTACATTTACTCTTCCCTTCCTCTTCCCTCATCCCACTGAGGGGGTGGGAGTGAGTGGCTGTGTGGTGCTTAGCTGCTTACCAGGGTTAGCTCACAACAGATGGAATCAGTATTATTCACATCAAGAGTATTGTAAATAAGGGTACTTGACCCTTTTGTACAGGAAGGACCACCTCTGATTAACAGGCTCAGAGCAGCAAAGAGTGTGATAGGTGTAATGCAAAGTTGATGCAAATCACCTTTTCCCTGATGAATAGTGTTAGGTTAATCCTTGCCCTGACGTGGTCAGGAATTTGGCCTAGATGTTCATTGTAGATCCTTTCCTTCAATACTATTCTAGTCTGGTCTAGTCTAGTCTACTCCTGAAGACAATGAGGGATTAAGATCATAGCTCAAGAATGTGTGTAACAGCAGTAATCCATGAGATATATGTTTATGGCTAGAGTTGGAAAGATTTTGCCTTAACTCAGTCTGAGTAGGACTGCAACAGTTTATACCAGGGTGGCTTATCCTTAAAAAGTAACTTTAAAAATTAAACAAGCTTCTCATGCAAACATGTGTAGGGGGAGAGGGATATGGAGCCCTTCAGCAAGGCCACGAAGTTGGAGCATGTTAATGAAAAGTCAGTTTAGAGAGAAAAGCCATGAAATTCATTTGATTTAGGTTTGATTTTTATCTGCCTCCTACTGATCAGGAAAAACAATGTAAATATAAATTAACATCATACTAATGGCTTATACTTAAAGGAATTAAACTTGGGCTTCAGCCAGTGCTTGGATGGAACAATGAGATTGAAAATCTTACTTTGTAAAACAAAGGATTACTAGGAATTGAGGGTCCAGAAAGATCATTAAATTACACATGGTTTAATTATGTGGCTGTATCAGTCCTAGGAATTAATTCTCAGGTGTCTGGAAGCAGAACAAAACCAGAGCAGGAAAGTCAGAGCAGGTGGAGAAAGGAAAGTAAACTGCAAGATCATAGACAGTGGTAAGTTAAAAATGGGATTTGTAAAAAGAAGTTCATTATTTGAACAAATATTCCTGAAGGAAAAGGGTATCAGATTGACAAAGACAAAATTCAAAAAGAAAGCCTGAGTGTTTATTCATGGTTATTAACAGCAGACCTCTCACATTCAGACCTTGCAGAAAGGACTCACTAAAAAAGAAAAAAAAAAAAAAAGCAAAAAAAAAAAAAAAAAAAAAAAAAAACTCAGTAAAGTAAATTACTTTCAGGAGACAGGACAGAACCTGATACAGAAGAGACATAAGATGATGGGAAGGAGGTTTTCTTTTTCATAGAATATAGAGTGATCATTGGACCAGTAGGTTGCTACAAGATCCTGTGCGGACAGCATGATCCTAAACAGACAAGTCGAGTCTAAAGGCAAGTAGAGATATGGAAGACTGTGAGCTCCTTCAGTGTTAGTAGCAGAGTTTTAACACACCATTTGTATGAGAGAGGCAGCTCAGTTGCCCAAAAGAAGCACAACTCCATATTTCCTGAGTCCCTCATTTTTCTCTCAAATACTTTCTGGTGGAGCTTTCTCTGCCAGATCCTTCACAGGAGGCTAAAACCTAGGCAGCCATGAGATAAAGTGGGAGCACAGAAGGTATGAAGAGCAAGTACAGGAAGACAGAAGGACACCACAGTTCTACACCATCCTCACCAGGAGCTGAAAGTTAAATACAAAATGAGACAAGTGTTGTAGATGTTATCATAATTGATAGAAAATCTTGGACCCCCTTTCCCAGGGGGTGGGTGATGCCCTGAAGACATCCCTAACAGTCCTAGCCTCGCCATAAATAGGCTCAATTTCATGTTAAGGCCAGTCCATTCTCCCATTCAACTTCATCTGCTCACTTGTATCCTCACAGTTAGGCAGGAAGCTCTTTGGCACGAGTACATGTTTAGTCACTTTTAAAAAGGATTTATATGCCTGGAAGGTTGTCTATCTTATTAAGTCTTAATAGAGACAGTATCTCTCCTTACAGACCTTGCTTTCAATATATCCTTAGGCTCTCAGACTACAACAGTAATACTAATTCATATATCTGTCTCTTTGTAGAAAATATTTTTCAACACATGAGAGGAGTTTTCTTAGAAGAACCATGGATATCCTCATTATAAAGATCACTCTTCCCAAATGTGCCCAGTTCATTCCTAGCTATGAAGTAGGAGGACAGTCATTGTCTGTTCTGACGCTAGAAATCTGGGGTTTCATTTATATTGGTTCATGCTTGGTTTCTGCAAGGAGAACAAACACATCCACTATTAGAAATCAAACCACTAAAGTTGAGTTTGAAAGAGCCCTTGGCAGTGGTTTTAGCCCTGAGTACTTTCTTTTAATGTGAACACTTCAATATAATCTCCTTCTGTTGTTACCTGGCTGAGCTTCAAGAAGAGTGGGACAGCCACTTAGCAAATGAGATATTTCCAAATAGAAAGAGAGAGGGAACAAGAAATCCATTATCAGAGATAGGCCTGCATTGCCTTGGCGATTAAAAAAGTAATGACCCCATAGCTGGAGCCAAAAGCCTTTATTGTTCTCTCCTCCAATAAATTAGTCAAGTCAAATTCAGTCCAACTAATTATGCCTGCAACCTACAGCAGAGAGTGCTTTATGAAATTACTGGCTATAGAAGGTAATCAGTCACTCTTTGGAGCCTCACATTGGAGTTTGGAGACGGACCTTGCAAAGCCTCCTTTCAACCATGTTAGATTATGAACCTATAGATCTGAGCGAGCAGGCAGTTCCTGGACAAAGTCTAGAAGGGTTAGAAATCAGAATCAGGTTCAACTGGGGATGTGAGCTGCAAAATAATGTTAGGGGTGCAGACGACAACAAGCAGAGGAATCAGAGGAATCTTTGGTGAGATTGTGTCTACAGAGTCACTTAAGCCTTCATCCTGAACTGCCTACTCTACCAACATTTCCAAATATTGGTATTACCTAACCAATTTATTCTTAGCCACTTATTTAGCTATTCTGCAGTGCTGCTACCATTTTCCATTCAGTGATATGTGCCAACTGAAACAAACTTCCGCCAATCTTGCATCAGACAGAAACACATTTAAAAGGTTCACCCTCCTTCTGAGAAAGCCCAGCTAGTTCTGCTCCAACCTTTCTGATGTGGAATTGCCCATAGAGCTTCCTTGCCATGGATATCAGGCATTGAGCCTGTATTCAAATAGAAATGCTTTAATCAGTATGCTGCAACTCTTGCTATGAAGTGAATTTTTCCATTAAAATCCTTTGCAATCCCATTCAACAGACATATGTCTATCCATCAAAATAAGAATCTTCACATCTTTCTCAAACTCTACCTCTCACTCCCAAAAATAAAGTATTGCCAAAGCCAAATCTCAGTATTTTCCCCCAGGGTCTTTACTTTTCAACAATTTTTTTAAAAATCAAATTTATAGAAGCCAATTGTGGGAGCTTTGTCAAAATTTCTGCAAGAGGGAAGGGGGAGATTTGCGGAGAAAGGTGGAACTTTACTGTCAAAATCACTTCTTCTATCCATTCCTGTAAAATCTCTTTGCTATTACAGAGCACTCTCTAGAGAAACACCTCATAAGAAACTGGACTTCAGTGGGTTCTCAGGAAAGTACAGCTGAGTGGAAAACAAATTTTGTAGTGACCTGCACAGTCATGCCAAATGCGCCAGTCTGATGCTTAATGAGCTGCTGTAAAAGTCCCCTGAAGACCAAACTGGCCACAATGTCCAGAGTTCCAATTTCAGAAAAAACACTGATGTCTCACTCATATCCTTGACCTCAACTTCAGCCTGGAGATGAGGGTGAGAGACAGCAATCCCTTCTTCCTTCACACCATGACCTCCAGGAGTGACCCTACTGTCACCTCGTACCTCACTTGAATTTGCAAGCAATTCACCATACACGCTCTTGCCCTCCATTTGAGGTTTCAGAGTGACCCAGAGAAAGAAATAAGCTGCACATTAATTAAATCCACATCTGCTACAGCAAATATTGCTGCTGCCAGCACTGCAGAGAAATGATATAAAAAGACCCCAGGCCATTAGAGAGAAATTCACTTGATTTCCTTCCAGTGCTGCTGACTCAGAGCTGTCTCCCCTGCTCTTGATCTCTATCTCTTTGGCTTGCCCTCTTGACCCCATCACTCCAGGGTTTCTGACTGGCTCATTTTCAGCCTAATTCTCCCCTCCTTATTCAGTGTCCATCATATTCATGCCTGTCTCTCAAGTACAGAAGGAACATACTTTTCTCCCCCCCATCTTTGGGCTCATGAGTCCCTCTCCATGCATTTAAACTTCGATGGCACAGTCTGTTTCACACTTTTAATGTTCTCACCGCTCCATTCCCTTGGGTGAGAGGTGTGTTAGTACATAAAACCAGTGCCACGACATGTTCAGACGTTAGCTACAATCGTTCATGGCTTTTAGTTGTTAGCACACGCACTCTGGTGTAATTAGAGTGTCAATTAGTGGCCTTTCAGGCAGGTTTAGGAAGAGCACTTGTCAGTGACCATTTCCTGAATCAAATGGAGGCTAAGGGCAGGGGAGGAGAGGGAGTTTAGTTGTGTGGATACAAACAATGCCTCTCAATCGAGGCTAAAGACCAACGTCTGACTTGTTTTATTTAGCAATTCAGCAGCACATTTGCAGTCTAGTTTCTTGTTTCCGTTGAAAACCATCATGATGTCTTTACAGTGGACCCATTTGCAGCTGGATGTAGTCTTATTTGTCTGTCGTAACAAAGTATCGTCTCTTCCTTCCCCTACTGCACTGAGCCCTCATTCAGTTATTTCCTGTTGCAACTCCTGTATCTTCTTGAATACGTCATTCCTCCAGGACCTGTCCTCAGTTCACCTCTTTGACATGTGTGAGCTTTTCTCTGATGACAATCACTCAGCATTTGTTTCCGTCTCCCAAACCTGGCAATTCCCATAAGCTCTACTAGCCTCTGCCTGATTTTGCATTCACATCTCCATGCAGGTCATCCAGCACCCAACTCTAACAAGAGCTTCACTCATCTTTCATGTCTGGCAGATTTGTTTCCAAACTTGTGTGACAAGACCAGAGAACTACAATACTACTTTCAGTAGGATTTTCCAACAAGAATGTATAAGAAATAAAAATAAAATAAGTAGGCCTCTCAACTGTTTTCTCTGTCCTTCTTTCATCATCAGTTGACATCTCCATGTAAGATGTGTACTGCAGCTTAGCCAGGAACTGGATACAGCGGTTGTTGATTAGAATCAAGGCCAACTCTATACATGAACTTAACATTGGTCCCTTAATGGTCTTTTCCTCCCTTAAAAATATCTGTTAATTGATTATTCTTTTTCTTCCACAGCCAGAGTAGAACATCGTCTCTCTTGCTTTTTAAGTGTCTGAAGCATATCTAAATTATTTGATTTCTTCTTTTGCCGTATCTACAAACATGGACCATCCACCTCAAGTATTTGGCAAACTTTTCTCCATCACTGCAGCTACTGCAGCCTTTGCTTCTTTCTGAGGTCTTCATTCACTTCTCATTATCATTTAGGAAAGAAACATTTCTCCTACCTAAAGCTTAGTATTTGTAATCCAAATTCTTTAACGACTTTTACTGTTTCCTTTGCCTGCATCACCTTTTTATCTGCACTTTCCATGACCTTCTGTTCCCACAGACCTGAGCCCACCATTCCTTCTTCACTTTCGTGAAATATTCTCATCATATCCCACTTCTTGCTTTCCCACAGAAACTTTCTGGCATGATATACCTATCTAACTTTTTCATTAAAAACATCACAGAAACACATTTGATAAACATTGTTATAATCTGAACCCTGTTTAATTGCAAATCAAATCCAAACACATAGCAGGTTTGATGACTTTGTCTCAAAGGACACCCATGTTTTATTTTAAAATAAATAAATGTTTATGTTTCTAAATAAACACTCTGAAACTCTCGGTATTTTGACCTTCAGAGAGGTGTCTCCTTGCATTAACAACAAACTCACATAGAAGCATTTTCTAGGCTCTTTTTTAAAATGAAAACACAGGCTTATATTTTTTCCTATATTGTTATTTCTATCTCATAAGCTGCACACCCTAACTTTTCATGTTATGGGCCTGTTTGTTTTCATTTCATATGATACTGGTAATTTATATGACACTGCAAAGATTGTGAAATACAGCGTGATTAAGATAAAGCTACTTTCTTTATTAATTACATCAAAATTATTTAATGATGTTCAATGTGTTGACAGAAAGGTAAACCACCTTCTAGTGCTGTTATTTCAGAAGTAGAGGTACAGTAAGCAATATACAGACTAATACCCTCATGTCATCTCAGAAAACTCATATTTTTCATTCTTCCTAGCACTGCTCTTGTTCTTCATAGAAGTGAAAGGTTCTTGTATGATAAATTCATCATCGAGTTTACATTCTGGTGTTGCTTACTTATATTCAAACAATTAGAAAAGATGTTAGTTGTATTAGCACTACTGAAGGTACATTAGTCTTGGTATTGCAGTCATTTCAGTTTCCTGAGTGTATGTCCAACAAAGGGACATAAAATAACATATTGGATACTTCAGTTCTAAGACATATGTACGAGTCTCATTTTCAGAAAAGGCAAGAAATTATTCTATCAAAAATCAACTGCTCAACAATCACAAAGCCTCTGCTCTTCTGTCCACATTTACTTTACAGTAGACATCCTCCTTTGAAGCAATATCCACAATAATAGCAACAAAACATGTCCCCTTTACCTGTTTATGCAGTAGTCAGCATCATTATTATAATCATACTGGGTATGTACTAAAAAAAAGAGTTGTGGTCCCGTGCAGCAATGCTGCTTTAGAGGGCTCAGCTAAAAAGAACATGGGGCAACACATCAAGGTTAGTTTCATCTCTGGGAACTGTAGGAACTGTTCATATCAAAACTAAATGTTAAAATGTCTTGTAGGAGACTGGAGGATACAGCATGGACTGGAGCACACAATGGATTGCAACTGGAGATACATCTACATGAATCTCTGCAAAACTGCAACAGAAGAATCGCCCTTCAAAAGCGCCAGTACATCTGCATTCTTGAAGCACATGACACCATCTGACCAGCATGGTCTTCTCCCAGCCTTTAAGACATTCTAGTCATCTCTTAAAAATGCAGTTATTCTCCAGGTTTTCTACCTATTTTCAGTCTTTGTGGATGACAGTGGTGCAGTAACATCTTCAGCAGGGACAACCTGTCAGGCACACACCCACAACCATTCTAATTCGGGTGTCATGAAGAGCTGCATCAAATGCTGTGCTTATTTTAGGGATGAACAATCCCCTCCACCCCTCCTGGATACATCCGTTCACCATGCCCAAGCTCCTGCTGTGATCCAATCTTTTAATAGCTGTAGAGCACAACCCAGTGAAGCCTGTCTGACACTGTGCTGCTTCTCTCCTCCAAACCAGTGCGGCCCAATAAGCACATCGCTCCGATTTAAAGGTCACTTAGAACTTAACAATAAATAAATAGATAAATAAATAAAAATCATCAGGTGTCCCCGTTCTCCAATGAGTAAAGCCTTCTCCTGTCACAGTGGCTTAGGAATCACCCAGGGACAAGCACAGCTAGCCCGTAATGCTGCAAAGAGGCTGACAGTAATGCAGTTCGACGTTCCCTTTGAACAAAACTTGGCTGCTGGCATGCAATCTGTTTTGAGATGGTACCAAGAGGACAGCTCTGACAAATGCCTTGAAATTCAGTGCTCGTGGCCCTGCCCTTGCCATGCTGCATTGTGTAGTAGAGAACAGTGACAGTTCAAATGGCTGGCTGGCAGATACATTCACAATACATTAACATTTTGTTAGAACCCTGCCAAGTGTCTCTCTGGTCTCAGTGGGAACCAACCAACTGTTTTGGCTACATTGGATGGGACAGCTGCTTCATCAAGATATCCCATCTGCGGATGGTTTTGCAGGGTGTCCAATGTAGTAATAGACTCTCTGACCCCTTTCCAAATACATCTTTCATGTTAGAAAAGTCTAGTTTAATCTGCAGTTGTCCAGTCCTCAAGCATCTTCTGTCCAATCCACAAGAAAAATAATATTCTCGTTTTCACAACATCCAACATAATGATCATAAACTCTGTTCATCAGTCTTAGGGCAGCACCTCCAAGACCTGGCTCATGCCTTCCTTCTGCCTCCAGAAGTATGTAGGGATTTCACTAATGGAAGGTCAAATTACCTTGACATATCTAAAGATAGTAGTCCGGCGACTACTGTGCACCCTAGCAGAACCTGCAAGGCAGCCCCTGAATTAACCAAAGTTTGAGTTATCTCACCTAGATTAGTTTCACAGAGTCTCTAGATGTGGAGAGACTCCTGCTTCCCTGCAGGGAGCTCCTGACATGTCCTCAGATGTTTGTGAGGTCAAACAAGGGCAGAAACAGGAAAGTCAGCAAGAGCTTCAGTGAGAAAGTGTTTCCTTCTGATCCCCTGGAAAAATAACGCAACCTAGATGTGTATTAACTCTTCAGATCCCTACTCTGCTGTGTAGAAACTTTACTTCCCATTCCACAGTTCTGGGTCCTCCACTCCTGTAAAGACCTTGTTGACCCAGGGCAGCGATTAAAAATATTTTAATTTTAGCCCAATGTGGTGGCACTAAGCCTCTTGCCAACTAACCAGACTGGTGCAAAGCCAAAAAATTTGGTGTTCAACTCTGATACGCGGAAATAAAATTACAGGTAATGAAACATCTGTTTCTCACTGCGCAAATGATGTTCCTTGCCCTACCATTGGCTGCTTGATACAAGCTGCCCTCTGGAAGCCAAGGGTCCCGTGGTTACAGCACTGTGGCAATCCTGTGCCCCTCTAACTCACACTACACAGGGCGTAGCTTACTGGACTAAAATATCCATAGGAATAGTCAAGAATAAGGTAGTAAGTTGCTGTTAACATTAGGGTCTAGGGATCAGGAGTTAAAGGACAGTTAAGATTATTAAGAAAACAAACAAACAAACAAGCAAACAAACAAAAATCAAACCAAAATTAAGAAGAAAGATGCCATTAGACCGCTGTTTTACCAGGTAGTGTATCTGCATGGTTGCTTAACATGTTGTAGTGTGAGCTCCCTCCTACCTAAAGGACATTAAATTGAAAGCACTGAGAAGAAGGGGGAGGCACACATTCAGAGACCAGCCTTCAGATGGAGACAAGTTCTGTTTGGGTTTTATGCAGTATAGTTTTTGAGAACAAATCAGATATCATCTTAGACAATCAATACAGTAACTTGGAGCATTAATCCAAGTCAGCAAAGCAGCAACGATTTTTGCACACAGCTATCAGATCCATAGTATTTACTCCAGTGTAACACAAAGAGCATTTTAGCTTGCAGTCAAGAAGACAAACAGTATAAGAGAAAGGAGCAAGTTGAACATTACCTTTTCAACTGGAAACTAATCCTAAACCCTTTAAGGTCCATTTTCAAAGAGTACTGAAATGAACAGAAGCTCAAGTGGATCACAGAGTATTACAGATACATGCCTAAACCAGTCTTCTAGCAAATCAACAAATTGATCATGGTAAGAATGGAACATAAAGCAGTCTACATACAGAAAAGGATAAAATAAATTAGACTTCACTGACCAGATATTGTCTTCTCCACCTGCAGTAGTAGCAGGCTATATATTTGTCCATAAACTATTCTTAAATACTTCAATGTCAAACCTGCTAGACTGGAGATACATCCAGTAGTGGCTTACCCATTATAAGTGTCAGTTTTTCCCCTATTTCCTGATGGTTCTCATTGCCCTTGGCTGAAGGACATAGCTGTTTGTGAACCAAGACCCAGCTTGGTGCAGAACTGTTGCGTAACACTGATTCTGTTTTCTAACAAAACTGTTCTTGGGAGGTGGTGGTGAACATGTCCATACTCATGGTGAGAACACCCAAGAGTTAAAACCGTGTAAGACCAGAAAAGTGAAAACAAAGACAGAAAAGTAAGAGCAGAGATATATTAGTTAGCATTTCCAGCATTCCAGAGGGAAAAAATATTGACACAAAAAAGGTTTGAGACCCTAATTTAAAAAAAAAAAAAAAAAAAAGAGGGGCAATCAGAAGATGGCAGCTCAGCAGCATCAGGCATCAGTCTGTTCCAGGGAGCAATGGAGATGAGCCCTTCCCCATCTGATTGATGAGTGCCTTCCCAACAGAAACACGTGGTGAGCATATTAATGCTTAAACTGCTAGCTCATTAGACTTAGATATGTTATCGTGTATATTAGCCAGTAAAGAATTGCTGTGTACTCCTTCAGTTGCCTACACATCCTGCTTGGAGAGTCCCTGCTAAAGTGGTCTGAATCGGGTATGCTAGAAAAGGAGTTACAGTCCACCCACAAAACTGTCCACACAACCAAGTCTTTGCAGTAGGCCAAGAAGCCATCTCCTCTCTGTGACCTGTCCCACTCGCAATCACCCTTTTCTATGCTCTGACCAAGCGGTAGGCTAACTGAAATTCTGCCTTTGAAGCAAACCAAAAGGGGGAATGCGTCAAGTCAGCAATGATTTCTGGATCACTGCTGCTTCATTTTCTCCTCCCATCACAACCCTCATACTACTGCTCAAGTATAGTCTAAAATGGGCAGATGTTCCCTTGGCCCAAAGGATCACTGAGCAGTAAATAATATTCCTCAGTTCTGACACAGCCAGACAACCTGAAGCATCTTGAAGAATTTTATTTTTTTCCATTGGGTTCAAACCTAATAATTTGTTGCTTCATCTCTCACAAATCTGAGGAAAAAAAAAAAAAAAACAAAACCACAAATCAGGCAGTTTTAGAAATCCAGTCTCTATGATGAAAACTGAAATATCAACACCTAGCAACCTCAAAGTGAGAAAAAATCTAAAAAGCATGTAACTAAATAAAAGGTTCTAAGAAGTTAAATGATTCAAACACTACTGTAACATTAGTATTGAAACATGTCTATTAAAAATAATAAAAAACACAACCCATATTTCTTTTTTATTTTTGTAGTGAAACAAAAGTGCTAAAGCTTAATACAAAAAAAAATATCTTTTAAAATGAAGATTTATAGATTGTCACCCAGCTTCTAATTTATCTCCTTTCTCTAATTAACAGGCTGTGTCACTTGAAGAGAAGAACATTAATGGCACAAGACAACAGTGTCATCTCCTACTACAGAGTAAATCTTGAAGGAAAAAAAAAAAAAAATCAAAGTGGTTGTTTAAAATAAATCAACAGCCTTGGCTGAGTTGGCTGTCTGCATGGCAGATATTTATTGCCTCACACAATCCTTACAGAGGGACAATATCAGGCACCAACTGGTTAAAAATAGATTAAGAAAGGTACTTCCAGCAAAAGAAACAAATAATACTGTTCAATATTTTCTTTCTGGTTAAGGTAGAAACAGTCTCTTGAGCAGAGGGAGCACAAAATGGAGATGTGTTTAAATCACAGTGCTCAGCCATGAATTCTACCCTCAGTCAATTCTAGTGTCAATTTAACAATATATATTGCTATTTCATTTTTATTTCATTTCATATTTCATTTTATTCAGGAAACACACTATATCATTTTTAATGGCCACTAATCCTGGAAGCCTCCTTTTTCAGGCACAGAGTGCTCAGCTCTTTCTGGGCTCCAGCCAGTTAGACATGATCCCACAGTCATCATGACCACTACAAAGCATAAGGCATCAAAGCTTTTCTGCTGTGAGGACCAAACCCATGGAGCTAAACAGTACTTTAGGACACTTCCCAGTTCCCATTCTTCCCAGAGGAGGCACTGCACTCTGAGAAAGCTCAGGTGTTTTCCAATTTAGACAGAAGTGGCTCCTGCTGCCATTATCTCCCAAACTAGAGCTGCTGGCAAGCACGCATTTTCAGTGCTTGGCAGACCTGGTCATCCAAAGTCAACTGTCATCCAAACTCTCATATACTTTTAAAGTTTAGTGTACTTGGATTAACAAAGGCTGCATTTTTAACCTTTACATCAGTAAATAAAGGAATCCTGAAATCTCTTCTGCTAAAAATATAATTTCAGTTGACACAGACTTAGGTTTTTGAGGAGAATTAAATGCAATATTAACAAATATGGCAGTGTAGCTACTCTCAGGCTAAAGCTAAGAGAGAATTACAAAGTTTAGCAAAGGTCACAGATCTCCCACTGCAGACATTTGTGGTTTCCAAGATAAGGCTGGAGGGAACAATGCAATCATCTATTCTGAGCTACTCTGTGACTTTAGATCCTTTCACTTAGTGCAGCAGGGAAAGCCCTTTTTCCTTAGTGTGTTCCTACCTTTGAGTTCTTTAAACTGCCATTGCACTAGGTCAAATATTTTATAAGAGATATGATACTGACCCTATTTAAGCTTGCATCTGGGCCAGCTGACTCTGGTGTTTCATACAAAAAGCATTATAAAATAAATGTTCATGATCCTTTCCTCTCAAGTTTGTATGGCAGTTTTCAGGAACAATAAAGAACGATCTGCATCTTCAAGCATTGGTATTGGAGTTCAGATTTGTTGTCACAAGATCTTGTCCTGTCTTTGACAATAATACCATTCATTTTCCTAGAGCATAATGTGGCTTCTGCTTTTTCAAATCTCAGTGTCCAGCATGTCTCACAACAGTCAGAACAATCATTGATGCCTGTGGTAATTCTCTCCCTCCATGCTGTACAGAGTCTGGGTACCAACTGAAACAAAGGATGACAGTCTCAGAAATCAGTTCAGATTTCATGGAAGAAGAAAAAATATTTTTGTTGTCCTTCTGTTTTATTTTTGCTTTCTAAGAATTTTCCAGACAAAAATGGGGTTATGATAAAATAATCTTAAAAAAAAAAATCCATTCTAGATAAATGTTCATTTTTAGAGATTAAAAAACTGCATTTTAATAACACTTTTTACCTTGAACTTCCTACCTACACCAGAAAGGGATTCCTGACATCCTGTATGTGAAGAAAAGTAAATAAAAGAATCTGTTCAAGGGTTCATATGAAACATTACACCCAGCTGTTGGATCACTAGTGTAAGTATACTGGGTGTATGAGGTTTTGGTAACAGGAGTGGGAGGGAAAGGATGGCTTCTGTGAGAACACACAAGACGTTTACCCAGTGTCAGACAGAGACAGTTCCAGCTGGCTCCAAGGTGGACTCGACTGGCCAATGTTGAGCCCTTCAGAGACACTGGTAACGCCTCAGTGAAAAGGTATTTAAGAAAGGGTAAAAAATGCTGTGCAGCAGCTGTGAGAGAGGAATCAAAAATCTGAGAGGAACAACTCTCTCCCCAAGGTCAGTGCAGAAGGAGGGGCAGGAGGTGCTCCAGGCACAGAGCAGAGGTTCCCCTGCAGCCCGTGGTGCAGCCCGTGGTGAGGCAGCTGTGCCCTGCACCCATGGAGCTCCATGGGGGAGCAGAGACCCACCTGCAACCCGGGGGGGACCCCACGCCGGAGCAGGGGGATGCCCAAAGGAGGCTGTGACCCCGTGGGGAGCCCACGCTGGAGCAGGCTCCTGGCAGGACCTGTGGCCCCGTGGAGAGAGGAGCCCACGCTGGAGCAGGTTTGCTGGCAGGACTTGTGACCCCGTGGGGTCCCACGCTGGAGCAGTTCATGAAGAGCTGCAGCCTGTGGAGAGGACCCACATTGAAGTCTGTAAAGGACTGTTTCCATGAGAGGGACCCTACACTAGAGCAGGGGAACAGTATGATGAAGAAGGAGCAGCAGAGATGAGCACAATGAATGGACCAGAATCCCATTTCCCACCTCCCTGTACTGCTAGAGGGGGAGGAGGTAGAAGAGTCAGGGGAGAAGCTGAGCCTCAGAAGAAGGGCCGTGGCAGAAGGTGCCTTTAGTTTTGTTTTTATTTTTTACTATCTTTATTAGTAATTGGCAATAAAATAAACTTCTCTGAGCTGTCTAGTTTGCCCATGATGATAAGTGCCCATGATGATTGTTGAGATCTGATCTTCCTGTCCTTCACTCAACTCACAAGCTTTTCATCTTATTTTCTCCCCCTGTCCAGCTGAGGAGGAGTGAGAAAGGTGGTGTACTTGATGGCCATCTGATGTTAACCTGCCACAGTATGGTTTATATGGTATGTCACTTAGTAGTCAGTACGTGCTTTCAAGTACTTAATGAAGGGTGATGCATACAGACAAAAGCCCTGAAGGACAAGGGGCTAAGCCAATACAACTGGGCCACAGAAAGGAGGATACAGCAAGGGAAGTACTAGGATGAGCAATGTGTGTGATATTCAGACCAGAGTTAAGGAAGAAATTTTTTACAGTGAGGGTGGTGAAACACTGGCACAGGATTCCCAGAGAGGTTGTGGATGCTCCATCCCTGGAAACGTTCAAGGTCAGGCTGGACAGGGCTCTGAGCAACCTGATCTAGTTGAAGATGTCCCTGCTTATTGCAGGGGTGTTGACTGGATGATCTTTAAAGGTCCTTTCCAACCCAAATCATTCCATGGTTCTATAGCATGGTGCTGAGCTAGCAGGCTGGAGTGGCTAATCAAAAGCAGGACCAGCTACCATATGTGTCACACCCCAAAAGACTTACATATAAATAAATATACATTAAACCCATAACATAAATGATATCTGGAATTTAAGTTAATGTTTAGCGCACAGATTAAATAATTTGAATAAATGTGTGATAAACAAAAGCAACCAATAGAAAAATACATGATATAACGTGCAGGCATGTGTGTTTAAATGCACATAAGGGGGACCTGCACTACAATCTCTCGTCTGGCAGCTGCTGGAGAGTTCCATTTTAGTGTCCTGATTAACCATGGATACCCGGGCTTAGTGTTTACTGAATAAAGCAGCCTGTGACACAAGTCTGCTGTTGAAATCTAGTTCTGTGGTTAAAGGTAACCAAGACAGGGTCCTCAGCAAGACAGCGCCAGTGAAAGCCAGAGATCATGATGGAAGTTCATGACACAGAAATGAGTCAAACTCCCATCTTCTGAGTGCATAGGCTTTTCCACACAGCACTGGACTATCTTTCCTATGAAACTCTCCCGAAGGTAGAAAATCAGCAGTGGACATGAGAACAGAGAAGATTTAATTTGTTCGTAAAGCTGTCACACAGTATAACAAGTGAAATTTCTGCATTTTCTTTTTTCCTTATGGCTTTTTATTTCTTTTGTTCACCCTCTTTTTTTCATGTGCATTATTGCAGAGGAACTGCTGACAGTCACTACTTCAGATGTGGGACTTGATCACAGCAGGATTAACTAAATGACAAAGGCAGAGCCCATACAGAATCAACCCCCTTCCTTTTCACATCCCAGAGGCAGATGGCAATAAGAAATGAATTTTCTCATATTGTTAAAGCTTATGCTTTTTCACCTGTGAGAAGGATTTTTGCTTTGGTTCAAGGAGGGAACTGATTTTGCAATTACAATGGAAAAGATTAATAGGCTCTACATCAAGGTGACTAATATGTTCTGTACATTTGTGAAAAGCAGGGATTTATTTTTCTTCTTATTTAAAATCAAAGTTCCCAGAACTGTTTTTGTATTGCATATAGCCTTGTTCTAAGACACATGTAAGACTATTAGAACGAATTTTTGCAACACAAACATATGACGTTACAATCCCATGTTGGAGATGTTTCTATCCCACACACAGACTGGGACCTCCCAAGATATTAGAATATGTTAGACTGGTGGATGACACAAGTCTGAATTTCAGGCTATCAGAGGACTATTGCCTGTGGCACGGCACTAAACATGCCGACAGAACTAACTTTCTCAAGATCATTGAGATACAGCAGGAAAGGAACCCCTGCCAGAACAATGCAAGGAACGGTGCAAGAAAAACTTGGAGATATGAATCCTTTTACCAGATTTCCCACTGCAGAGATGCTTCTTTAGGGTCATAGAGTATATCGCATGCAAGCTTTAGTCTGAGAATGAGGTTAAACCCACTGTTATTTCCGTAAGGATGCATCCAACAGCTGAATGATGTCAAATAGGACCCACAAATGCAGAGAAGCCACTTTTAGTTCTGATGCAGAGAGAAACAAATAAGGTTCTTACTACTTTCAGATACAATGCAATGAATAGCCATGGAAACTCTGTCCTCCTTGTGGCTGCTATGGCAAAACCAAATTTCTCCCACTCTACTTTCATCCTGGGCAGCTCGTGCTGTACAGAAAAGCTGTTGCAACGTGAACCCCAGCACGGACAGTCAGTACCTGAAGTGCTAAGGCTTGGACAACCGGCCCAAGCCAGAGTTGACCGATAGATGAATCCTGTATATTTTATAACTGAAAACCATTGTGCCAGTAGGTATTGTACTAAGTTATAACAAGGCACTTATGCTGATCTAAAAAGTGCTAAAGCATTGAAATACTGCAGCCTGAACAACAGGCCCCAAGCCAAAGCTGCTAACTTGGTGTGTAATCATTAACAAAGTATGTAAACTCAGTGAAAGATGCAGTTTAGACAAAATATAGCCAGTAGTGATGAGAGAACGTATCCAACTTCCCTTGTTTAGCCTTGTTCAAGGCTGACAACCCAAGTATCTGGCCTTGTTAGAAACTCCCTTGGTCTCCCCCCTGAGCCCTGGCCAGGCTTTGGGTGGAATCCAACAGGAGAATGAAACCAGAAATTTTCTGCTCAAAACAAAGGTGCCGGCTATTCTGGCATGTCCGTCTCTGGTATAGTACCTCACTCCCAACTTTAGCTTGTGATCCTCATCGTGGTCCAAGTGACCTTTTGAGGCTTCTCCAAGTTCAGTCCCAGATATGTTAACACAAAAATACTGTTCTGAAGAAACTGCAAGCAGAGAAGTCATTCCAGACAACTTCCCAAGACAGATAAGCTCTTAAAAGTCTGTTTTAGTAGCATTGTCCTTAGTTTCTGAGCTTTGCATAATAATATTGTTAAGGGGAATGTTGTGACTGTACTAATGGCTTCCAACAAACTAACAAAAAACAGGGGTTCAAGTTTTTGGGTCTCTTTCTGATACGTACTGGAACTCAACCATGAAACACACCCTTCCTCCTTGCAAATGTAAGACAATAAAACCTTTTCCACACTGATAAATAAGACTGGATTTCAGTTGTGAATGACTGACAAGAGGCTATTAAGTCTCCTGAGCCATTCTGCCTTTTATTTCCCCCATTCATTTTTCTCTAGAGAAACTCTGAAGGATGCCCCACATGATCTATTGGAATTTAATCACACAAAACAAATGGCCAAGTGCAATCTCCGTCTTTCTATCTTTTTTTTTTTTCATTAACATATTGGTTAATAATTGGTTTTCTTTTACTGTACATCATATTGATTATGCATTAGATCTTTATAGCAGTAATGGGAATGTGGACACCATCTTCCATTATTGAGACATTTAATATAAAACAATGTCTGAAACAGATTAGATAGCCATGTCAAACTAGTATGAAGCTGAAGCTATTAAAAATTACAATTGTTTAAGTTGATTATAACTTAAAAGTATTTTTATTAAAGTCTTTATTGATGCCTTTATTACAGTGACAAATTTCATGTGGAAGACTTCTACCTCATGGTTATTTGTTTATATAGCCATATGTAGAACCAAGTTTTAAGCTTCTGTCTTGATTTTCTATGATGATAAACCCATAGTAATTATTGCTCTTTAGTAGGAGGTTGAGCTTCCTTCTGCTCACCACAGGTTAAACATGTGGATTGCTCATTATTATGAAGTACTTGTGAGCTTCCATCCCGCTAGACTCCAGGTCACGTGGCTGTATACGCATGTACTCACTTTGCGAGCTATTCCTCTACTCTTTGCTTACAGTATCTCTAGTACACAGCACATCGTGTGCTTGTTTAAGTGTTAGTGCTGTGATTACACAGATCCAGAGTCCACTGGTAAGTAATAATTGAGTTTAGCTATTCTGTCCATATCCCACAGATTAAAATTGCCAAGGTACAGAAGGTAGTCAGCCTAGAATTTAAATTGCTGGATATCTGATGCACTTTTACACAACACGCAAGTCAGCCTCAAACTTCACAATAAAGTAATCTTTTTATGACACTGTCTCATTGCCTTTTTTTTTTTTTCTTGCACATCTTTTCACATCACTGTTATCATCGATGAAATAAACAGTTCAGTTTTATTTATCAATTGTTCTCTTGCAATCCAAAGTAACTTTGCAATACTACTACCTCTCACTTGCCATTTTCTTTTGGGGCTTGACAGCATTTGCTGTTTTTCTTAAATTACCCTACTGCAGAAACAGACATCTGAAGTGAAAATTCAGTTTTCATGTAGCATATTTAATCTTTATTGTTAGAGAGAAATCTTTCAAAAGTAATCCCTAAAAAAAATGAGTCAAGATAGAAGAGCCCAGTATAATTTAGCTCTGTGAATTTTTAACACTTCAGATTGACAGCTCTGAAATGAGAGCATTTAATCGTAGCTGCTTCTGAAAAAAATTTTCCACAGACAAACATAGGTATCTCTGCTTTCACTGATTTCTATCTCTTTTCAATGTGTCTATATTAATCTTTCACTAGTTGATCTCTGATTCAATGAGCTCTCAAGAACAACTCTCAAGTTGTTCTTAAAATGGTTTGAGATCAGACCCAAATTCAGGATGCACAACACACCATGGAAAGCATTTTTATAGGATCCATCTCTTTACAAAACATTCTTCAGTTAGTGTATAAGCAGGCTGACTTGAACACAAATAGGAAAGACATTTAGAAAAAAACTCATTAAAGTGAAGGACTCAAAGAGCTTTAAAAATTTATTTACTCATCTATCATAAAAAGATTGCTTTCTAAAAACACTCAGACCAGAATAAAAAGATGTCTACTTATGAATTTCTCAAAGAAAGATTCATCTATGTTTTATAACCACACATGGTTCACACCACTGAAATATTGCTACATCCCAGATGGGAAGAAGAAATTCTTAGTGAAGTGGTTTCCAGGGTTTTTTAGAGCAAACTTTCCTGATACTCCATTATTCCCATCAGTCTGAGGTTTATCCATCCCAATTCCTCCCATCATCTCTGCTTCTGCAGGATCATCTCCTGACCTAAGTCTTCTCCCCAGAACACCAACTCTCCTTGCACGTCAGTCTCTTCTCACCTCCAAACCGTGCAGGTGATACTCAAAATAAATGGAGATCAGGGGAGAGGAACAGAAAGCATTGAGCTACAAGTACGACCAATTCACCTGATTAATTAGTCTTGAGTAGCTTTAAATCAGTTTGGGCCGACCCTAACTGTGGAGCCAATAACTGGCTAAGCAGAGGTGGGAGGCTGTGTGAGGACACACGGCACAGCTGCCATTTCACAACCATTTCCAGTCCGAGTCCCACCTCCCTCCTGGAGAAATGAAAGCAACAGCAGTAGTAGAACAGAAAGAGAAAGCATGAAGGAGCAAGCAGAGCTATTGACCTGTCCCTGCCCACATTTTACAGGCAAGATTTCTTGCCTTAATGGTTGGGTACAGGCATTAGTGAAGAAAGAGGAATATTAAGTCCAGGGTAGAAGAACAAATCACCACAACTCCAAATGCTTCCAAAAGCACAAATGCTTTTAACACCTATTCAAATGAATCATAATCTTTTTCTCTGAGTAACAACAAAGAGCAATGCCATAAGTGCTATTTAAGATACTTTGACTGCACTGAAAATATTTACAGCTTTTGCATTAGTGCATAAATTAATCTCTCTTGTAACTTTACTGTCCTACAAAAGTGTTCAGGACTGATGGAGCCAATGATAGCAGATTGGTTTGAAGTTTTAATTAAACACAATTAGAATTAATTTAATGTTTCATTTTCAGTAAACATCAAGAAGCCTCCCCATTAATATCGAGTCTCCTTCATGCTGGACAAACAGGATCACCATTGATCACTGCTTACATGTCAGGTCTCAATGCTTTTCAGCCTCTACTAACTGGTCCAAGTCCAATTCCCTCTAACAGACCCCAGCATTTAGCCATTAACTTTTTCCACCACTGCTCCAATCACTCCAGTCTTCTAGCACCACTTTCACCTTCTTCACCATCACCTGCTAGCTCTGCAATAATTTCCCAAAAATGTACAGCATATAGCTTCCCCTGGAGGAAAAAGGGAGCATTTTTCCAGGAAAATATTTTATATACTGATGTTTCCATTAATTCCTTCCAAGTAACATGAACCTCTTGGCTTCTATACCTTAAAGTTATTGAAGATCAAAACAAGCTTTACTGTCTCAGCAAGAGAACATGAGATATGCCTCAAATGATCCTCAGTTTATCTGCCCTGGTGTTCCATCGTGATGTTTGTAATCTATTCTCTGTGACAAATAGCACTACATATGGCAGTAATTCCAGACTGATACTAATAAAAGCAAGAGTGGTAATAATATCTAGAGTTATCCCACTGGCTGTGATTGTGCTGGAGTACAAATGACTCCTGGAGACTGTGCAGAAGGAGATGGGAATTTTATTTTCTTCTTAGAGATGATTCACACCATCTTCTTTTGCCTTTAGGATTGCTCCCCTCTAGTGATAGAAGAGACAAGCATAGCTGATTTCCTTTATGGCTACCACTTAGTGACACATAAGTACTAGTTGCTTTACCCAGAGGATATTGAATGCAAAACAAGTAGCAGAACAGAAAGTGAATGAACAAGCAGAATCCATGGGTCTCATGCTTAGCAAGCTGAGCATATACAAATACAGTTAAAAGCCTAAACCTTTCAAGTTACAATCTAGCACAAAACTCACATGGCTCCAAAGAAAGAGCCAAAACCTCCTTGGGGATGGTGGCAAAAGGACTCCTTTACCTCCCCTGGTGAAAGAGAGAGGTTAAGAAGATAGCTCAGATCTTGACCACAAGAAGGCAAGCATCCAAAAAAAAAAAAAAACCCCAAAAAAAACCAGCCAGTCAAAAAAAAAAAAAAAAAAAAAAGCACAGCATAATTAATCCCACCTTCTGGCTCTGTATCTATCTTACACTCACACTTTATTTGCTTCGCGTGAGACACTTTCTTGTGTCAACCAAGGACCTGCCTTTGGGGAGAATCTCAGAGTTCGTGAGCTACACTGCTTGCAGAGTGAAACAGTGACTATACTAGAGACTTTATTTATTTTTAAATGTGGACACATATTTTCCCAGATTGTGATAGACTCCTTATTTGTAATAATATTTTGCCTTCTGCAGCACCTTGTGTCTCAGCATGGCTGAATACTTTGCAAACATTTAACTGAGCCTTATGATGTCCCACCGAGTTTGGCAGGTAGGTGTTTCATAATGGCATCAGATATTTAAAATTACTTGCACACACAGACATACAAAAAGTGATCATTAGGGGCAGAAGTGGGAACACTATATGGAAATTTCACTGTTACTTCTCCAGCTTAACTACCTGAGGACTCTCAGGTGGAGACTTTGGAGGGCCTTGAGTGGACAATGGTATGTCAGGTGGCAGTAAAGCTGACAGCTAGAAAGGAAGATGAAACTGTGCTATGGCAATCTTCCCAGGATTTCAGGTGACAGAAGTCAAAGTGTCTAGCCTTTGGCTTCATTCGCTGATGGACAGAAGGGTATAAGATTACTCTCCATCTCTGAAGAGGCTATGGACATCCACAGAGCCCAAGTGCAGCGTGTTCTGTTCAGGCATCCAGAATGGCATCCCAGAACAAAACAGAAAGGTCAAACCCTCACCCACATGAGGTGGCAGAGCTGGCTGTGTAGCTGCAAAATGGCATATTACATGCAACTCTCAGACTTCTGCTGCGCTGCCATAATCGATGGCCACAGCACCTGTCCCATTAAATTACAGACATATCCTCAGACAACAGAAAGGAGGAAATAAAAGCAAGGAAGTTGACACTGAGGCCATATGTATGGTCCATAGTGAGGTCTCAAGTCCACTGGCTAATGAAATCAAAACTCATCTGGGGATTTATCCACAAGCCTCACTCATCATCATCTTTGTGTCTAAAGCTAACTCTTAAAATCCTACCTGAATCTATCCCCTTTCTTCTGCTCCAGAAGATTTCTGGTAACCCACTGGCTTGCAGAGGTAACTTAAGAGAGCCACAGGACTAGTGTCTGCTCACAGTGGGTTTCTAAAGCTCAAGATATCAGCCAAAAATTGTTTATTTGCCATGTTCCAGTGACATGAAGCCAGTTTGGTAGATGGCAACATTTCCTGCTCACTGCTCAAGAGACAGCTCTGAATCCCAGCCCAAGCCAAACTTTTTCAGTTATATAAGCCAAGTCACTTCCCTATAATATACTGTGGCACCCAATCTTTAAAAATGTGGCAACAGAACTTCCCTGCCTCTGAAGTAGGGCATACATCAAATTAATAACATTTTGCACAGGTACTGATGAGCTCAATGTTACCTAAATGCTGTATTTGGATAAAGAACTCCGAGAGTGAGGCAATCCTTTAATTGCCATGATCTTAATTCCTCCATCTCAGCTTTCCTATCTAACAAAGCATGCAGCAGTATCTGAAGAAGAGGTCAGATGTTCAGGGCTTCTTGTGTACCACACTGCTGTGCTGGTACAGACTGCTTAAGCATCTTACTGATTTCTTTTATTTATCTGTTTTTTTCCATAAGCCTTGGATGAATAACAGCACAGGGAACAAGAAGTCCAAAGGACAGAGAGGAAAGGAACACCTGCCAGACAAATATAACTCGTATATATGCACCCGTCTGTGCCAGGCAGGGTGGGCAATTAACAAAATCATTTCATCCATCCCTTCCAAGCTCTTTGTATGCAAATGCTATTCGGACATTCTAGTGAGTCACTACATAAAACAGATTTAAAGACCTCTTAAAGAAAGAGATTACTGCAGGTTTTTATACATCTTAAGGATTTTTATCTCCGCTTGTAGAGGAATGTTGTTAGTGATATGAAATATCTCTACCTATTCCACGAGCACACTTTGCATTGGTAGGATGCCCTGCAAGTAATTTGGCTAATGTGCTGCATTTGGAGAAAACCAAGAAGAGCCACAAGAAGTAGCTTTTCTGTCACTTCTTAAAAGCTCTAGTCTGCTTTATCATGTCTATATTTTATAAATGCATATACTGGCATTTCTAAGTAAGATTTATGGTGACTTGCTAAATGCAGAAGATTGCTTAAAATAACCATCAAGCACTTAGCCCAGCCTAGCTTTTCTGAGACCTAGGGGGTTTTTAGTGGGACTGAACACCTACAACACATTTACAATTCAACGTATTTAAAATGAGGATACCCTTTTCAACAGTATCATCTCAAAAGGCCTTAAATAACCTGCCTAGCATCTTGCACACAACCATAACCAGTCCTCTTCTATTACTGCCTACCTGATTTTAACTATTTCAATGGCTTTGGGAAAAACACAGCCTTAACAAACATGTCACTGATTAGCAAAGTAGCAACTGAAACACTTTCTGATGGGAATCCCTATATATACCATTTAAAAAAAAAAAAAAAAGCAAAAAAAAAAAAAAGCATAAAGAGTAAACACCCACTTTTAGAAAGATTTTGCATCTTACTACTGAGAGAACACATAGTACCTTTGTCCTTGGTTATTTTTGACAAGCAATGCAGGGACTCATACTCTATAGGAGCTCTCACTACTACAGACTACAACACATTTGCAGGTCAGGACAGACACCAGGTAGTTCCCTTCCTACCTCATTGCATTTCCTGAAGCTGAACACTGATGTAAAGATGAAGATGGAGTTGTTCAGCAGAACACAACATTGTCTGGAAACTATTCCCAGGAACTATAAATTGACAGGTACCCACTGACTTAAGCTGGGACTAGAAGAAATGCCAAGATGCTCTACAAAAGCAATCAGTGTGACAGTTTAGACCCGACTCTCCTTCTCATGGATGTGAGCATCTCTAGGAATTTGAGGCCATTTCAGACTTGTGGGAAGCTATGTGTGGGAATATCAGCAGCAGGTACCAGAAGACTCAATAGCAACTTGTCAAAATCTTGGGAGATTCTCAATGCATGTTTTCAGATCAAAAAGATTCAAGAAGGCCAGTCTCCCTAGATTCATGTGTTAAGCACGATGTTTCCCTCAGCATTTCAAATGGATCCAGCACACTGATGAAATGGAGGATGAACCACAGGGAAGTTCATAAAATATATCATCCCTTTAGCAGGCAGATTTGCCCTTATTTCTGACAACAGTTCCGGCTAGTGAAGCTCTGGGTGTTACTCTAACCGTAACAATCACTACCAAACCACCCAGTCCATAACCTGCCCTTTGCATCTGTGCCAGCATGAGTAGCCTCTGTGCTCTGAACTCAGCCAGCAGAGGTTGCAGAGCTGTTATGTCTGATCACTCCAGTGTCTCATCCTTTATCTCAACACAAGTTTTGGCTTTCTGCATGGAGGTACCAGAGACCAAGTGGTCCTGCCATGGTACTAAGCCCCACCACATAATTTGCCCTGGGGCAAGCAGGGGCCATCCTTTTCTGCTGCTCTGTCAATGGGGCACCCCTGGCTATCTGTACAGATCCCCAGGACCACCAAGGACGGGAGATGCTGTGGTGATCAAAGGGAGGACTGAAGCATTTGGGGAGATGTTTGAAAGAAAAGTCTAGAAGGCAAAATAGGAAAGGAAGGGCCACTGGGCACTGGAGAACTTTTTCTCTCCCTACAATCAGTCAGGGGTTTACTGTTTTTTCACCATCAACCCAATCTTTTGACAATGAAGAAAACATAATTCAGAAGAGGAAAGCGAAGGTATTTTTCACTAAGCAGCTAAAACCCAAAGTATAAAACCCCTTGCTCCCTGAAACAGGTGAGGGTGTTTTATCTCGGAGTCCTGAGATCAATTAACTAGGAAAGATATGAGAATGCGCATTGAAAATTCACAACCACCCAGAGACATTTTGATTTTCCTCTAGTTGAGGACAGGAAAAAAAAGAAAAAAAAAAAAAATAACAGGGGCAAACAGTCCCTTCAGGACATCATCCTGAAATAGGTTTCACGTGATCTTTATATCTTGCAGAGGTGAAAAAAATTTGAGGGACAGTAGGCAGGACACAGCAACACAGGCCACAACACGTCCATTTTCTTTCTACATCGTCTGTCTGAAATAGACTTGTGAGGGCTTCATATAATTTATCAGCTCCACCTACACATGCCTCCTGGGAAGGGCCCAGATAGAGATTTGCATTCCTGCAAATTCCTCATAACTGTTTGATACCAGCAGCATCAGGTAACCTCCTTGGTTTCATGCAGAAGCGAGACTGACAGGCTGAGCAGAGGCAAAGAAGCAAGAGCATCATGAAGGTCCAAGGGCATACGAGGCTGCGGCAGGGAAAACAGAGGATGGAGTGAGGGAGGATTCATGAATTCCCGAAGAGGAAGTCTGGGGTGTATGTCAGGGCAAACTTGAGCAGAGGATGGTTACAAGGTTGAGAGAAAAGTCAAAGCAATATCATAGTTGGAGGCTGCTTGGGACAGTTATATGTTGATTTTCTCATAAACCCTTTTAGGTGAGCAGCTGCCTGAGGCCAACCCTGCAGACACCAGGAGTAATATCCATTTTGTTGCATAACTGCAGGGTAAATCCTATTTGAAGGAGAGGTAGGCACCTGTGTGAATTTAAGAGCACTGCTTCTGGAGGTCTGAAGCTTTCCTAATGCTAGGTATTGTGCTAGGCAATTTTATGTCTGTACTGCAAGTCTTTGAGAGCAGAGAAAGCCTAACACACACAAACCGTTTTACAACTAAATGCATTCAAATTCAGCACTTCCAATGTCAGCTGGGGATCTTTTGGTACCCGGTACTGAATCTGGAATCATGGCAGAGAGAAATAATGGTGCTATTCAGGGTTTATCTCAGACAGCGACTAGATGTTTTGTTTTTGGTTTGGTTTTTTTTTTTCCAGGCTGCAGGCGGTCAGTGCCACATGACAGAGCAAACAGTAAACCCTGTTTCTGGCAATGGCAGCACAGATTTCTTTCTGCATGAAACTAAAGCCTTTCTGCACACTTTTCTCAGCCTAGCCATAAATCTCTCTTCACACTAATTTATTGCACTGTGCCCTGTGAATTCACATGAAGACAGCTTCATAAAAGAACATGCAAGCACCCTTACACTCGGTAACAGCATAAAGCAGATTTAGTGTAAACAAGAACGAGGACTGAAGGGATAGCACCAGTGGGAAGTCTGGTCCTGTGACTAAATTAATACAATGACAGCCACTCTGAAATTTGTCTTTTCTAGCAAAATGATGAGGTATCCTGAAAGTTTCCATGACAACACAGCCCAACCTTGTGTTACAAGATGCTTATGCAACAAAGCATCTGAAAGTACAGTGCCTGGGGAAAGCCTTCCAACAACAACAACAAAAAAGAAATCCAAGCCCAAAACCATCAAGAACACAGGGTTTCAGCTGCTTCCCCCACCTTATTCATATTATTTTTTCATGTGTTTTTTTCTTTTCTGAAACTTCAGATAAAAAAGGAATTTTACATAGTCTTCTGATTATATCACTGCTTGTTATTTTCAATTAAAAAGACACGCACAGAAATGTTGAGTAAATCTGACACATTTTTTTCTTTGGTCAAAGTGTTAAAACTTTGTAGCTTAATAGATTTTTCTGTTTCCAGAAGAGCTGGGTTGGTTGTTAGTCACTGTAACAGTGTCCAGAAGTGCCAAACACCAAAATCACTGTTCTCCGCAGTGTATGCTATCTAAAATATGAGCTATAAAATTTAGATAGAATATGCTTTAATGTAAGATTCTTCTATGGCAAAAGAGGACATGCTTTTACATCAGACAGGTTCTCACTCATGGTAGGATTCAGCTGGTTAAATGGAGATGTCTGATGCCATCTGAGATGCCCAAGGCTTCCCTGATAGCCCCCAGCTGCTACTCCAGAAGAGACCAGGGCTCTTACAGGTCCTGTGCTACATCTCTCAGCTGTGTGAATAAATCAGACACCAGAGCATTTAACACCAAGTAAGAGGACTGAGAGCAAATGAGATCTTGCACTATCAGAGTCATAAATAGTCTTCAGATGCCAGGATTTCATCTTATAAATCTTGTCTAGTGCACATCCAGATTAAAAATATCATCCAAAAAAAGTAATCAAGTGCTTAGTTTAGAGCCCATCTCTAGGAAGAGCCCAGACCTTTCTAATTTCAGGGTCCATTCCACTGATTTCAGTGTTACTGTGAAGTAGCAGAAGGTCCAAAAGTGCAAAAATTGAGTCCTCGAAGCAACCCCCTTGCATACAGGCTGGACAAGTTTCCCAGCAAAGCTTTCCACTAGGATGACAGAAACACAGGTGGAACAGAATATTAAAAGACATCTTATTAGGTTAACATGGCTGGAGAATTAGCCTGCAAACAAATAAGACAGGCAGGGATTATATAAGCTTTAATACAATCTTTTATCAGATCTGAGGAGTCCCTAATTAAACTAACTATGGAAAATAATACTTAATGAATCTGTAAATAAATACCAGCAGGAGAGACAACAGAGCTAAAGAATACCTACCAGGGAACGTCTGATCTCCAGAGGAGAGTTAAAAGGAGCAAAGCAAGATCAGAACTGCTAGAGCATCAGCCCTCATCACTAATGGACATCCCAGAGAGGAAACACACAAACACCCAGCAGAACACACACAACCTTCTACCTTCCCTCACTAGCTCTTACCATGCAGCTTCATCCCTGGTAAATTCAAAGCATTCATCAGTTCAAATGTCCTTTGAAGTCTCTCCTTTCACACACTACATTTCACTGTGTTTAAACCTCTGCTAACACTCCAGCAAGTTCAACCTGACACTGCCTTTGATTAGAAGGGTGTGTGCAATATCTTGCAAGTCAGGGAAACCACAGCAGTGCACATTGAAGGGTCTGTGGAAAGGAGATCACCCAGAATGGGTGAACCACTAAACTCCAGTAGAGCCAGATACATGAGATGTAAAATCTCCACAGAGGCCAAGACTTCAGGTGAGTCAAACAGGATGTAAAGTTCAGTCATTCTGCTCCAGGGGAAGGTAGGCAGCTGCCTTTCCTGAGAGCGGGATTAGTCTTCTGACTCTTGAGGAGCACCCCTCCACAATAAAACCACAGTATTTTAATGGTCTGTTATGGATGCCACCCATGCCTCTGCCTGCATCCTGCTACTCTGTGAGTATTGCTGGGAGCCAGCCCATACAGCAATCAAAGCGGCTGGCCACAAATTCTCTTCCTTCTGAAAAGGATTCTGCCATTCTTTCAGGACAATGTGCCACATGGTTCTCCCAGAATCACTCCAGGAAATTCAAATAAGCCACAAAAAAAAAAAAAAAAAAAAAAAAAACCACCCAAACAACCAACCACACTTCCACAGACACCCATGCCTGTATGTTTACTCCTCCCATAGGTGCTCAGGAGCTCTCCTCAGCATGCTGACAGCTAGTACTCTGCCCGGTGTACTTCCCTCCGTCAGCGCTCCTTGGTGGTGTTCAGCAACAAAGAGTTGGTTAACAGATAATTTCGTTCCATTTTAGCTGGCCTGCAATGCTGTTCCACAAAGCTTCCTGCAGCAGGATCATAACTTGTAGCTTCACGCTGCAGGAACCTCTTAAAGGGACAATGTGCCTGTCTCTTATGACTTTTCACATCAACTCCTCCTTCATTGCTGACCATCCTTTCCCAAAGGGTTGGAGTTCAACAGTAATTTTATCTTAGATCTTTTATCTTCAGCTTGCTCTCATTTTTTTTTCCTCTTATTAAAAAAAAAAAACACAGTTCTGAATTTTCTCATTCTTGACTCAGACTCAACTGAACAGCTGACTCTATTAATTGTCCCAAACCAGTCAATCCCAATGGGGATAACTGCATCGTGTCTAAAGAATCACTACAACAATCTACTGCTACAGCAATCCTCCTTTCCCAGCTACTCTCTGGAATAGCTTCTGCTGCTCTAGAAGCAGCAAACATATAGATATTTTACCCAGGAATGGGGGAAAAAAAAAAAAAAAAGTCAGAATAGCCTCATATTAGAAAGCCTAATTTCATTTCTCTGATTAGCCTAATATTGTGCACAAGTCCATAACTTACAGAAGAACTTTACACAAACCACTGAGCTGGAAAGTCAAACTGGGGATCAGCAAATAAACAAACAAATTATTCTTTTCATTTTGTTTGAATAATTCGTTTCAAGGTTTTTATTACATCATGTTTCATTTTTGATACTAATATACCAAGTTCCTCAAGGAAAGCTCAGAGATGAACATCTTAATTTCCACATGCAGCACAGAAAAAATAATTTTTTTGAATCTCCATACAACATGGATTTCCCTTATTTTATCAGTAAATATCTTAAACTGTTACCTTTGCCTCAACAATATGATGGTGAGAATAGAATGCCACCATCATGGGGAAGACAATACCATTAATGAAGTTACAGATTATATGTTTTTTCACCTCCTTTACAGTCCATTTTTGACAACTGATCTTGACACCTCATTCAAACAGGGGTCTTCAATGCATTTCAATTACAGGGAGAAAATAACCAAAATGTTGTACAATAACGAACTAACGTCAAGACTGACAAACAGATAGGATATTTGAAAAGTATCCTTGCATAGAGAAAAATACTGATCTGCAACATCTATTTCCAACCCTTACTTTACCCCTTTATCCTGTTCCAATGCAAAATAACTTTTCTTTCTTTCTAAATCTGCTTTTCTCTATCTTTATTTTTTCTCAGTTCAAATAACTTACCAGTTTCAGTGAGCTTGCTCTTCTGGGTGGTGTCTTTTAAAAATAAAGATACATGGCTTAGAAGGCAGGGTGTTTATAGGGAGAAGCTCCACCACAATCTAGATTATGTTAAGCGGTGGGAAGGACTAAAATCCCTAACATGTGCATACATATTCATCTACACCCACAGCATCACTGACAGCATTAGGTGAGCTTGTCTTGCTGCAAGTAGTGGCTCCTGTCAAAGCGTATAGTTTATATGTATAATATTGAAGCTTGGGCTTGTTTTGTTTCTTCCTTTTAAAGCAAGTATGTTGGTATAAGGAACAAAGGTCCCTTTAGAGACATATGTATTTAATATACTGGTGTTTGCAAAAGCAAAATGATGGAGACAGTAGCTAAATAAAATTTTACTTGAGTGATGCAGATAACTACGTTTTGCAATAATGAGATTCTGATTTAGCTGACCATGATGATTGTCAGCCTGGAAAAATGTCATTCAAGTGATTTATTTTTTTTTTCCCCTCCCCCTCTTTCTGTTGTCTGGAACAGAACTATTTTGTTTTCAGTTTATAATATATTTCAGGCCCGATGTTTGAGAACCTGAGAGTCTAACAACTGAAGTTGGAGGTATAAATGATTAATTCCTCTGGAAAACAAACAAACAAGCAAACAAACAACACAGCAGGATTTTTGTGTCTTTTACAAGATTTTGTGCATTTTCATTTGAATGGTGCAGCTGTACTGGGGAATAAAACAAGCAGAAGGCTTGCTTGTTGCACCTGAATACAGAGAGCTGCTGTGAGTCTTTCCTAAAATCAAAGGAATGTGCTCCTTTTTGCCAGCTGAAGTCCTTTCCAACTCAGAAATCTTCTGTTTCGGGATAAAAATAGCACCATGGTGACAGGGTTGTGTCCAGCCCTTCTCTCCAGCCCTGAAACAAGACAGCACCTGGCAAGAGCCTTCTGGTGTTAATGAGGTGATGTGCAAATACTGATGGTATCAGCTGCTCTGTTCCTGTGCAATGTGACTTTTCGTGATGCACCCTCTTGCCCTCTATGCATATAACCACACAACCACCACATGTAAGGACTTGCCATTTGTTGTGTTTCTCCTGCATTTTTCAGTCTCAGGTGCTGAGCTTTTCCTTTCCGCTCCCTGCTGTGAGGGCAGGTTGTATTTCCAAAGAATCACATTTCAAACATTTATTTTTTTTTTTAACCTTTAGCTCTTCTTTCTATTTTTACTCCCAAAAAAATTTCCAAGTGTTCCTGTCCCCTCTCCATTATCTCTGTCCTATCTTTTCAAGTTTAAGTAAGTCACACAGAAGCAGATTGGGTTTGGGTTTTTTTTGGTTTTGTTTTGTTTTGTTTTGTTTTTTCAGAAGCAGAAGGACAGACATCCATGATGCACATGTTATTTTTAATCTCCTTGCAGGATTTAATCTTTACCATCCTCTTCCACGTTCTTTCAGACGGATTTACCTATGTGGACTTTCACTGGTTTACAAAAAAAAAAAAAAAAAAAAAAAAAAAAAAAAAAAAAAAAAAAAAAAAAAAGAAAAAAGAAAAGAAAATCCTTCTAACCTTCAATATTTATTTATTGAAGTCTGTTATTATTTAGCTTAAATACCTCTGTTCCCTCTGTGGTGCTACCTTTCTTTTCTTCCAAGTATATTTATAGGCAGTTATCTCTACCTTAATTTCATTAAGCAAGGTCTCAGACTCCCAATTATTTTAGCATAATTGTGCATCCTATCCTTTAAATCTACATAATCAAGGGCTGAAGCATGGCTCTTTATCTTACATGAGACCCAGAAAGAGCGTGGAAGAGCTCTCCTTGTTTTAGAGAGAGCTATACATGTCTCCATGTCATGTTTTTGATCCCTCACCAGGCACAGCCCAGACCCACAACATCTGCTTTCAAAGGAAAAGACATCATTAATACTCAGTATCCCATAGCTGCAGGATGATGGTAATTCCACTATCCAACAGTCCCAAATCAGCTGGTGGCCACTCCAGCAAAGAGCAGCATCTTTTTATTGGGAATACACCTACAGAGTTTTAATCTTCACCTACATAAGAGGTCAAATTAAATGATGGATCTTACACATGTTTTGAAAGGAATTCCTGGGTAATGGGCTTTAGTTAAGGGTTTTCCAGTCACATAGGAACAGAATCAGGAAGGACGGAAAGACTTAAAACATTTGACCTGGTTAAAACTTTTTTTTTTTGTTAGTTAGTTAGTTTTTGGGGGGTTTGGTGGGGCACTGCTATGGAATGGAGGTTTGTGTCAGAGGTCACCACACACATAAACAAATAACCAAGACACTCACATTTCTGCACGTTGGGAAGTCTAAGGTATAACAAATTGTAGTGAACAGGTTAGGCAAGGTGAATCGGACAACAAGAACCAACATCTAAACTGGGGGAGAATCTCAGCCTCCGTGTTGCTGTAAATCAGAATGCCTATATCCCTTTCAATGAAACGACCCGGATGAAAAAGAAACATGAAGATGATAAAGTAGCATAGCATTCAAATATGTGTAGTAGCTCACTGCTGAATGTAGTATATCAGGGGTTGCTGTTGATGGGGAACAGTTTCCTAGTGCGAGTGATCCATTAGGGCACTGTAGAGTAAATTCTAACCTCAGAAAGGCTGCAATTACATATTTTAGAAAGCCGATGGCTAGGACAGGATGTGGTAAGAGAATATAAGATAATGAATGCTCTGGAGAAGATTCTTTCTTTCTCATGAGTCCAGATAGATGTTCAAAGAAATTAAGAGGTGAGGAATGAAAGGCAGATCAAAGGAATGTCATTTCTAACTCACCATGTGATTAAACTGTAATTAATTGCTATAGGATGGGGATGAAGCAAAAAAAATAACAGAATTCTAAATGGGATAGAACATCTACATAGATATCAGGAGTACCCACAGTTATTTTTATTGATGATTAAAATTTTTAATTAAAATAACTCACCCTATCAAAATATTAAGGCAGGATGTTAAATCTCATGCCGTAGGGCTTAAGAGAATCTCCAAATATAAAGGGCTCTGGATGACTCCCAGCTCACAAAGCTGATTATTCACATCAACCAATCATTTATTCTGACACTTCAATCCTACCCTATGGTTTCAAATGAATGGGGTTGGGTCTCTTCTTCTCTCAGGCTAAGTGGAATTTCTCAGCCCTAAACCATGCTGTCTTTGTGCTCAGAGTATCTGAGAACTGCAGGTGCTGAAGGACACGTTGCTATGCATTCCTTCAAAATATATATCCATGACCAATTGTATATGACTATTTTTCAGCCCAAAGTACAGAGTAGAAGACAAATTATCTGAAATTATCTCTTCTTGTTCTCTGTGATATAATAATGTCTAGCTTCCCTTTAAAACTTATCACCTTCCTGTTGTCCATTAGCTTGCTACTGACTTAGTAAAAAAAAAAAATAAAATTCAGAGTGGCTTACCATGGAGACATGACTGAATATAGAAATAAAGTGTGACATGTGAGAACCAAAGACTTAAAGCAGAAACACTATCTTTTATTAGATCAATTCATGGGAACTCCAGAAAGGGTTTCCATTGCACATATATCTCTGACCTGGTGATGCTAATTTAAATGTACTTCATATCCTCAGATAAAAACTGAGGTTAATTAATTTAGCATTCAGATCAATAATCCCATGAAAGATATTGAAGCGAATTTAGGGCAGAGCAAAATGTAATACACTGAATCCCTAGGGACCCACCTTATATCTCTTCAAAACAGTTACAGCAAAGGCATTGTAATGCTTACCTTAATCACGCTCCGCTACCAGCATGGTCCAGTCTTACTGTGTAGTAACTACTTCCAGGAACAACAGAATAAGACTCCTCCCTCTTTAATTTGTCTCCTTAGGGTGCCAATTAGCACAGGTTGATAGGAATCCCAGTATGATGAGAAATCAATTGCATGCTCAAAGGTAAAAACTCATTTCCTGTTAGGAGGAAAAAAAAACATGCAGCTAGATTATTGCAAAGATTAACAACCCAAGTGAAATGCACAAATGAATGCAGCTAACTTTAGCTCTTAAACTTGAAGCATATTCTTTTTCTAGCTGCTATTAGATTAAACTTTGTAAATATCAAACTTTAAAATTGTATGTTGTGTTAGCAGGTCTGGTGGGTTAGCTTTGTCAGATCTCAGTCAGTTCTTCTGCATATCTGGTGGGTTTGAGACTACGAGAGAAGCAAGAGAGCTGACAGCATACATATCCCTGGCATTGCAGCACAGGTGCAGCAATGCCAGTGATATATGCCAGGTGCAACACATCTACAGTGATAGCAATGAGAGGCTTGTCCCCAATCCAGAATGTCTTTCAGACCACACACAGCTTCCTTTTGTTTACCTTTTTCCTTTTTTTTTTTTTTTCTTTTTAAAAATATCCCCTACTGTTTATTCACCCGCTATAAATTAGGTAGGATCCAACTAATATCTGCTTTGCAGGTTGGGGCTCAGATGTCTTTTGACTTTCTTTTCAGAGGAAAAAAATGCTTCAAATTTAAATAAGGCCAGCATAGCTTCACGTGGCCTGTAGTTGTGGTCTGTGACCCTCAGAGAAGAGCAGAGCCTTCACATCTATTGACTGCTTTGTGGTTCTGGGCTAGAGGACTCAGTGTCTGTAGATCAGAGATGCTCACCTGTGATCATCTTTCTGATGGCTAAGGTATGTGTAACCAGACCCGTAATTAACTAGAAGCTGTTGTTAGGTTCATCAGTTGTACTTTCCAATAAGTAATTCCCTGCTAGTTTAGGAGCTGAAGATAACAAAAACTTCCCTGATCACTTTTTTTGCACACAAAGACTGTAGGAACTAGTACCTTCCTTTTGCATATGCAGCCATATGTGTTTACACACACTTGCATCAGAGCAACTAGATACGTGTGCACCAAACCTTCTGTAGACTCATCTAATTAACACCGATTTGATCTTTGCTGGTGTTCAGCGTGCTGGGTTGCACTAAATGGCCCAGATGTTTCCTTCCAACATTCCTGTACGTTGTTGGATGTAAGATACATTTAATTCCCATCATTATGCACAGTGCTTGCATATGCTCTACTGTGAGTCAACAGGATTTCAGGATGAGAGCCCTCAAAATTAGGAGCTGCAGAATCCTTCTTTAGCTCCTGTTTTATCCATGATGAGCCAGAAATAACAGTAGTTGCTCCAGGCACTTAACTTGCTTCATACAGTGTTTCCAGTGTACTTTTGCTTTAAGAGGTCAGAATAGCTGAGGGTCTACATCATATCTAACCCAGGGAAGACCTGTAAAATAGCAAATCCTCATCCAGTATTACCAAAGAGATCTGCATGGGGAAAGCATAAGGGAAACATAAGCAATCCATAACCATATTTTCTGTACTCAGGCTCCTTACAGAACACAGCTAGAACAGCCACAGCTATGCCTTTCATCCAAATATTCAATGAATAAACTATTCACAATCACATGGTAGACTGCAAAGATCAATTCACTTGCCCCACTTCTTTTGATCTTAATCCACATCTCCTCCCTTTAATCTGCCCGAAGGGTTTTGTCCTGTGATATACTAAAAGTAGTTTTGGAACTAGTGTGCACATCATATTAAAGTTGGACTATTTGGAGACTGAGAGTCTAAAAAAGATTAGGTGAACCCAGTGACTACACAGAACTTCCCACACATGCCCCCAATATTTCATTAATTTGTAATTCCTTCCTTAGGTGCTCAGTGAGGAAAAGACTGAAAAAGTTTTCTTTTTTTGTCCCAAGATTAGTTTTACCCTTAACAGAACCAGTCACACTCACTCTGCCTCTCCTAGCCTAAAGAATATAGAATCACAGAATGGTTTGGGTTGGAAGGGACCTTAAAGATCATTCAGTCCTGAGTCCCTGCCATGGGCAGGGACACCTTCCACTAGCCCAGGTTGCCCAAAGCCCCGTCCAACCTGGCCTCGAACCCTTCCAGGGAGGGGGCAGCCACAGCTTCTCTGGGCAACCTGTGTCAGGGCCTCACCACCCTCACAGGGAAGAACTTCTTCCTTATAATCAAATCTAAATCTACCCTCTTTCAGTTTGAAAACCATTACCCCTTGTCCTATCACCACATTCCCTTATAAAAAGCCCCTCTCCAGTTTTCTCGCAGACCCTCTTTAAGCACTGGAAGGCTGCTGTAAGGTCTCCCTGGAGCCTTCTCTTCTCCAGGCTGAACACCCCCAACTCTCTCAGCCTGTCCTCACAGAGGAGCTGCTCCAGCCCCCTGAGCATCTTTGTGGCCTCCTCTGGACCAGCTCAAGCAGGTCTGTGTTTTTCTTTCACTGGGGACCCCAGAGCTGGACACAGCACTGCAGGTGGGATCTCATGTGTGCAGAGATAGAGGGGAACAATCCCCTCCCCTGACTTGCTGGCCACACTTCTCCTCCTGCAGCCCAGGACACAGTTGGCTTTCTTAGGCTGGGAGTGCATGTTGCTGGCTCATAGTCAGTTTTTCATCCACTAATACCCCCAGATCCTTCTCTGCAGGGCTTCTCTCAATCCACTCATTGCCCAGCCCGTATTTTGCTTGGGATATATCACTAATTAAATCAAATTGAAATGGCTTCAGTTAACTAGAGGAGGGGAGCTATTCCTTAGTGCTTTTGTGAACATCCTCAAACCAAGCGTTTAAGGTTTTTGCCTTAGATTTGGAGTTGTGGTTCTATGTTTCCTTTAGACAGAAGGACGGGTTAAATCTTCCAAACCTCCGTGAGTGCTGTAACTACTGATCTGTTGGATGAAAGGGTGTCATATCTTTTTGTGTCTTGCTCCAGGCCAGATCTGTGAGGGATGCTCCAAGCTTTTCTACCAGCCTGATCAATACGGGTAGATGATCACCATGAGCGACTGTTGATCTGGACAGACATATGAGCAAATCAGAATTTCCAAAACTGAGGCACTTCTAGACACATTCAAGAGCAGAGTGGTGAGTGTCTGCAATGTTGGTCCTTTCAGAATAAGGCAGCTGAGCAGAGATTTACCAAGCACACCAAAGCAAGCACTTATCAAGGCTTACTTACCCTTGTGTCCCCTTCTCTCTATTCATCACCAGTTTTCCAGAGCTGGTCCCTCTGCCTATGTGATTTATTTCAAGCATCCATATGATGTTAACAGAAATAGGTCTCTGTACTAGTTGACATATCTGAGGACAGTGATATTACTGTTCTGTCATTATGAACTGCTCTTAATAAGAGTAGTTTGTGCTACTCCCCATTTAATGTGGTGTTTACTGGCTGGTTAATTATTACATGTGATTGTCCTGTGAACATGGGAATGAAAACCACTTCTCAGCTCTGCACCAGAATAGCTGGGGAAGTGTGAGGAAGCATGCTTTATCAAGGTTTTACCCCATAAGGCTGATTATCATTCTTTTTCAGAATTATCAGAGCTAGACTCATGATCTCATGTTTATCAGATCATTCTTTCCATCCTACTTCTGCCACAGAAACGCACTCAGCTGGTTGTTACTTAAGGTGGTTGCCTTTTAATTTTAGCCAGGATAGAAATGTCTCCTTTCTATACAAGTCCTTTCTTTAACAAAACCCTCTCAAATTGTATTTCCCTTATTTTGGCTGTGCACACAGATAAAACCCTCTCCTCTGTTCATCTCCTTTCTGCTTTTTGGCTGCCACAGCTTTCCTTCTGCTCATTCAACCAGCTGCAGCTAAGCTGGGCACATTGCTCTCAGTGAGCTCCCTTTGATCATTTCATCTTCCTCTACACATCAGAAACAAGCTCCTTTAAGCAGTTTTATAATTTATCCCCCATCTCATTTAGCTGACTCATTAGTTCCTCAAAACAAAACCAATTTCTGCCATCCTTCCACCGGCCTTAACACTAAGAGATTAAATGAAACACAGTATTTTCCCAGCTTTTCCCCAAGTAATGCCATCTAGCTCTTGGTCTGGCATGAAGTCAGGATGTTGCCAGAATAGGGACCCAGCTCTACAAAGTGCCTACAGGGAACACACTGCCATGCATCAAGCCCAGCAAAATGTTTTACTTGAAAGATAGCCATTTATTACCAAAACTACTTGTTTGTTTGTTTGTTTTTCCTTTATAACTTGCTCCAGTGGCTCCATTTGCATTAGGAAACACATGATATTAAAAATCTGACAATATGGGAATTATTTGATCTGACTGTATACCAAGTCTTGCAATGAACAAACTTTGCCTTCTTTATCAGATGCTTATTTTCAGTTCACAGCAGATGTCCTTATATCTGGGATTCCTGTGTGAACTCTGAAAAGCCAATATCCAGAGTAACACTGAGGACCAGACTCAATGCATCAGGTGGAAAAACTTTTATCCATCCTCTCTCTAAGGAGACGGTGCATCCAGAGAGGAAAGCCAGAGTCCTCCTGACAGGGACTCAAACCTCAGGAAATTACTCTGAAGAAGGCTTTCTCTTTCTATAGAAGAAACATCTGCCAAGCACATGCAGTGGTTTCCCTTAAATATCTGAAATGTAGCAGTATGGATCTGGACTTTTAAACAAGTCATTGATTTTTACAGTTGGCAAAGAGATTTAAGGATATAAACTTCTGTAAATTTGTGAATCCATAACAAAATTCTGGTTTTGTGGAGGTAACAATTTCTGATTGTTTCCTTCTCTCCACAGCAGTAAGCTTTTACTCCGGAATGCCTGTATAACCTTTCTCCTTCCTCTCTTTCTTCATTTACACATTTTTGATTCAGGTATCATGAGCAAACCTTAAATTCATTCATTTTTCACTCTTTTACTTTAAAATCCATTTGCTATGTATTGCACACCCTTTAAAATGCACTTCAGGGATAACTTCTTGCTTTTTTGTTATGCCTTTACAGTGTTGTATAAATCAATAAGAATTTTCTTTGTTGTTTCTAATATTAAACTTCCTGCATGATTACACCTAAAAGGGAAAGAAATGCTTCCAGATGAAGTCATGTGCTATGGCCCCACAAGACTCAGATTTACAGCTAGGGTTTCTTTCTAGGTCTAGTAATTTTTGTTTGTAGGCTGATACTTTTCATGGAAAAAGACGTCAGATACAAACAAGTGATGTGAAGATAAAGCATATGGATCATTTTCCTCACTCCAGTGCATCTTATTAAGATAGCAGTTAAAGAATGAGTGAGGTCATGGTTTAAATATGGTTCAGATTAGTCATGAACTAAATCTGTTTCTAATAAAAACTTCCCAGTCAGTGGCCTGTGTAAAAGATATGTGATGCTCACCCAGACCTCCTAAATAGACCTAATTATCACTTTTCTTGTTTTTTTATAAATGATAGGTAGTAAGAAGGACTTCTGCTTTTCAGCATAAATTCCCTCTGTCATGACAGTTCACACACTGTAACTGCCCTATAGCAGAGAGGCATTGCACTTAGGGCTTGTCATCACTTCTCAAAAACATGAACTCATTACAAAATTTAATCAAAAGACCACAAAATATAGTTGTTAACTTTGACTAAAACTTAAATAAAACCATCATTTTCATTGTAGACACCTTTGAAATATTTAATCAGAGTTGCCTTCCTGGCCAAAGCAAAAACCATTCCTTCCTTGGATTGCTGTTTTATCTTTTCTGGATAAGAGGGAATGGTCTCAAGTTGCACCAGGGAAGGTTTAGACTAGATGTCAGGAAGCATTTTTTTCCAGAAGGGGTTCTTGGGCTTTGGAATGTGCTGCCCAGGGAGGTGGTGGAGTCCCCATCCCTGGAGGAGTTGAAGAGTCGGGTCGACATAGCGCTGAGGGATCTGGTGTGGTTGGGAACTGTCAGTGTTGGGTTGATGGTTGGATGGGCAATCTTCAAGGTCTTTTCCAACCTAGATGATTCTGTGATTCTGTGATTATTAACCTCAATCTGTGTGCAGTTTTTGACAGGAGGGTTGGGGCCAAGGGAAGAATAAATGGACACCTGCTTTCTCAAGTCCACTCTCTTTCTTTGATGCCACCTTATTCACTGGACCAGGTAATGTCCTCCATTGAGTCCTACATACTCCAGCATTCTGGTCTTCTGTGTTACAGAGAAATTCAAAGCAGAAGTGAAAGCAGTGCAGCTACTCTGATTAGGAGAAGCATGAGAAAGCCTGCTCTGCAAGAGCCAGGCAAAGGGGAAGATGAGCAGAGACAACATGGCAGGATTGGAAAAGAGCTCCTTCAACCAACCAACAATCTCAGCTCAAAAATTAGTATAAGCAAGCTCTATACAGGAAAAAAAAAATGAAAATTAGAAGAGGTCTTCCTATTGACAGAGTGGTGAGGTACTAAATCACCCTTTTAATCAAATAATAGGGGAAATTTCCATCTGGATGCCAACAGCACGGGTTGTATTCTGTCACTTAGAAAGTCCTTTCCAGTGCCATATCCCAGCTTCATTCTCCAAGAGGTACGTAGTTAAATGCCACAGCATCAGTAACAGCTCTTGCTACCTGAGCAGACCAGGTAGGTTAATGTAGGCTCGGCCCCACCAAACTATCTTAAATTGTGCATAGTGTTAAAAATAAAAAAGCTAATCCAGAAAGTTGGCTCTAAATTCCAAACTCATGGTGGGTAGGCTAAACTCAGCCAGAAGAAATATGTGCCCCAGAGAATCAGTCTTCCAACCAATCTTAGACTCATCTCTTATCATGGAGTATTTTATCCCCTGGAGCTACCTCTTTCTCTCAAGAAACTAATTTAGACTAAATTCCTAAATTTTAGATGGCTACAGATAATCTGAACATGACATACATGACAGTTTTGAATACATGCTGCGTTGGCTAATTCTTCCTCCTGTGGTAAAGTATTTGTGATACTGCTTCACAAGAGCAGCAAAAGACATAGGAGCAAAAAGACCATAAAAAGAAACGCGTGACACTACACAGGCTGTCATCTCCTCAGGTCTCATCTTATGATGTCTAAGTGTGTCAGCCCTGGAGCAAGTGACTTCCACGCAAAAGTGAGGCATCACAAACTAATTCTAGATCTGTGCATCCTGGGGACACTGGGACAGCACATATAAGGGGCACATGTGAGATTGATTGTATTTTAGTTTGGGACTATTACTGTGTGCCTTTTAAAGTCTGTAACAGCCTTAGTGGCAACACCACATTCATATTTCTGTGTCATCTGGATTCAAGTGGTTGTATTATGGATATGACTCCTACCTTAGTTATTCTGGTTTCAGCTTTGAGATGACAAATAGGCAATCAGGCCCAGTCAGCATGGGTTTATGAAAGGCACATCCTGCTTGACTAAACTGATCTTCTATGACAAGGTGACCCACTTAGTGGATGAGGGAAACACTGCAGCTGTTGTATACCTAGATTTTAGTAAAGTCTTTGACACTGTTTCCCACAGCATTCTCCAGGAGAAACTGTTTGCTCGTGGCTTGGATGGGCATATTCTTCACTGATTAAAAACTGGTTGGGTGGTTGATCCCAAAGAGTGGTGATGAATGAAGTTAAATACAGTTGACGGCTGGTCACAAGTGGAGTTCCCCAGGCCTCAGTACTAGGGCCAGTTCTGTTTAATTTCTCTATCAATGGTCCTGATGAGGGGAACAAGTGCGCCCACAGTAAGTTTGCAGATGACACCAAGTTGGGCGGGAGTGTTGATCTGCTTGTGGGTAGGAAGGCTCTACAGAGGGATCTGGAGAGCCTGAATTGATGGACCAGGGAAAAATGTATGAAGTTCAACAAGGCTCAGGGATGGGTCCTGCACTTTAGTCACAACCCCACGCAACACTACCGGCTCGGGGAAGAGTGGCTGGAAAGCTGCCCAGCAGAAAAGGATCTGGGGGTGTTGGTCAACAGCTGGCTGAATATGAGCCGCAGTGTGCCCAGGTGGCCAAGAAATCCAACGGCATCCTGGCTTGTATCAGCAATAGCTTGACCAGCAGTGACAGGGAAGGGATCTTAGCCCTGTACTGGCACTGGTGAGGTTGCACCTTGAACACTATGTTCAGTTTTGGGCCCCTCACTACAAGAAAGACATTGAGGTGCTGGAGCGTGTCCAGAGAAGGGCAATGGAGCTGGTGAAGGGTCTAGAGCACAAGTCCTGTGAGGAGTGGCTGAGGGAACTGGGGGGGTTTAACTTGGATAAAAGGAGGCTCAGCAGAGACCTTATCACTCCATACAGCTACCTGAAAGGAGGTTGTAGCGAGGTGGGTGTCAGTCTCTTTTCCCAAGTAACAAGAGGTAGGACAGGAGAAAATGGCCTCAGGTTGCACCAGGGGAGGTTTAGATTGGATATTAGGAAAATTTTCTTCACTGAAAGGGTTGTCAAGCTGTGGAACAGGCTGTCCAGAGAAGTGGTGGAGTCACCATCCCTGGAGGTATTTAAAAGATGTGGAGACGTGATGCTTAAAGACATGGTTTAGGGGTGGACTTGGTAGTGTTAACAGTTGGTCTCGATCTTAAAGGTCCTTTCCAACATAAATAATTCTATGATTGTATGATTCTAAGTACATTAAATTCAGTGGAGTCATCCAGATGGACAGAGAGGTTTTAATCAGGTTGCCACCCTGCGTCCTATTCAGTACAGGTTCCCATTTATTAGCCAGATATACACCTGAACTGTTCTGCTCTGCTGAGAGGTGACGTTTGACGATGGGCCATCTTCATCTTAATTCTGCTCACAGCTGTCATTAGCATCTCCTGGCTTACCCACAGCATTCCCATACTCCTAGGCTCTACTTGTGAAACTAATGAGATGCTAATCAATACTGTTCTGTGCAGCTTCATTGTTTAGCATGCCTGGCAGGGCTATATATCTGAAAAAGCAACATGTTAGAGGAAGAAAGCCATCTTATATAACTTCCTCTTATGATGTTCAAGTGGTGCCTATTTTGAAGAATGTAGGGAGCTGAATATTTCTGTCTACATCATCTCCTTATGAAAGGAAAGTTTTGATCTAATCTTGCTAATTATGTCTATCATGCTAGTATTTTGCTCAGTTTCATAGAAATTGAAGTTGTGAAGTTTTAAAATAGCCTGAAACAAAGCAGCATATCACAGGTGGTAAGAGGCCTGCAAGGGATGAAATGGGAAAGAAGCATAAAGGGATTTAGCTCACTCCGTTTAAATGAAGGGAAGGTGAGGTGAAGGGAAAATGAAAACGTGTGAATGTTTTTCAAATGAAAATTAGATAAGGGCAAGAACAATCTATTTCAAGCGGTCCTGAAATATATTCCAAAAAGCTTTTGCCTTATATTTCAGATGAGGAAAAACTTGATAGAAAGTATGGGTTTCCACTGAAAGCCATTTAAGCATCAAAAAGGCATCCAACAAAATTTCTGAGCTAATCTTGGTGCTGGGTGAGCTGCTCTTATTGCTGTGTATTCAAAGGGATTTGAGCAAACGTCGTCAACAGGATTGTATAGGATCAAAAATACCTAAAAGGAAGTGAGCTGTTCCATGAATGAGAACACAGGGTGATTCTCATCCTCTTAGACAATAGGAGGGATTTCTCTGGGCTTCCAAAGCTGGAAGTATGGAATCCTCATCAGCTTGAATATGAAGGTCTCGGTTCTCCATTATCAAGATTAAAGCAATACATAAAACATACAAGAAGTCATCTTCAGACATGATGACCTGCAGGGTGAAAAACGACCTTTAGAGGAGGAAAATGAAGTAGCTATACTTGGTGCGATGGAAGAGATCCTTCAGGCTTAGCTGCTAACACAGTTAATTAGGATTTCCCTTGGAAACTCTTAGTTACTTATATTTACAGGAAACAGTGAACTCAAAACATTTAATAAGGCCTAAAGCTGGCACAGGTGGAAAACTTGCTGCCTCTTGCCCGTCGAGATCAAAGAGAAAGGCTCGACACCTGGCAATAGCAGTCTCGGAGAGATACCAGTTTCCTGTTCCAGATTTCTTATGTTTCTGTTCTCCCAAAACATGATTCTCTGTGCAGCAGCAGCCTAAGTTCCTCCTAAATAATTAGTCAGAGAAAGGAAAGAAATAACAATGTAATGCCCAGCCCCTGCACTGATGGATGCATGGGGAGAAGAGATCTCTGTGTTCTGAGGGAGGGAACAGTACATGTTTCCTCTGTAAATTGTTCTGATTATGCCCTAATTACTGTATCTGGAGAAAATCCTTCAGATGTTCTGCTCTGACGTTTCACCTTTCAATTTTGAGGAACAACTGCAAATTGCTGTAAAAGTCATGAAGCTGCCGGTGAGAAGGTCACTAGTTAGCTTGGTACCATAGCTTTAACACACCCTCAGTTTCCTTCATTTACTTTTCTCTGCTCAGCCAATTACATCCAACCCAGACAGAGGTTATACTACCTCTGAGAGAAGAGGTTGTAAAAGACAAAGATGCTTCATAAAGTGGTCTTCAAATCAGGTTCAAAACCCCAAGTCACAGTCTTATAGCAACTTAATATATTAGAATCTATAAAGATCATGAATTGGAGCCCTCGGGTGTCACAGTTCATATGATCATGGACTTGTGCAAAGCATTTGGCACTGTGGTGCATGACACCCTTGCCTATAAAATGAAGAGACATGGATTTGATGGATGGACCACTCAGTGGATGAAGAATTGACTGGATGGCCACACTCAAAGAGTTGTGGTCAATGGCTTGATGTCCAAGTGGAGACCAGTGATGAGTGGTGCTCCTTAGGGGCTGGTATTGGGACTGGCGCTGTTTAACATCTTTGTTGGCGACATGGACAGTGGGATTGAGTGCATCCTCAGCAAGTTCACTGATGACACCAAGATGTATTATACAGTTGATCCCTTGAGGGAAGGGATGTGCCATCCAGAGGGACCTGGACAGGCTGGAGAGGTGGGACTGCAAATCTCATGGAGTTCAACAAGGCCAAGTGCAAGGTCCTCACATGGGTCAGAGCAATCCCAAGCATTAATATAGGCTGAAAGATGAGTGGATTGAGAAAACACTAGAGGAGAAGGACCTGTAGGTGTTGACTGACAAGAAGCTCAACAGGATCTGCAATGTGCGTTTGCATCCCCAAAAGGCAACTGTATCCTGGGCTTCATCGAGAGAACTATGGGCAGCAGGTCAAGGGAGGGGATTCTCCTACTCTTGTGATACACACACCCTCCCCGGAGTACTGTGTTCAGCTCTGGGGTCCCCAATATAAGAAGGACAGGGACCTGTTGGAGCAGGTCCAGAGAAGGATCATGAAGATGCTCAGGGGTCTGGAGCAGCTCCCCTGTGAGGACAGGCTGAGAGAGTTGGGGGTGTTCAGCCTGGAGAAGAGAAGGCTCCACACAAGGGGTAATGGTTTTCAAACTGAAAGAGGGTAGATTTAGATTTGATATAAGGAAGAAGTTCTTAATTGTGAGGGTGGTGAGGCCCTGGCACAGGTTGCCCAGAGAAGCTGTGGCTGCCCCCTCCCTGGAAGGGTTCAAGGCCAGGTTGGACGGGGCTTTGGGCAACCTGGGCTAGTGGAAGGTGGCCCTGCCCATGACAGGGGGGTTGGGACTAGGTGAGCTTTAATGTTCTTTCCAGTCCAAACCATTCTATGATTCTATGATGATATACGGGATGATAAACTTAAACGGATGACAGCTTAATTTAGGCGGATCTTCTAAGACATTGCCTGCTCTGTCACCTTTTCCACATAGGTGGTCAGCTGAGTTAAGATGCAGAGCAGACAAGTAGAAACTGTAAAGTTAAAGTGTCCAGGATGAATCCCGAGTCCTCTGCTCCTCTGCCATACAAACTTTTTTGTTCAATTTTCAGTCATCTTAATATGACTACAAGATACTTCATATGTGAAGCACATTTCAGTCCTAGGTAGGACATCCTCTTGAGAAATCTTAACTATTGATGCCAAAACATGAATCAGGGAGTTCCTCACCCATTTTTCTGCCATGTGTAAGAAAGAAATGAAGTCACAGCAGGGCTTATTGAATCCCTGCAGTATATGGTATACTACTTTTTCCTGGGAAAAGGAGGAGCTAGAATGTAGACATATCCTTGAAGTCATGATGTAGTGCTGATGGTACTTAGGACCAGTTTTAAAACAAGCCTCCAATCCTTGATCTAACCACTGGATATTATTTGATAAGATCATTTGGCTATGAAAAAAATAACAGTAAGTTTTCAGAAGTGTCAAATGCTTGTTCTCATGCTGCTGTGAGATGTGTGTCTGGTTATGAGCCCTCAGTTTGCTAGTTGCATGGCAAAGAGACATAGCACATGTGTGGAATATTCATGTATGTTCTATTTTTTCAGGAAAATGTTTGTGCTATTGTTTCTGGAACACCTGGTGTGGCTTACATCAAATCACAATGATTCATCAATGCTAAAACACTCTATTCAACCATACCCAGGAAGCTCTAGAAGACTGTTGCATTGGAGAGTAACCTCCTTGGTCTTCCCATCTAAATGCACCTACAGATACGACTGGTTCTTCTTGTTGAAGGCCTTAAGACATCAGATCTGCAGGGCACTAATAAATGCATTAATACATTGTAGTTCAGCTACAGGTTATGTAACCGAATGCTTACAGAACAGATGCCTTGAAGATATGAAATTAAGATACAGTGGAATACTGGAACTTTTTAATATAAACTGCTTATGCACCGTCCAGTGCAAATACATTCATCCATTCAGTAAAGCACCGTCCTGGGGTCTTTGGTTTTTTTTTTATTTGTAAAAGAAACAAGGCTCTAGTACCATCAGTGGAAGTCACCATACAAGGCAGGTATTTTTTCAGGCTTCAGAACAATTCTGCCAACTTTGGTTTTCTTCAGATATTACTATTTAAACCAGCTATAAATATTACATAAAATATCATACATCAAAGAATTCAGCCACCACATGATTTTCTGAATTTCTGTCTTGAGACATAGGGAAATTATCCCAGAGACATCTGATCATAGTCTTGAGACAAGTTTATATTTATTAAAAATCCTCTTTTGCCAAATTGTTTAGGAAAGCCAAGAATACGACTGTATTAAAGAGAGAAAAACACAACCTTGTTCATTACACTTAGTATATGTGGTTGGTTCTGACATTCTGTGTATCTTAAAACCAAAAACATCAGCAACACTATAACAAAGCGCAGTTATTGTGCAGTGGGTGAAAAATGTAATAGTTGAAAAACCAGCAGTCATACAAGACCAGTGACAAAGGTGAAAACTAATGTTTTTTTATTGATTTACCGACTGACTTTTATACATTGTTCTCCAAAAGATAGAGGAGCAATGACTACACAACAAAGAAAAGGAGGTGAGGGGAAGGGAGGGGAGGGGAGGGGAGAGGAGGGAAGGGAAGGGAAGGGAAGGG
>NW_020799095.1:148292873-148502749 GCF_003259725.1 Athene cunicularia
AGGGAAGGGAAGGGAAGGGAAGGGAAGGGAAGGGAAGGGAAGGGAAGGGAAGGGAAGGGAAGGGAAGGGAAGGGAAGGGAAGGGAAGGGAAGGGAAGGGAAGGGAAGGGAAGGGAAGGGAAGGGAAGGGAAGGGAAGGGAAGGGAAGGGAAGGGAAGGGAAGGGAAGGGAAGGGAAGGGAAGGGAAGGGAAGGGAAGGGAAGGGAAGGGAAGGGAAGGGAAGGGAAGGGAAGGGAAGGGAAGGGAAGGGAAGGGAAGGGAAGGGAAGGGAAGGGAAGGGAAGGGAAGGGAAGGGAAGGGAAGGGAAGGGAAGGGAAGGGAAGGGAAGGGAAGGGAAGGGAAGGGAAGGGAAGGGAAGGGAAGGGAAGGGAAGGGAAGGGAAGGGAAGGGAAGGGAAGGGAAGGGAAGGGAAGGGAAGGGAAGGGAAGGGAAGGGAAGGGAAGGGAAGGGAAGGGAAGGGAAGGGAAGGGAAGGGAAGGGAAGGGAAGGGAAGGGAAGGGAAGGGAAGGGAAGGGAAGGGAAGGGAAGGGAAGGGAAGGGAAGGGAAGGGAAGGGAAGGGAAGGGAAGGGAAGGGAAGGGAAGGGAAGGGAAGGGAAGGGAAGGGAAGGGAAGGGAAGGGAAGGGAAGGGAAGGGAAGGGAAGGGAAGGGAAGGGAAGGGAAGGGAAGGGAAGGGAAGGGAAGGGAAGGGAAGGGAAGGGAAGGGAAGGGAAGGGAAGGGAAGGGAAGGGAAGGGAAGGGAAGGGAAGGGAAGGGAAGGGAAGGGAAGGGAAGGGAAGGGAAGGGAAGGGAAGGGAAGGGAAGGGAAGGGAAGGGAAGGGAAGGGAAGGGAAGGGAAGGGAAGGGAAGGGAAGGGAAGGGAAGGGAAGGGAAGGGAAGGGAAGGGAAGGGAAGGGAAGGGAAGGGAAGGGAAGGGAAGGGAAGGGAAGGGAAGGGAAGGGAAGGGAAGGGAAGGGAAGGGAAGGGAAGGGAAGGGAAGGGAAGGGAAGGGAAGGGAAGGGAAGGGAAGGGAAGGGAATAACTAGTAATATCCAAGTGGAACACGAGAAGATCTATGAAAGAGCAGATACCCTTATTTTTTTTTGGCACAATCTGTGGCATAGCTGTCTGCAATTCCTCTGGAGATCTCTGAGCACAGCATGGCATGTCAAGAGAAACAGAAATGTTCTATTCACAATAGTAATGGAATAAATATATTTCCAAGGAGCAGGGTGTGTGTGTGTGTAAATTAAAAGCCTGTCCCATTTGGGTCTGATTTTATCCAACATAATTGCTAGGATTTATCTAGGACTTGCCTGTTCCCAGCAGGTTGGTCTGGTTTTTTAAGAAACACGTGCACAAACGTGTGAAATTCTTGTGTGCCTACCACAGCCATGGACATGCTTGTAGTGGAGAAGTAGGTTCATCAGCCAGGAACAGGTTAGAGCAGCCCGATGGTGATGGAGCCTAAACCATTCTGCCATGTGAGGAGTCCCTGTATTGTGGGGCTACCTTAGATCTGTGCTTGGACATGGATGGAGTGCAATACACAGGGAAGATTTTTCTGCCCACTGAAGATTTATAGTGAACAAAAGGGGGACAGGGCGAGACTATCCAGTGCTGATACATACCATGACAGACTGCACCACCATCCCCAATCTTTTGTAGGAAACATTTATTTTCTAGACCACAAGTGGGAAGAAGACCTAAAGCCATTACAGAAATCGACCTCTTCCTAAACCTCCATACACTCATTCAGCAGTACCACCATGGACTCAACCCTGGGAACATCCAGAGAGGCAGGAGCATACATACAGAGATTTCAGGATTGTCTCCAGAGCCTGCATGTCTCCTTGAGGGCTGCTGTCTATGCGTGAGGGGTGTCCTCCTCATGCACAGACACCCCTTTAAAGCACTGGGTGGTTCAGTCTTTAGAATCAGGCAAACAACTTAACACCATGATCAGGTCTAGAAAGAGGCAGGGAGGCAGAAAGCCACATACAGGCCATCCTCCAAACATCTCCAGCACACCAGGACCTCCGCCGTGTGCAGAAGGCCTGCACCATGCTGAGCAGCTCCATGCCTCTCTTTTACACAGAGACAACATAACTCTCTCACATCTGTATAAAATCACATATGAAACCAGAAGGACCTGGGAAGTCAGGGGAGAGAACAAAGCAGAGAGAAAACAATAATAATTGGTTTAATCCACCCAAGGAACAGGCTGCCAGTTGGCACTGCTGGCATTTAGTGTATTAACTGTCAGCACCTGACGGATTAAGCAGCAGAGCTCAGTGATATTTTTCTGCTGTAGGAGGCAATTCTACACCGACGAAGGGCATTTACTTTGAGAGAAAAAAAATCGTGCTCTGTACTCTGCTCTTGGTTTACGTTGAAATAACAGCAAAGTGGCTTCACATATACACCAGGGTAGCTGACAACAGAATTTGACCTGACTTCAACAAAACGACATTTGATTAGAGGGGAAGGGATGCGATCCACAAGGATGGAGAGCTCATTGTGTCTGTGTTTGTACAGCTGCTAATGCAAGAGGGTTCTTGATCCATGACCAGGTTTCCTGGGCGTTACAAAATACTAATTATAAAATCCATCTATGTGACAACACAAGTCTAAAACCCCAAGCTGAAGCACTTGTGACTTTCTTACATTTAGGATGAAAGACAGAGTGTCTGAAACACTTAAATGTAAGTATCCTGCAAAGCTACCCAAAGTTAAAGTTTGGGTAAACACTACAGGGCTTCCAGAAACGCTTGATGAGTTTTTCTGTAATTCAGTAAAATATCTACTTACATAATACCTTGCTGTGCTGGAACAGTTAACTTGTAACCAAAATAACTGCTTTCTTTTCAAAAGATTTAGAAAGAGATTTACATGGACCAAAGGTTTAATTTGAGTGTAAACATGATGGAGAGACAGGTGGATGAGTTGATCAGTGCTGTGTTGTTTCACAGCCTCTGACCCAAATTTCAGCCGTAGATGTAAACAAGCACAGATTCCGTAAAATGATCCCCGCACAAGATCATTGCTGGCTGGGAGCAGCACCATGTGTTGGGTGGCTATGGAAAGTGTGAAGGAGGTTTTGCCAAGATATTTAAATGTTTTGTTGTTGTTGTTGATGATGATTGGGCTTTTTGTTTTGTTTTAATGAAAACCACTATTCTAAAACTTATTTTTCTCCTCCATCTGTCCCTCATTTTCTGAAGAAATGAGTTTATGACATAGATATTCTCGAGACTAGGAATTTGATTCTGCCACATGTTATACAAGGGCACGCTTTGAGCCTTATTCTGATTTTCCTGTGGAAAAAAAAAAAAGCTGTTCATATCCTCCTATCCAGGAAATAGTTTCCTGCAATCAAGCAAAACCCTCTCCTACTGGCTCTGTTTCAATTTGCTTTGTCCCCTCTCCACTCCAGCTGACTTTACACCCCTCTTTCCCCAGGCCATTCTACCTAGCCCAGTCTCATGTCTTCTTGCAACTGGGTTCCTTGGGCTTTGCTCTCAGGTTTGCTAGCTTGCAACCCGCCACTGTCAGCTTTAGCCAGTATCTCTTATCCTCCATCATGGTGCCTGCACAAGAAAGAACCGTCAACACAAATGATAGGATTTCTGCTGTCAACACTCATTCTCTGTCAACACCCTCTGCTGTCAACACCCTTTATCTCCAGTTTACCAGAGGTAGGAGGGATGGGATTCAGCTCCAAATTCAAGTACCTACATATAGATGTCTACATGTAGGTGTCCAAGCTTCTATTAAGCCAACAGAGTTTTGGTCAGCCCGTCAATAAAGCCTAGAGAACAGTTCATCTCTCTGCGCTGTTGGATACCTCTATTCTCCTCTAGGTTTCTCTGGAGCCTATTGTGCATGTTAAAACTTAATTGTATGAACATTCACATAACTAACGTGCATGCTGACACTCATTAATCCTAGAGTCAATAAAGAGAACTCCTGGCCAGTCTATGGATGGAAGGTGCAGGTGCTGCTGCATATGGGGATGCTGTGAGGTGCTGGAACATGGGCAAGAGTGTCCATGTCTTGAGAGCTTTTTGCCTCTACTATATTTTCCAGAAGATTTACAAGCTTGGATATCTTTGAACCAGCAGCAAATGACACGTCTAACATTAAGATTATCCACAAAGGGACTTTCAGCTACTCTGTGCACTATGGCTTCTTGAAGTGCGGGAAAAAAAAAAAAAAAAAAAAAAAAAAAAAAAAAAAAACAGTTAGCATCTTTTCTTTTACATGGAAGAAAATAATTTCTTTCTTCAGTTCTCAGTCTTTAGAACAACTGAAATAGTACAACATACATACACACCCTTCAGTTTTAGGCACACACCCAGCAAGATAAATTTCTGCCAGGATAATTAAAGTTTGGCAAAGTTACAAGTAACAGAAATGAGGGCAAATCTTGCATAATCTTAACCCTATCTGGCTCTACTAGCTCAGTTTATCATAATAAAACCCTTTCTTCAACCAACACCACACAGAACTTTCTCCTCCTCTCTGTTTTCACTGACCTCTCAAGGAGACAGAGTCCTAGTCTCTATTTTTATTGGTAAAAGCACAAAAATGTTTTTCTTTCCTAAATAAATGAGAAGTCCGTCTTCTTTCAGTTCTGTCAGTGCACTTATTTAATCCACTTATTTAATCTAACCTCCTCTCAGGTTACCCCTGTGGCACCTAAATGACTGCTTCTCAAATCCTTGCCTCTTTCAGAGACTTACATGTGATCTGCATTGTCTTCTTTTCCACTTGTACTTCCCCATTACCTGTACGCACCTAGATTTTTTTCCATGCTCTACACTGATAGTATCTTTTCAGGTCAGAGACCACTGTTCTGTTCTGTGTTTCCACAGCTTTCCAACGTAATCCTGGCACAGACTCATCTTCTTAATAGTAGTGCACAGATACAAATAAAAGACATGAAAGACATGTACAGCTAATGGCTACAAGCAGATCTTAGTAAATATTTCAGCTAAGACCTTCTACTCAACAAAAATGTGTTATTTTTGTTATTAATTGCTAGGTCAAAACATAGTTTTCTAACCTTTTCAATTAAAATGCAGCAAGACCTGATAATGAATCACTGAATCTCGCTACAGAAACTAATGACCTCTCACAGTGCATCTCTTCTTATTGACATTCCCCTTGGCTCAGGAGTGACTCACCAGCTGCTGAGCTATGAACTTTGAAATGTTTACTTTCACACTACACAGTGTGGCCTTCATTGCTAATGAAGAGTGAGGACAGGGCAGGGAGACAAATCACTCCATGCCAGAAATTTTATCACCCTCAATCATCACAACAATATGACTTAAAAAAATTGATATATTGAAAAGTGATAAAAAGTGATATATTGAAAGCCATTATTGATTAATAATTTTCAAGACTTCCAAAGATGGATATAACAAGTGAAAGAGATGCTACATGGCCTATAGTCAGAGTCAAAATTAGCAAAGATTTCTGCTTTTGCTCCAGTTCTCTGCCCTCCAAGTGTGTGTGCAACAGGACCTCCTCTGGGCTCAGCCTCCCAGCAGTGACTGTGTTATAGGCAGAGACCACACCTCTGTAGCTGAACGGTGCTGGGCAAACCAGAAGCTGTAATACTTTCTCTCTCCGACAAATAAAATGAGAAAAAGTGAGAAAAAAAAGATGCTAGAGGTAAGAAGAGTAAGGGTTGTTTGCTTTTGAATGATCTCTGAAGGGTTTATGAAAATATCAAATTTAAGCAGTTTTTGAGGTGAAAAGATAAAAGTGGAGGCACTTCATTATTAGGCCATAGACAGAAATTTTAAAAATGGCATCATCTGACTCCAGTGATGTCTTCTGGAGACAACAATTTAAAACTCCTTAAAGATCCTGAATGACAACGCTTCTCATCTAGTGATGTGTACTTTTTTTTTTTTTTTTTTTTTTTTTAAACCTGTCGTGGGCAAAAAAAATAGCTTAAATTGTGAAAGCCAACAGACGGCAGATAATTGGGTACATGTGTGTTTATGGAAAATGTCTGATACTGAACTTCTGAACTCTCAAGAAGTCTGCTACTTGTTAGCTTCAACTGGTAGAGGCTGGCTGTAAATTTTTATAAGTTCTGGTCTAAACAAAAATGACACATCCTGAATCCTTCTACCAGAAAAGAGACATGAAAAATGACCACCAGACAGGAGGCTGATCAATGATGCTTCTGTACCTTCACCATTCCAACTGGGAAAACCATGGGCTCTCAGTCCAGAAAGAACATAAGAAATATACTTGAAAATAAGAATTGATTTTGAGAAGAAACAGGAGGCCTGGAAAGAACAAGGTGAAGGTCATGGCAGGAGGAAATATCCTGAAAGTGGGGGGAGGTCCTGGAGATGGTGCAGATGCACGGACACAAGTCCAGGGGGACACCCAGGGACCTCACCAGTAACTCCCAAGAGTTGTAACTGAGTAGCAGCACAGACCAGATGGACACGACTTTCTTCCCAAATGTCCCAGGCCAGCAGCCACCTCCCTGCAGGGATGAAAAGACGAGTCCTGGTGAATACAAACACTGTGTGGCAAAGCGCCTGAGTCTGAGATAATCAAGCAGGGCAAAAACTCCTGTGTCTTTGGTTCTTAAATAAACCTCAGTATCCAGAATCACTACAGGTTTTCAGACACTTGGTTTTGCTCTTCACAAATTCCCACAAGCTTTACGTATCTGCCCCTAAAAAAATATTTCCTTCAATTATTAATATGCTTCTATAGTTTGGTTTTATTTCAACATGAATAAAGAGCCCCATGTTTCCCAAAGCAGTGGGCACGTTAGGTAGAGTGCAAGGCATGCCTAAGATACACAGTTCAAATAGTGCCAATATTCCCCTTATTCTCCCTTATCATCTCTATTCTGAAAGGATCATGTAATCCATCTCAGACGCATACAGGCTCCCACGGGATGTCAGGGACACTCTCTGTGGTCGATTCAAACTCCCTCCTGTATGTACCGAACAATTCTAGCGTGTGCTAGCCTTGGGTACGAAGGACAAGGCTGCAGAGAACACGTCTAAGATCTAACCTGACAGTTCACATGTGGTAAAGGATGCACTGATCTGAATAAGAGAAGGTGCTAGGGCAGCTTAACCTCTTTGGGAGAAGAAAAGCTGATAATCACTGCACTATTAAGGACTGCATGCAAACCCCTGCAGTTCTGAGTGAGAGACATTGAAAGCTCACATTCTTGTTCTTGTCCCAGCTTTGAAAAAGTTCTCTTCCACACTGCCTAAGTTTTAGAGCTCACTTTCTTTTTTTTTTTAAATGTTTGACTGGCACACAAGTATAGTGTTGCTTTGCATCCAAGGAAGAACAAAATATTGCAATGTCATTTTTCTCCAGCTCTGTTCAACAATATTTTGGTACTCTGAGTAAGGCATCCCACAGGACAGAGCACAAAGATAGCTGCGTCTTCAGCAGTGATTGTAGTCAGCAAGTACCCACAGTTTGAGATGCAGACTGTTGACTTTCTGCTTGGGATCTGTTCCCTCATCATTATAATTGGATATATTGAAGCAAAGGGATTCACAGATTTTGGGTAGCTTTCCTCTGGGTTTGGTTAGGTTGGGTTTTTTTTTGATTCATTGACAAACCAAATTATTAGCTTGACTTTTTAAGGCATTACACAATTTTTTCTTCATTAATGGACCCTGTGGCTGGCAGCTCCGTTCTTGAGAAGAATGAAACTGGTGCATCCTCTATGGCTTCTCCCAGCAAAAAAGCCCCACGTACAACCTGCTGCATGGCTATAACTGGCTTAAGGTTGAGTCACGATACAAAAGCCTACAGAGTGCTCATAAACCTGCACCGTGGAAATATTTGCCAGCTATAAATAGAAGACTGTCAACCAGATAAAAGCAATGTTTTCTGAAAACACTTTGTGGTGCTCCCAGACAACTTCCACAGCCATTACATAAAAAATGGATAGAAAATACTGTTGCTAACCCTAAGGATTTAAGGTTCTTCAATAACTTGCACACAATCTTATTGACTTTGCTCTTTTTTTTTTTTTTTTTTTGTTGTTCTAGAGATCTTGATAAAAACAGTCAGCAGCCAGAAAAATCTATATACAAGGAGATGCTACTGTGGACCAGCATACAGAATCTAGTCTAGCCTGAGATACCTTTGATGGGTGAGTGAGCAGCAGATAAATCAAGCAGCCTATGTAATATCAGCCTTGTCTTCCTCTGTATCTAATTCAACACATCACTCCTCTCCCTTCATAAGGACAAGCATCCTGTGACACTTGCTGTGCTGAACTTATTCTCCACCACATTACCTGATGACTTTTCAAACCTTGGTCCAGTCAGCAGAGCCTTAACAGCAATCCCACCTACACAGTTCCATGTCTTTTCTCCACTTACTCTTTTCTCAAATCCCTCAGCATTATCCCAGGCAGACAAGTGTGAACGTGAATGCTCACTGACCACACTCTTGTACTAAGCTGATACTAATTTCTGGAGGCAAGGGTGTTCTTATCTCTTCAGCTATTGAAGCACATATATAATTGCCCAGAATACTTACTGTTATGATAATTCTAGATTGGTTCCTAATAACCTCACCATAAAGGCAGCAAAGAATACTTTGGTAGGCAATTGGTTTTCCGCATGTGAATGAAGTCTGGACTAAAGGAGTTTATCAGTCACTATACTTGACGTCTTCCTTCTGTTCTTTTAAGGTGACATGGAGAAAGCATGTGACTGAAGTAATTACATTTACTGAGCCCTTAGACAGCCTTGAAAGCTAAGGAGGCCATAATGTATTCATGCTTTGCATTTTAATGGCACTTTTTTCATTTATAGAATTTCTCCACACAAAAATACCATAGCTCTCAGTCCCTGCTGCTATCTCTAACACTGTTGTCTGTAGCTAGTTTATGCATCAACAGTATACTATGTACTGAACACTGCATAGAATTCACTTGCATCATGGAAAAAAAAACAAAAAAAAAAAAAAAAAAACCCCAAACCAAAACAAACCAAAACAAAAAAAAAAAAACAAAAAAAAACAAAAAAAAAAAAAAACACAGCAAAGCAGCAATGTGGAGATGCAAGGATGCATGGTCTTGTGAAATCTCATTTTCATTTTGGACACTATTTTGGAAAAGCTATTCACGTACAAAAGTTAACATGCTTCAAAAGATGCTACAAAACCCAGTCCGAAACTCTGCTGTCTAGGTTAGTATTGGTTTCACTTTGCCTCATGGACTAACTTGTAGGAAAGGAGGCAAGGAATGAAAGACAACACCCAAAGTAATCATGAAAAAAAATGCACTTGTGATTTACTCAGTAAGTATCATCAACAGCAAGTTACTAGGAGGATTAATGAGAAAGCCTGTGTTCTTCATTAATAATGAGAGATATTATTCTGTCGGAAAGATCAGCATTGGTCATACAAAGTGGCCAGTATCACAGACTGGCTTCTGGAATTACATACTTAACCACATGAATGCAACTCAGCTTCTTAAAGACCTGGATGCTGCCCTTCAGAGGCTTTTTCCTGGAATCTGGTCCTTTTTCCCCAGTGCTCGTCACCACCATCAATGTTCTGAAACATTGTCAAAAACATTTCATGTGCAGATTTGCAGCCCTCTCAGTGCAGTTTCCAGCATGGGGTCTTCATCTGGTGGTTTATGGATAGATATTGTGTAGATATTTCACAGTACTCTAATACAGTGATGGTCCTGCAAAGTCAGGGCTTAAAGCTCTCAGAAATGCAATTCCCATTCTGTCTTTAAAAAAGGCAGGTATAATGCTAGCAGGATATATATAGATATCTGGATATTTATATTGAAATTCTAGAATAAAATGAACATGGCAAGAATTAAATCAATGTTCTTCTCATACATTGTTGAAAAAATTCTAGGTTCCAGAATAACCAGTAGAAAACACTCTGTGATGATTTCATATGTACCGTAAGCACCATTCGCCAGTGAACACTGCAGAAATTATCCATTTCTTTGCTGCAGACAATACGGTGCATTTATGATGGGACTCCTGTAGAGTTAATTCCATGTGAAATTTAGAACTAATTCCCAATATAGATCCCCATATAAGGTGCTGGAGGAACAAAGACAGAATGCTAACCTCCAGGATAGGAAGATTTTCACCTATTTTAACAAGCGTCATAGGGTTTGTTTGTTTTTTTTTTTTTGTTTTGTTTTGTTTGGGTTTTTGTTGTTTTTTTTTTTCCCCCTAATAAATAGATTTGTGCTGATTCTCAGTATAATTCTTGAAGGACTTTAAGGAATAATTTAAAAACTGGACTGATTTGGCTTGTGATGTCAAGATGCAGTGTTGTTCAGTGTCAGGCTGTCTCTTCCTAAGAGATCACTGAGCAAGAAATCAAGGTCTCTGAATTCTGACTGTGTATCAAAGAAATTATTCAGGGAACAATCTGGAAAAGACGGCAGTATTACTTATCTGTCTCATATGTTTCTTGCAAATAGAGTAGAATATCAAACATTTCCTTTCTAAATCTCATGCTAAAGGTCAAGTGCAGTAAATTGCTGTAGTTGTACAGAAGTGAGTGGAAGTAAAGCAGTCTTCACTAGAGATCTAGCTTGCATTTTCATACTAGATGACTCTGCATCTTTTCTTTTTAGTATTACTGGAATGTTCTTTATCCCACAGAGACCTTATAATTCAGCCCCAGATATGTTTAGTTTTAATTAACATATTTACTCAGAAATTGTCTTTGTTCCATTTTAAATTGAAAAATAAGTGTTATATTTGGAGCAAAGAAAAACTGCTGGAGTGGAAGGGGCTGGGAAAAAGAAAAAAAAAAAAAAAGGGATTCCTTAAAGCACAATAAAAAACTCAGTGAGACCAGTCATATCTGAAACAGGTGTTTCACCTTCTGTTTATCTGTTTTCCTTTCAAAGGCTGTGGTTGAGCAGTAAGAAGGAAGGATGTCTGTTTTGCTGGTGATGCAACAACCTGGTCAAGTAAATGCATCAAGAGGGGAGAAGCTTGTGCCTTCCTTAGAATAAATAAATGCACCTGAAAGATAAAAAATTTCAAGATGACGTGTGGAATGGGAAGAGAAGAAACGTGGCCAGAAGGGAGGCTGCAGCATGGGCAGGAGGTAGAAGGTGCCCATATCTCATAAGCAGCAAAAAGACAGTGGATGGGGACTGACTGTTCAGAGTACAATGAAGTGAGGGCAGTGGAGACCTCAAAAGAAAATTATTCTTTATGAAGTGGCTGCAGAGCTAGGAAAATCCTTGGCAAAGATGGTGTGAGTTCAAGAAGTTTGTGTGGGCTCAAAGCAGACTGGACTGGTACTTTGAAGAGAGATCCTGGGATTATGTGTTAAACAGAGAAGTTACATCAGGTTAAGGTCTCTCCTGAACCATAAATACTCAGAAACCAGCAAAGCATTAAGAGGGTATTATTAAATGTTTTTCGCTTGTTCTTATTTTTCCTTTGGCTACTTTTTATGGCCCTAATTAGAGACGGAACACTGTACAGATGGTCCAAGATAACCCTTGACCTGAACCAGCATGGCTCTTCCTCTGGAGACAGGTGGCCAGGACTAATAAGGGATGAAAAAAAAAACTATTCCAGAGGGTACCATGTGTGCTATGTTGTGATCCCAGAAGCTACTGAAAGATTACCAGAGAGACAACAAATCTCAAATAAAGGACTGCACTGACAGTACAGAACTGTGTTTATAAACCAATTTTCATTTGTTCCACTTTGAGCTTTCTTGGGTTTAAAATCATTAGTGCTGTAGTTCCTGTTGTGATACAATCCATCTTTTGAGGCTCTAAGCTCTGTTGGGAATTTCAGGGGTGGGGGGAGTCTCACATTCGGGAAAATGTATATGCAAATCCATCTGTAAACTCTGACCTTCATGCTCAGGGTGCGTACAACAGACTAGTGCTACAAGAATGGTGTTTCCAGGCACCATTTCCAGCAGGTTAAACCCTCTGGATCTTTTGCCAGGTGTGTAGCCAGAAGACACCAAGTTCAGCCATATTCACTGACCAGAGGATCACAGGCATAGACTAGCACATACAGAAATGGCCAGTGAGGACCGCAGTGTGCAAGTATTACCGCCATATCACCTCCAAAACTTTTTTGACCTCGATGTTTGAAGAATTGTTTTAGACCTCTCTGGCTGCAGATTCAGCTGAAGGGCAGGGATCCATAGATGAGATGGTTGATTTCTCTGTGGTAGATATTAAATTTGAGACCTTACTGCAGCCTATTGCTGCAACAGTTCCCCAGCTGTGGGGTCAAGCCAGGACCCATTTGTTAGGAGATGCCTGCAGAAGGCTGCTGACAAGTGTTTTCAGAAAACATATAAACAACCCTACCCAGGGGACAGTTTTTGACTTAGAGCATCCTATTCAAGGAAACACCCATCAGCTGTAGCAGGCTGGGGCTGCAGGGAATCCCTCTGGAGAAGAGCTTTGCTCTAGGGTCCCTCTGGTCATTTCTTCTCCAAGAAGCACCAAGGCTGGCAATGCACAGCACTACTGTCACATGGAAGGGTCCTCAGTGGAAACTGGTTTGAGACCATTTGCCAAAGGGCCTCTTTGCAATCAGTGCCAAAGACTAATGACTGCAATTGATCCTGGAGATAAGAGGGAATCAGTCTTTGCAGACTCCTGAATGATCCTGAAGCTCAACAGCTCCAGCTCTGAAAACATCAACTTTATGCCTGTAGCCACCTTCTTTTTATTCAAGGGATTAGATTAAAAATTTTTCAGTTTTTTCTCCGACAATGCCTATATTTTGCCAACATATGATACATGCAGCGTTCACAGAAAGAAAAAGAAAGTAAGATGTAGTAAGAAAAGTTAAAGGCAAACTTCTGATACTTCTGAAATAAAACACTGTTCTTATTTCATTTCTGGGAGAGGGGAGGGGAGGACTTGTGCAAAAGCACATTTCATTTGGAAAAATAATTATAAAATATTCTATGTGCTGTTCTCTAGAGAGGAGGAAGATAATTTTGGCTTTGACTCTTTCTACCAGTCTGAAATACAAGTCATTTCCAGTGACAATCTACCTAGTTCAAATAAAGCGAGTGCTAGTTTTCCTGCATAATGTCAGTCAGTTATTATACTTTCTGAAGAAACATCTGAAGGTCTGGCATGAACACAATTACATCAAGAAGAGTCTGTAAAGTGCTTTGAATATTAAAACAGGGTGAGGAACTTGGATCTGTACAAGGCATCTGCCTAATATCTCTGTTGAATGAGGATGCAGAATCCACATGCACACATACCTATGGCATCTTATAACTTCCTTCATTTTCTTTTCTTGTTCCATTCAGTCAGATCATCAAAAGTTTTCTAGGAAACAAAAAAATATCCCAGTGTGTACGACTGTGCAGAATGTGTCAGAACTGGTGTCAGCCTGTACAGTACAAACAACAGTACAAAAAGGTGAAGAAATAGAACCTTAACATTTCAAATAGAAACAGTCTAGGTATACATCGCATCAGTTTAGCATGTTCCCATAAGTCTAATAAGCAAAGAGACCACTATCAGCACAAAACTGGAAGGAACAAGCAGGATCATCAAGTCTAACTTCGTGGAAGGCCAAGTAGCCTTCTGACAGACATTAGCTCCAAAGGGGTCTGCAGAGAAGCTCTCTCAGTCCCACACAACACTTTCTTCCCAGTTGCACAAACCCCGGCACCACCAAACACTAGAAGAGGGAATCGAGGGCATGACCAAAGTGCTTGAACCTCACAAATGCAAAAACAAAAATTAGGAATAAAGGATAATTTAGGTTTATTAGTGCTCTAGGAACAAAAAAAAACAGTTATTCAGTCTGAATAATGCTATTTACATCTGAAAAGAAAACTTTGCAAATAGAAACCAGACACAAAACCATGCTGTTATTGCTGTGCGGATGTCTAGGAACAGCTGAAGTGCAATAGTATTTTATGTGTGAAAACTATGCAGAAGCAATCAGTCTGGCAGATATTTAGCCTATGTGAGCTAACTTTTTTCTCCTTTCTGTGAACGTACAGACCCAATGCAAAGGGCCAGCGTCCCAACCTCCAGCGGTAGTGTTGAGAACAAAAAGGAATCCTCCTTTCATCTACATCAAAAGATGTCTGGGCCGATCTGAAACACCCTTTTTACAAGTTGAAGGGTGCAGATATCCTCTAGTTGACATAGCTGCCCAGGGAACACACACAGACACACGCTGTGAGCTACTGAAGATGGTTATCGCAGGATCAAAACTGCCAGTTTCCTGCTGCTTGCTTAGAAATTGCATGCTACTCCGGCCCATTCAGAGCCTGAGAAATAGGATTAAGGACATCTATTTGAAAATAGGATGCAGAAAGAAAAGCCAAGGAGAGCTCCCAGCTGACAAGACAGGACCAAAATGGGTTAGGTAGCTTGAGACTTGTGTCATTTCCCCCTCACAGTGATTGCCCTTTCCCTGAACCGTGACCAGGCTGAAGTCCTCTGCACAGCAGCCAAGGAGGGAAATGGGAAGTTAATGTTTTCCCACAGGTTTCTGAGCTGCATTTGCCAAACTGCAAGGGGAGCTGTGGCCCTCCACTACCACCATGTGCCCACCCAGAGCACATCAGGACTGGCCATGACCCTACCAAATCCAGCCTGCATGTGCTTGTGCCCTAATGAGCTCTACTGGAGTCCTGGTCCCTGACCAGCCCCGAATCTTTCTCCTGAGGCTGAAGCAGCAAGTGGCTGTTGGACTAAAGACAGCCGTTTCACACAGTACCAGGCCTTCAAGAGACCAAAGAGTGACAGTAACTGCAAGGAATATACATAGTTTAAGCTAAAAGACATTTTGTTTTGTTTTTGTTGAGAGAGATGGATGGGAAACAATCCTCACCCTCCTTCAAGCCTTACAAAAATTCTGGAACAAATACACATTTCATAAGCACCTTCAAGATAGCGAGTCACAACAGGAGCTGCTTCATGCAGCAGCAAGGACAAGTAGCCCGTGTGGATTTGTCAAGAATAAATTGTGTTGAACTGATCTAATCTCCACTTTTAGCAATGTAACAGGCTCAAAGAATAAAGGAAAAATAGCTGTCACAAACCTTACTATTACTAAGTTTTTTGAAATGGTTGCATGTGACATTCTCATAAGCAAGCCACAGCAGCATGGTCTAGATGAGACAATGATCGATTGGGTGCAAAGCTGGTTTGATAACATATCAGAAAGGTTATCGGTGGTGCTTTGTCAGAGTGGAAGGATATAGAAAGTGGAGTTCAGCCAGGTCTGTTCTGGATCCAATCCTGGCATGTGTTTTCATTAATGAATTAGAAGATAGAAAAGTGAGCATGGTTATTAAATTTTCAGATGGCATAAACTCAGAGGCATTATAGGCACAGGAGGACAGGATTTGAATTCAAAATTATTTTGAAGAATTGTATAACCTGTCTGGGGTGGAAAAGGGAAAGCTGAAATTCAGCAGGGACGAGAGCAAGGTTACAAACTGCAGCTTATACAAACACACCAATACCAAAATTTGCCAATAGCAGCTCTATAGCAAAGTGTGGTATCACAGTAGAGGACAAACTGCATTGCTTGTGAAAAAGAGAAATCACCACCATAGAAGAGCGAACAAACAGGGTTTCAAGATGTGCAGTAGTCCTTCCTTTGGCACTAGAAATATTTCAGATGCCGTCTTGTATTCAACTGTGAATGTGCCTGCTCAGTACAGCTGTGTAGCAATAGCCCCGATGAGCACTTACCAGAGATGTGGAAAACATGGCCAGAGCAGAAAGACTGACAGGCTCAGTGCTTGTTTCACTTTAAGAAGTCTATTCAGAACCTCTTCAACAAGCTTAACGTATGTAAAAGACTTGTTGCAAACAGGAATATAATAATATTTTTTTTCTAAGTCCCTGGGGAATAGAACCAAAAAAAAAAAAAATCACAACTTGCATTACAGGATGAAGTTTCAGCTTGAACTTTTCAACAGTGAGACTTGTAAAGTACTCAGAAAATTTCTCTTTTGACCTAACTTTGTGCTAATGGCCTGGCTCCATCTGAACCAAGACCTTTGATGTGAGAGTCACTGCATCCTACTGAATGCAAGTCCTCATAGAGTTCTTGCACCAAATGTCTGGATGTGGGATCACTCTGGGACTCTGGGCAGCAGTGAGCTCCAGGCTGGCTGTCAGACACTCAACTCTAGCAAAACCCAGGGAGTTTCAGTACAAAGAGTAAGTGTGGGCTGTTCCATCTGGGCTTTGCTCATGGCATCAGTTTCTCCCCTTCTTGTTATTTTCTTGCTGCCTGAACTGTTCAAGGAAAGTTTGTTTGCATGGCAGTGAGAATGGCAATGAATTTTATACTTTCCCTAGGGTGGCAGGAAAATAAAATCTTCTTGATGACCACTGAGATCTTTAACAAACATATGAAATCTATGGTTTGGGTGTAGTATTTATTTAAGCACCATTTACTACCTGTCTCTTGGTTCACAGGCAGAACACTCTGGGGAGTTAAAAACCTTTCTTTGTAAAGTTTAGAGTGATCTTCATTAGATATGCTACTTAGGCTTTCATTGCAATTTGATGTGCTGAATAAAATGGCACTTGCTTGTGATAGATTGCTTTGTTTCTCCTGTAGTACCATTGCCCAAGTGTAGGGAAACATATTCCATCAAATCTGGTGCCTCTGACAGTGACTGATCATACACAATCAGTGATAATTAAACCTATTGATCCCATGGATTCATGTCAGACCTGAGCCTCTTGCAGTGACTCAGTGTTGCATCACCAGAAAATCATCATTTCTAAAGTCAGACTGTCAAATTCTGGGATGAGACTACGGAGCACAGAGGAAGGCAGAAATGCAGGTGGCATTGGGGTCCATCCAGCTAGTGGGAACAGCGGCCTCTCTCAGTGATGATGGCCTTTGGGGTGTATACCCTCCTGGACTAGAGAACCCACAGAAAACCTCTGGGGACATATCCCCAACAACTGCATGTTCACAACGCAGCACTCTCAGATATCCAATTTGTTTGCATTGTGTATAGGACACCACCTGCAGTGTCTTGTGTTTTCTAGGGGTCTGAAAAGTTGTGTTTCCTGTGACGTCTGCTAATATGCAATATATATGATTGATCAACCAAAAGGCTTTTCAAAGACTTGGAAAACTGGTCAGTGCTAAACTCCACTCCAAGTGAATTCAGGACCAGTCTTCCATTTTTGAGCCTGGAAATCTGCTGCTGACTCCAAAAGGCATAAGAAGAATGGCAACTGCCACTTCATTTGTGTTTTGCCAACTCAGAGACACCACCACCCAACACAAGAGCCCTCTGATCAACGCTCCTGGCTCGGTGACCTTCACTTCTTCAAGCTCTGCCTGTAGCCATTGTAAACTAAAAAGCTGAAGTTCACGGAGAGGTAAATTGAGGGAGAAGTAAGTAAATGCTGGGATCTGATCCTTTAGATTTATGGTCGCTATAGACTGTAGCCATATACTTTAAGGACAGAAGGAGTCTCTGTAACTTTCACTTTGCATAAAACAAGGTGGAGTGTTACAGTCATACCTTCGGGTGAGCTAGACTGTGGGTTTTACAGACTTCAGGTGGTGGAGAATCTGCCATATCCTGAGGTGAACTCTCCAGCATTAAAAATATGCAGCTTATCTGTAGTCAGAACTTGTCTAGCTTGAGCTACCAGCCTGTGAAAGTGTTATGCATTTGTATGTTAAATTAAAGAGTCCTCTGCCCTTATATATATTATTCTCCTGAATTTCTATTAGGAGCTTTCTTTCACTCATTGCTTTTACATTTCATTACTGTTCTGCTGTAAGAGTTCAAAGTTTTCAAATGAAAGTCCTATGCAATTCCAGGGGACAATGCTGTTCTCCTACACCAGCCTGCTTGCAGTACAGCATGGGGTGAAGGAAAATGCATGCACAACTCCCATCAATGCTGACTGTCAGCTTTTACGTTCCCTCTCTCCCTACCCCTCACCCCCCAAGTATGGATTATGTCCCGGTCTTTTCACCAGGGGCCTATATCCTAGCAGTTTGCCATTCTCTGATATAATGCCTGAAGTTTTAATGAGCACAGGCAAAGGAGGGTGCTTAGCAACAATACGGATAGTACAACAAATACAGGATAAGTAGTTTGAGATTAGATTTTAATGCCATCTTAATAACAACACCAAGATCTAGTTATTGCTCTGCGTAACTATGCCACTAACACAGATGCCAGAATACTGCAGTGCATATGCAGTATTGGGGTTTCCATTTTGGGAAGTGGGATTTTGGAAACAAGCAGGACAAAGGAAGAGGAAGAGGTGACAGACGACACGGTGTCAGGACAGAATTTGTTCTAGCTGAATAACATATTCAGTCTGCTCAAGCAGCTTGATGGTATGGTCAAAGTGCTCTCACTTGCATTAATTTATCAGAATTTCTCTTGATCCCGGCAGTCTGGAGAATTACAGCAAAGATATTGGCACTATTTATTAAAGATTACATTTTCTTGCAGGCTTTAACCACCTTTTCAGCTCCATTCACTCCCAGGAATGACAGGTATATTATCAACAGATACAATCAGGCTTCAGAAATTATGTTTGTGGGTTTTTTAAGAGAGGACTAGTTAAACTAGTGAAACCTGTTCAGCCAAAACCAGAATTGGAAGCTGTGAGATGCTATAAACTCCCCAAACAAGCTAAAGTCAGCTTGCCTTTTGGGAATCACCGGCCAAGAAGCAGAAAGAAAAGGTAGCCAAAATTGGAAATGGATCCTCAAGCTTAAACCCTACACAGTATGGAAAAAAAAAAAAAACCAACAAAACAGCGAGATAGGATCTAAAGAGTTTGACATGGGACATGAGAAATCGCCCCTCTTACCATTTGTCTAAGACGATGCCCTGGAAGGATTCAGTGTGTTAGACACAAGCCTCTAAGAAAGACCACAGTTACTAGAATTTCATTCCCACACATGTCCCAAAAGAGGGTATAACATTGTTTTTACTCGTACCCACTGCTAGTACTGCCTTTATACTTACGTCCTTTACTAGACACGCTTTAGAAAGGCAGGATGACTGCAAATATTGAATGGGGTGGGAGGAACAGGGAAATGAGACAGCAGATGTGTTTGAGACCAGAGAATGAATCAATGGCAGAAACAGGAACAAACCCCCAGTCCTTCAACATCTTTAATGTTGCCTCCTTGATAGACCCTCTACCTGACCTAGTACCAGCTTCAGGAGCTACTTCACACACAGTGCCTTATCCCACTGCAAATCTCTGAAAAACAAAGTGCAAAAGACTTGCAGTTCACTGTCCTGCTCCTTCGTCTCCGATTCCCCATGCTGCCACAGAAAGAGCCAACTGAGCAAGGCAACACAGTCCCTTTACTCCTTTCTTTCCGATGTCACACATCTTAGAAATACTCAGCTGCAGGAAAACCGAACAAAGTGGTGTGACGTTATTGTGTGCCCACTACTGCCATGCATTGATTTATCACTGAATCTGGTTACTGTACCGCCAAAAACTGACAGCTGGTTTGAAAGCTTCGCAGAGGTCAGGGGCACACTTATGGGCAAAGTGTAAAAATCATTTCATGCTAAGAATAACCGGAGCTGTGTTTTTGTCACCCAGTAAAATTTCAGCATTGATTCAGATCTCCTATTCTCCTTGTGCTGATCTTCACTACGAAGAGAAGAAAATGACTGAACAAGAGACTTAATGGACCGTGTATCAAAGTCTCAAGCCCTTTCTCTCTCCCTTTCTCTGTGAACCCTAGAAGAACATGTTCAGCTCCCAGCAGGCCTGACTCAGCCCTTCTTCTTTCCAGGAAAGACACAAAGCTGCAGCTTTCTGTATGTTGGCCAAAGGAGAAATAGGAAACAGAGGGCAAAGAAAAGCATTTATCGGGGAATGAGAGGGTCTTGATGAGCATATAATGAAACACAAAGATAATGTCAGAAGGAGTAGCCACAAAGAAAACGCTCATGAAGAGCAAAGCTAAGGAGAGGTGGGTGGAAAATGCTGATGAGAGGCTACGGGGAAGAGAGAGCAAAATGAAACAGAAAGGAGTCTCAGCAAATTTCCATAATGTAACACTGATGAAGCCTTTTATGATTATAGACAGGGGTTCTCGGAAATGTTCCCTTGCAGGAAGTTTGCATACTCATATTTTAATATCTCTGAACACTTTCCCAGCCTTGGTAGAAGTGGAAACTTTTTTTGCTAGTGCTGCATGCTCTATATCTGGACTACCCCTGCGCATCACCAGGCTCCGTGGAGCAGTATCGCTGAGGGCTGCTCTGGACGGACTGGCAGATCAACCCCAGGTTCATGCTGCCTCCAGAGAGTGTGTCAGCCCTGCACTGAAACTGCTCTTCAGGAGAAACAGGGTGAGAAATAAGCTATGTCCTGCCAAAACAATGGAGACATCACTTGCATTATACCTTGTGGGACCTGGATAAAGCCAGACAGAAGCCTGAGCTGATTCAACCTGTGCGTTGGATGTAAAATACCATGTAAAGCAATGAGATTCTGGGCTACCTGAAGCAAAGCCAAATCCACAAGTCCACAAGGCCTTAAACACTTCCAGAAATCTCAGCCTGCACTTACTTCAAGTCCAGACTAAAGCACAACCCAGTGTGCAAACAGTAGAGATTATTGCTATTTACATACCACCAGTTGTTTACCTGACTCTATCCCCTCAAACTAGCTGTTGTTCATTTTCTCAGACAGGATTTTTGCCTGCAATTCTTCCTGAGATAGGTCTACACAACTATAAATAACAGAAAATATTATAGATGTCCCTGAATGAATTTTTGAAAGGTGTACACCACTGTTCAATACTAGCATCAAAAATCAGACTGCCACAGAAATCACCTTACATCAGAAGGGAAGCTTTTGAGCTCCAAAGAGTGATTTCACCAGACTTTTTCACCTGAAACACATTTTGCTCATGCAGTGGATTTGCGGAGAATAAATCCATCTCAGTCACCTCAAGAGGATTGACGCCAGTTGCCTAGTCTCTCTGAGTCCTATGAAATGACAAGAAATAGCGTCTGATCTCTTCAGGGCCTCTGCTGCAGATGTCAGGGGGAGGACTTTCCAGTGGATTACCCTCAAAATTGCATGAGCAGTAGTTGTATCCCCAGTCCAGGTTCACCAGCTCCCCGAAGGTTGTTGGAAGGGACCGTAGATGGTTGTTTCCCAACCAAAGTGTGTGCAGATTCCTTAAAAGACAGACATCCTCAGGCAGGCTCTTCAGTGAGTTGAAGAGCAGTAGCAACGTTTCTAGTTTCTCCAGATGCCGAATGCTTGTGGGGATTGTGCCTATTCTGTTGTCGCTCACATCAAGAAAGGTGAGGCTCCTCAGCTGGCAGAGGGGTGCAGGCAGCTCGGTGAGGCTGTTGTTGGCCAGGTGGAGGCTGCGCAGCCTTTGAAGTGCCCCCATTTCTGGGGGCAGCGAGCTCAGGCTGTTGTTGCTCAGAGTGAGCCTCTCCAATTGACTCAAAGTGCCAATTTCAGCAGGGACTTTCTTCAAGTTGTTGGAGTCCACATAGAGGCAGGTTAGATTCCTCAGGCAGCTGATCTCTTGGGGCAGCAGCTCCATGCGGTACCCCAGGCAGCTCTCTCGTTCTGGGCTCATCTCCAGGACCTGCAGCTGGTCCAAGCTGAAGACCTGTGTGGGAACCGATGATAGCTCTCTGCCCGAGATCTTGAGTTTCTTCTTCCCTTCATACTTCGGATCATGCTCTGTAAGGTACCTCCAGGGGGGGTTGGGACCTGAAGAGGCACATCCGAAAGAGGTGGCTGCATACATTGTCCCACCAGAGCCGTGGCTGGTTGAACTGAGATGGTCACTGATCAGTTGTTGCACACTCCACAAGCAATCTCTGAGGTTTTTGGTGGATCAAGGCCCTCCGTCAGTTTTCCAATCTGCCAGGCATGTTACCAACACACATGCAGAGCATTTGGGTTGCTCAGATACATCCCACTGAGTAAACATTTGGTGTTCTCACCTGATCAGGTGTTTCCCTTCCAGCTCAGCAGTGTACACAAAGCCCAGCTCCCAGGCTATGATGTTGCCTCTCGTGGTTGCAGGCAGCTTGCCGGTGGCAAATATCTGTCGGTGTTGAAAGTGAAACATCAGTGCTGTGCCTGTCATTTTCAGCAGATTGGTTCAAATCTTTGTGTGTAGCACTCTTCTTCTGAGAGCACCTGGGTGCCATTCTCTGAGGAATTCACATTGGTCAGTCCCAAGGGATTGTAATGGAAGCAGCAATGCTGGGTAGGTAAACAGGACAAGAAGAGAGACTCATAGCTGGTGGCTTGGGAGCTGGGAACCATGAACAGGTCCTGCTCTCAGGTCAGTTTCTGCCTTTAACATTCAGCAAACACCATACAGAATCAGTTTTGAAATCTGGAAGTCCTTCTCCCTCCTGCTGAGCATATGAACCCTCACACTACAGAGATATAGTATAACTTGTGCTCCACTTGCTCTGGCATATTTAAAAGCAAATTTTTATTCCTCACTGGCATAGCTTTTGTAGGAGAGATTAAAAATGCCAGGTTTATCCCAAGCCACTCAGCACAGAGTTTAATGTAGAGAGCAGGGCATTTTCCTGGAAGGAGAAAATTGTGAGTTTGAAGCCTCAGGCTGAGAGAGACCAGCTCTTTTACTTCATCCTCTAATTCTTAGTCTTTCAGCTGAAAAATGCTTAGGGCAACCATTTCAAATTATTTTCAAGGAGAGAGGTCACCCCAGCATCCCACAGTCTACTAAAGGTAGAAGACAATGTGCTAGATGTATTGTCTAAGCAGGTCTACCAGGTCAGGTCTTCTGAAACAGGGACACATCAGCTTTGCTCTCCCAACCTACTCAGTTCTGATCTCCTCAGCCCAGGATTCCGTTGAGTTTGCAGGGAGCCCGTGAGGCTGCTTTGGCATTATAAACTCCTGGGATGTTGGTGTCTGGAGACAGACCTGATGGGCTTCCTGATAGGAACTGCACAAGCTATTGAGCTGGGGCTGTCGCAGCTGAGTACACAACAGTGTGAGCAGATCCTGGGGACACTGAAAGTCTGGTTCTTTAGGGTCACCATTAATGTCAATGGCATCTGAAGTTTGTGCTAGCTTCATCAAGAAAGGGTGGACATTCTACATGAAAAGGATTCAGCAGAACTCGAGGTAGTCTAATAGTTGTTCCTAAGTAAGAATGGGTACAATAACTTTGAAATATATGTACATCAGAAAAATAGAGATTTTAATCTGTAAGGTAAAATTGCTTACCAGAAATGACAGACCTCACAATTAACTATAAAAATAAGTCTTAAAGTTAAACTCAGCTCCCATCAAGAAAGTGATGAAGAAATTATTTCAATGAGAGTCATTTCAGACTTGGACAGAAGCCATCCCCCACATTACTAAGGGTAAAAATGTGTTTCTAAGAACACATTGTCAAATACGTCTGTCCTGTGAAATAAACTGAATTGCCATGTGTGCTGCCTTCTGCTTAAAAATGCTTATCTCTTCAAATCAAAACCTAAGTCTTTCAGACAGCATGTCCTGCAGAGCCAAAGCCATGGTCAGAGAGAGGTTTTTGTGATGTTGGATGCTGTTCTCTTGCTGAAATTTTTCACACCTGGTGTTTGACCCCGGGTCTTCCTTTACCAAGGTGGCAGATGCTCTTCTGCTTCATCTTGCAGGACATCCTTCTTCCTGATGCTGATCGCTGTCACATCAGGAATGTCAGAGTAAGATTAATGTCCCTCTGTCAAATTGTCCCCTTGTGCTTTCCACATAACGTCCATGATCCAAAATGTAAAATAACGGGAGCCCGTATTATCAACACATGATCTCCCTAGAGACTCAGCAGGATATTCTCATTCTCAGTTCAGACAAACTCCAAAAATAATATTGTCAGCCTCGATATTCTTGAGTCAGACTATGCAAGGTATTCAGAAGTTAGCCCTTACAGCAAAAATCTGCTTTGTAAAGCAACTCTGAAAACCAGTCTCCCGTTCATCATGTCTTCATGCTTTTCCAATCAGTTTTTTTCCATTTCACAAGTCAGTGGGCCAAAATATATGTTGTGACTTCCAGGTTTAATCCAGACTGATGAAGATAAACAGGCTTTATTTTCTTAATTCAACTACACCATTTACAAAGGTGTTGAAAGGACAGTCCAGACTCTGATGGACCCTTATCACCCTGAGGACTTCAGAGAGGTGCTGAAATTTGGATGCAGGAGGCAATTGGGTGGCTGATGCAGAGACTCTTCCCCCAGCAGCTCTGGATCTGCAGACAGAAGCAAGGAGGACTCCTCATGGTCTCTGATGGATGCTTACCCCTAAGCAGGGCTGCGTATCGGGGCCAGAGCCTGCCTTCACGCCCAGGCTGGTTTTGTCCCTGTGCTGCTCTTCCTCCCCAAGCCATGCAGCAGCAGCCTTAACCCTCAGCAGCACTGGACTCCAGTTCACAGAGGCTGAAAGGTGGTAGTGTCAGGTTTTCTTAGTCTATGTCATTACTGTTGAGTTACTGCAGTAATTCTAAGAAAATTTTCTTGTTATTCCCTGGCACAAGGACTGTACAGGAACATGAGTCAGTAATGGTAGAAGGTGAAGACAGCTACCAGATCTGTTATCCATGAAGACCTAGTTAAGCCCAGAGTGCTTCAGCTGACTACTTCAGGATGATCTGAATCGCTCTCCAGGCTCCACAGGTCACACTGGAGCCACCAAAGTGCACGTGCCACAGTTTGACTCTGAATCCCACTGTGAGAGACTGAGCATGGGATTCCGGTACCCAGACATTAGCATCTTACATCATCTGGGAAGACTCCCATAGGTCCTACATCTTATCTGCCAGTTCCTTGTCAGTGTCTCTGGCACTCAAAACATTGTTGGATGGTGATATTCAGCCATGCCTAGGCAGCAAGTCCTGATCCAGAGACTGCCAAAATGCAATCGATAGCAAGGCAGAGCTTGGCCAACTTCCATATTAAAAGATTAAGACATCAGTAAGCTCTATTTTTGTAAATAGATTTAATTATTACTTTTTTTAAATTGCCCAGAATATAGAAGCTGTGCTCATCTCCCAGCCAGTTATGTGATCAGAGCAGAGAGCTTGGGTTTAGCTGCTACAGCATTTTCATTTTCTATCTGGAAAAAACCACACACATTTGATTGAGTCTTGAACAGAGTAGCCTTGCTGTGATTACACATCTCTAATTAAACATGTAAAGCAGAGCACCTTTACAGAGTTTGATTATTCCATATTAAAAACAAGAGGTGGGAAAAGGCCCGCTCAGAAAAACAGCATCACAAGACTGCACTGAGAAGAGCCACTCACAAGTGGCAAAGAAGGGAAATAATCCATTCCCTGCTACAGCTTCCAAGAAGCAGCTAATTCAAAATTAAATCTGTTTAGAAAAAAAATATAAATTGTTAAATAATTTAACACATAGAAATATTTTCCCCAATCCATCCAGTTGTTTTGTTTTTTAATTTATTTATTTTAAAGGCAAAAATTTTAATGTAATAATGGTCTGTTTGCTGTAATTGCAATAATTTACATGCTTGATTTAAAACTAAAACAAAAAACAACCCACAGTGGTGCCACGAAACTCAGGTGTTATTAGCACCTTTTGAATATGTAAAAAATACATTGTAAATAATACATTGTCTGGGTCTCTAATGCAATTTTAACAGCATATCCTCTTTTACCACAGGACCAGTCAAAAAAAAAAAAAAAAGCAACAAAAATACCAACGTTTTCCTGGGTTTAAAACTCAGACTCAGTGAACGGACTTTATGGAGATGTACCAACCACTTTGTTGCAGACAGGAACATCGTGATGCAAAAAGCCACAGCCTTCCCTGACTCAGGAGCGGTTAGGGGAGAGGCCGTCAGCACTGCCTCTGCCCTACCTGCACCTCCTGCCTGCCTGCATGGTCACCTTGCAAGATGCTGGACAGATAACACACGTCTGCTTGTCACCTTCCAGCACACACCATCACCTGCTCAGGCACAGAGGCACCTGCCTTTTCTGGAAGGCAGCTTCTGACCATGCCCAGGGCTGTGCTTGCAGGTTCACTGTCTGCCCAGATGGCAGACCTCATTTGGAAAGGAATCTCAGGCCACCTTCCCAAAGACTGCAAATACCCATGAACAGACTGAGGCAAACGCTGTTGCAGCTTCTGGTGACTGAGCTTGCAGGGCAGAAAACCTGCAAATACACTCTCCTTTCTTACATTTTATCACAGGTGACTTTTTAGACATAGTCACATCCAGCTTGCTTCTGTGGCAGCTACAGAAGTCCCTCTGATGACTATACACATAGAAACTGGGTGGCTATAAACACAAGTCTTGATCCGGGCCTGCAGCATGTGTCTCGTGCTGCTCTCACTAGCGACAGATTATGCTTGGTAAATGTCATTTGACTGGCTGGAGAGAAAACAAGATTTAAGAAAAAGCAGGCAAATAGAACCTGCTGAATTGAGGGCACAGAGAGAGTCTGGGGTGTCTCCAGGAACAGACTGAACAGCCAGCCATATGCTAGGGAATATACGAGAGCAAAGGGAATTAGGCTGCATCCCCTTTTCTCGGTGAAGTTGCGGAGCTGTAGTCTGTGCCTAACCCATGTAGCTCTTTTAATTGCTGTTTAAGTCACAGGTGTGTCCCTCATGTTCCTAACACAGACTCTTGGCAATGGCTCCAACAGACATTCAATGAAAAGGATTATCCAAAAAATACCCCTAGACCTCCTTCAACTAGATACCACTGCACCACCTCATCTACTGGGGATTGGACTAGATGAACTTTAAAGGTCCTTTCCAATATTCTATGATTCTCTGATTCCATGATCTCACAGGGGTGAAAGACCCTGAAATTTATTTAACAGAACATCATTATGTATCTGCCCTTCTCATGATGCACCAGAGTGCATTGAAGTCTATGCCACACACGTCACATGCAGAAACATGTGATGAGAGTCTAGAGAGGCTGAGGAGTCACCATCATGACAGGAATTAAATATCACAGAATCACAGAATCAATGAGGTTGGAAAGGACCTTGAAGATCCTCCAGTCCAACCATTCACCTAGCACTGACAGTTCCCAGCTACACCAGATCCCTCAGCGCTATGTCGACATGACTCTTAAACCCCTCCAGGGATGGGGACTCCACCACCTCCCTGGGCAGCCCATTCCAACGCCCAACAGCCCCTTCTGGAAAGAAATGCTTCCTCATATCGAGTCTAAACCTTCTCTGGTGCAACTTGAGGCCATTCCCTCTTGTCCTGTCGCTTATTACTTGGTTAAAGAGACTCATCCCCAGCTCTCTGCACCCTCCTTTCAGGGAGCTGTAGAGGGCGATGAGGTCTCCCCTCAGCCTCCTCTTCTCCAGACTAAACCGCCCCAGTTCCCTCAGCCGCTCCCTGTACGACCTGTGCTCCAGACCCTGCACCAGCTCCGTTGCCCTTCTCTGGACACGCTCGAGTCATTCAATGGCCTTTTTCGGGTGAGGGGCCCAAAACTGAACACAGGAATCGAGAGGCGGCCTCACCAGTGCCGAGCACAGGGCTCAGATCCCTTCCCTGTCCCTGCTGGCCACGCTATTGCTGACACAAGCCAGGATGCCATTGGCCTCCTTGGCCCCCTGGGCACACTGCTGGCTCCTGTTCAGCCGGCTGTCAATCACCCCCCAGGTCCCTCTCTGACTGGCAGCTCTCCAGCCACTCCTCCCCAAGCCTGTAGCGCTGCTGGGGGTTGTTGTGGCCCAAGGGCAGCCCCCGGCATTTGCCCTCAGTGAAACTCCCCCAGTTGGGCTCAGCCCATGGCTCCAGCCTGTCCAGGTCTCTCTGCAGAGCCTCCCTACCCTCGAGCAGAACTTTAATATGGCCTAGTTAACATGTTTGACCTCCATAAAACCTGTTGATTGCCATCACAGTTATACAAAACCATGTCTCATGCCATGTTGAAAGGTATCTATCTCTTGCATAGAAATCATGTTCTGCCTCACCACTGGAAGGATGCAATATCACTCAGCCTGGACTAGGAAAAATGGGGATATTAAATAGAATGTGATCAACATGCTTGCTTGATACCAAAATATAGCAAGCTAACCTAAGATGCAGTACAGTAACAGATATACCCTTGAGAGTTACTTAGAAGTGGTAAGCTTTTCACTTCATGATATTTTCACTTTGAGTGGTCTTTCCATAGCAAGAAACACAGTAAAATCAAATCAAAGAGTTTATTTGCACAGGAAATAGCAAAAATAGCACCACTGAGAGCTACACAGTAAAGACTTTGTTTAACCCTGGCATATGAACATGTTAATTAATTTCATTTTTCAGTAAAACAGAGGCAAATTTTATCTGCTACTGGGTAAGAAAAAGACTCTAAGGCTGGCAAATGGTTATCTCTAGGCTTTAGCGGTGGGGTCTGAAGTGGGGTGGTTAGACACAGCTGTGGCTTATCCTCAGCTTAGCCTGCTTGGAAGCATCATGCCATACGGTGAACGTGCCAGCAGGGCATGGTGCCTCTTTCCTGTCTCCAAAAGACCTGATGAGATTTCCAAACACATTCAGTGCTTAGTGCCTGTGTCAGGTTCATTGCTTCGATCTCTCAGTACAAACTGCTTTGTGCAGAAGAGTTTGGAAAATGCAGCTGCTTTGCTGGCTGGCACATACATCTGAGGCCTTATCACCTCTCAGTTCTGCACTTTTGTGGGTGGGATTGTCTTGGTCAGAGGGATAAACTCATACATGGCCTATTGTGAATGTCTTTTCAGACTCCATCCCCTATTTACTTTCTCTTTGCAGACTCAAGTTGATTTTGGCAATTAGCTGATAAGGGAAAAGGGTCAGTGTCTGACTTTTTGTTTTCACCCTCAAATAATATTTCCTCTGGGTTTCTGAAGACTTCTTTGTTCTGACCCTTGTTCTGACCCTTTCATCAGGGTCATTCATTCAACCCTCTTCTAGACCAGCCTGCGACTTCTCACATACCCTCTAAAACACGACGCTGCCATGTTATAATCGTAGCGGATCATCCAAAATGGTGAAGTTGGGTCACACTTGGCTTGCTGAGATTTTTAATGTCAGGTGATTTTCTATGCTGCTCTGGATGACTTTTGGGTGAAGAGATGGTAGGGAGCTGTGTGTGTGCTGACAATGAAAAGGGTATTTGGCATCCCTGAGCTGACAGAGGAAAGCATCGTGGCTTTTTCGCAGAGGCATCTCCCTGACAGAAGGAAGTTAAGCTCCATCTGGTAGAACCAAACCCTCCAAGTACTGAAGTTCTTGCACAGGCAGCAGTGAGGAGGTTTGGATCATCTCTACAGTCTCTTCAGGCTTTATTGTGAGATCCCACATGGTCCCATAAAAGGTAGCTCCTATAGCATACAGATTTATTTATGGGGAGAAGAACGTTAACTTTAATAGGGAATTTCTGGAAAACACACATTGGCTGCTCATAGCTGTTTGTCCATTGTGAGTTGAACATGCTGGAGACCTCTAGCCCCACTTTGGCATGGCTTTGCCTTCCTCCCCTCCCTGTGGATACAAATAGCACTAACAATCCTGTGATCAGCCTGTGTCTCAGAGTTAATGCCCCGGGCTGCACAGTGCAGGATTTTATTTCAATTTCAAGGGTGAGGGGTAATGCTTTGGAAAAAATTAACCAGATAACAGACAAAAATTTTGGCATCGGAATGGTTTTGCATAAACAGCTACACAATGCATCAATACTGTATGCTCTTGAAAAGAAGAAAAAAAATACTTATTTTTAATGTTGTAATATGCCCTGATGTTAGAGAAAACAAAAACAAATTCACATATCACATCAAAGATAATAATAATAATAATAATTATTATAATTCATAAAAATAATCTGACCGACCGGCAGCATTTGTTGGCTTTAGAGGGCCTCCCATGAAAGAAACACAGTTGAAGACATCTGAGAGCTCTGGGCAGGTGTGATTCAAGTTTTAAAAACAAGTCTGGGAACAGTCCCTGCATGCTAGGGCCCTTTGACGTTGGCGGGTCTGGCAGCCAGGCTTGCATAGTAAGCACACTGAGAGGGGTCACACTGTCCGTTGGCTCCCGGAGGTCCCTGTGGACCCGTCTGACCAGGCACACCAGCTTCGCCTGGAGGGCCGGGTGGTCCTGGCATCCCATCTTTGGCATAGCCAGGCTCCCCTGGGAGGCCTAAAATAAAAACAAAATGCTCTCGGTGAGTGACACCCCCAGGGGGTAGTATTCAGCAGTGTAACATCACAGGAGATGGCTCTGCTGCCAAACTGGATGCAATCAGTTTCAACAGATTTGTGTCTGGCTAGCATATACCTACAAGGAGGTGACAAGAGTTTCTCCTCTGAAAGAAGATTTCCACCCCCTACAGCATCCTTGGGCTGTACAACACTGCTATGGCTGCTCTTTATCACCATGTTGAAGTTGTGCAGCTGCACGAGCCAACTAATGGCACATAGCCCTCAGAGAGAGGAGGTGAGGATGGGAAAGCTTCAGGTAAGAGCCAGCTTTGGGAGATAACTCATTCAAACGAAGCATAGTGGGTCCATTGCTATTTTAAGGCAATGCAGGGTCAATATGCCAAATGCAGACCAAGACTTATGAAGGCTTCCCATAGTTTCCCCCCACAACAAAGCAGGGTAAAGGCAAAGCTGATCAATGGCTCCTAATTGCAAATTAGTAACAAAATATATTTTCTGGGGTTTTTTTGTCAGCAAAGGTAAAGCACAAGCTGTATGTCTGAAGCACAGGTGTTGATATGACCTTTCATAGTATCTGAAGCTGCCTGTACCTCTGGGTTCAGCTTGGTCCCAACAAAATTCTGGCAAGGGCAGATAGGATACTTCACAGTGTATCTAGTAATTAAAGCTTCACTTTGGACTAGTCCCAAATGTCAATTAACCTAGATGTGAGAGGGCTCATTATACCTGTCCATCAGGCTGAGGAAACAAAGATGGCTAGATATGATGCTACTGATATATTTATTCCCTTTGGGCCGCTTTCTACAGAAATTGTGTATGCTGTATTTGTGTTATCATGATTGTCTATCTAATATGACTGAGACTTGTGTCCTTGTAGTGGCTCTGAGTGATGTGGTTTGTGGGGTGTTCTGAATAAACACACCTGGAATTCCTGGAGGACCTATTTCCCCTCGCTGGCCAACACCAGTGTCTCCTTTCTCACCCTTTGCTCCTCTTTCTCCTGTAAAGAGGGAAAGAAAAATGATGAACTGATGAGCATGATCTACAGAACTAAAGAATGCTACCATAGGTCTTTCAGCTGCATTGAGGCTAATATATTTACTAAAACCAGTTACTAATTGTGGTCAATCCTCTGAGATGGGACGTTATGTAGGCATGAAGACTCACCCCATTCCAATTCTGCTCAGAGATGGAACACACCAACAATTGCTGGTCACATTTATCACCTCTGGTTCAACAGACCGAGGCTGCTTCTAACACTTTCATTTTGCGGACCACTTAGATGCTACTAACAGGAGAGGTGGACGAAAATGTGTGGTAGACACATCCCTTTACTGGACTGCCCAAACACACAAAGTTTCACTCACCTTTGGGACCAATAGGTCCAGGTGGCCCTTCAGACCCAGTCTGTCCAGGCCGGCCAGGCTCTCCTGGAGGGCCAGTCCTTCCCGGGAGTCCTTCCTTCCCAGGGGGACCAGGAGGTCCTGGTCTGCCGTGGGATGCTTTTACATGTGCAGGCTGTATCTGAGCCAGGAGATAGGCTAACTTTGCTGAGAAGAGAAGGAAATGGGTTTGTTAGACTAGAAGGTCAGTGCTTCAAGAGATGGAGAGACAGAACCAGTGGCCTAGTAAAGTCCAAGTATTGCCAAAGATCAATTTTTCAGGGCCAGCCATTTGTTGTCCCTACGCAATCCTTCCTCATAAGCCATAATGATGACTCTCCAACCCTCTCTAAATTACTTAAACCTAATTTCTCAGCAGCTTTAGACTTTTAAACTTCGTACTTAATCCTAAGCACTTCTCTCATCCTCTGCTTCTTGTCCACCAAGGATTTGAAATATCCCTTCCTTTAGCTGTGCAGCTGGTGGATTTCTGTCAAACTGGAATCATTGCTGCTCTGAAAAAAAAAGCAGCCTTTTCCCACTGCTTCTGCTACACAGAACAAGATGCTACATGGCTGTTCTGTAGGGAGAAAGATTACTTTTCTTGTTCTGGGTTGTTACACACGTGGAGTTAAAGCTAATGGACCCATCTCTGGCTGTGAAGTCAGAAACTGTAACTAAGGCAGCTCCCCGCATCAGCATATTCTCCGATTTCCAAGCAGGCACACTGCTTGCCACTTCCATATTAAGATCCTGAACAGCCTAGAGAGCTCTTAAGACATACTCAGCATCACAAAAACAACCTACAGAATTCTCTTCATTGATTCAAATTCTTGAATGCTTTTAGATTGGCACGGAGTTTGAAGTCTGAGTGTGTAAATCAAATCATTAAACCAAATCACTCCATTGAGCCATGATCTTTAGCATGGAGCAAATTGCCTGCAGCTATGTGTCAGCTGCTCCAAGAGCTGTGTGAGAAGTACTACAGCTCTGCATTTCACTGTAGATTGGGGTCACTAGTGGTCTACAAGTCATGTACTTTCCGAGAAGCAGCAGCCCACAACCACTCCACCCCTTCTCACACTGGTAAGTATCAAATGTCACAGACAGAAATCAGGAACATTTCTTCTCCAGCTGGGACCTCAAAGGAAAGTTCACATCCTACTCTGATTACTTTCTCTTCCAGGGCCCCAAATTAATCTGATTGAATTTCTGTCTTCTCTTGTGCTACCATGTCACCCCAGGTATCTGCAGGAATGAGTCTACAGCAAAGTTATTTTGGTAGCAAAAAGCCATGAGCTTCTTACCACAGGCAATGGCTTTTGGTCGAAGAAGGGAGAAAGACCCTGTGCTGTGGCTGGGATCATCAAGCTTGGGGAATGGTAAAGCTTGCTAAGCACATTTTATTTTACATATTCCTCCTTCCAGGCAGGCTTGTTGCAACATTGCCTTTCATAAGCAGGAGAGTTTCAGGAGCCACCACAGCTATGGGAAGTATTCTTCATACTCTCAGATATATCTTCTGGCTTCCCAGAGCTGATTACTTACCATCTAGTTGCTTGGATAACTCCTCTTGGATGAGCCTTCTCAAAGTCTCTAGAGATGGAGGTTCCCCCTAGAGAGTAATAATCACAGCAATAACAAGGCATAATCACAGACAGGGGATGTGCAAATTAAACCAAAGGGTTTAGTGAGTTGCATTTCATCATCTACAGCATACACAGGGCTGAAAGAAAATGTAAAGGGACTCAAAACATCCACAGTTCCCAACCTGCTGGCCAGCCATGCCCTCAACAATGTAAGCAGGGAGCCTGGTCAAAGGGCAGAGTTGGGACACTGTCCCCATCTCCTTCCTAGGGAAAATCTCCCTCCTATACACTCACAGGAAAAGAAGTAGAAATCAAACCAGAAGAAATCGCTATCCTGGTAGATCATAGCGAAAAGCCTACCTCCTTTTTCAGCATTTCACATGACCCCAGGGTAGTTAAGCTGGGTGTCTAGACTTGCTATAAACACTCATACTGGGTGCATCGCCTGCCAACAGGCCCCATCTCAGTGAACAGAAGCCAGTTTACATATATGATACTCATTCCTCCAAACGAGTAGAAGGTTCTGCCTGATTTCAGGCTGTTGAAGGGAGACAGGGGATGTGGCTGCCCGGCCTTGGTCCCCTACCCAGCCTCCAAGGGACGGTATCTTTCACCCCATCTCTCAGCTCTTTTGTGCGATGTTGCTGTTGAACAGCTGTAACAGCTGTCAAAACTCAAAGCTATGTGAACAACAGTGGATGATGCAACTGAAAAAATGATGAAAGCATTTTTGGCCAGTGGAAGGAGAATTTTTTAGGGTGTCACTTTCCAAAAGAATAAAAAAAGTGGTTGCATAAACTCAAATATACAAAAATGTAGCTGGATTTAAAAAATAAACTTGAACAAGTAAGATCAAATGTTTTCCTATGTAAATCATAAAGTGAAATGTTTCACTTGAAATACACTTTCCATTTTTTTTGGCTAAAATTATTCTTTGAATTTCTGCCTCTTTTGAAAATACTTCTGGTCAGCCTAAAGACTGTGTTCTTTTCTGTATAAGCTATTTGCATGAAAGTGTTGCTTTTCCCTCACACCTTTCCTTTTAATATACAAGGATGTAGTCTATGTTCCCCATGTTTACAAAAACCTCATGAGGTCTTCTGAAGCAGAAGTTACTCTTCATTAAGAAATGCAGGTTTTATTAAATAACTAAGAGACATTACCATTTTAACCAATAACATTGCTGATAAGTACAGAGTTGGTCTATTTGCTGACTTCTTCCCAACACAAATTTTTCATGGGAAAAAGATGTGTTTGTTGGTGACAAAAGAAACAATGTTTTCATTAAGTACTAACCATTTGTGATGGCTCTTAGTGAATATCCCAGTAAGTAAACATGATTGTGGAACACACTTTGAAGGATTGAAAATTATCCTTTCAAGTTTTAACCCTATTAATGTCATTGTCTCCATAATCATCACTGGATTTCATCAAATCTCTATGTTGACAAGACACGCAAAGAAATGCTTTGTCTAAAATTTACTCGGCTTTTAACTCAGAGATTATTTCACTGTTTATTCCTCTCCAAGGTAATCTCAAATTAATCCTTGGGATGAGCATAGCAGCTTCACTAGCGTTGGTAGTTTTTCTACATACATTACCCTCAGGCACTCTAAGTAGTGAGATTGTTTCCCATTAGGGAAAGAAAAAAAAAAAAAAAAAAAAAAGATAAGCAAAAATAGGATTTAATGAATTCTGATGAGCTGACTTCAGGATTTCCAGGAACAGAGCAGTGACCTTTCCGCAGCTCAGCATTTTGTCTCTCGTAACAACCAGCAGCAGAGGAAGGCATAAGACCTCCATATGAAATGCACTGCATTAACACCCTTATAGAAATCAGTTTTTTCACACTCTAGACCATGGCCACAGTCACGTGACCTGATTTTATAAGGTGTTGGGACTTGCCACCCTGGCTATAGTTCTGGATTGTTCAGCTCTCCTGAAGCTCAGTCTAACACCCCAACACTTCCCTGAGATATGCTATATCTCTGCTTTGTATATATTAAGAGATAAACCCAACACTGCCTCCCCATTATAACACACACTTGCTCCGGTTTCAATCAGCCTTACTGTAATCTTAGGTACTTTTCTGGTCACACATTGTGGCAGTAAAAACCCCATACAAAACCCTTCTCTGGCAATCTTACCCTTGGTCCTGGAAATCCTGGCTGACCTGGAGGACCGGGAGGTCCAACTTGCCCAGTGTCTCCTGGGGGTCCGTGGGGACCCATCAGTCCTGGATGGCCTTTATGACCAGGTATCCCAGGATCTCCTGGAGGACCCTTTTCTCCTTGAGGGCCTTTTTCGCCTTTGATGCCAGGCTCTCCCTAAGTGAAAAAAATGACATTACCATCACAAAATAAAAGAGGTAAACTTCTGATTTCCAAGCACAGCAAAACACAAAGAGCTGAGCTGGCAAAGTTACTGAATACAACATCTGGTGCATTACAAATGATCCACAAATTATTACTGACAGAGAAAGATTTAAGAGGGCTGGGAGTGTGGGAAGGATGGCAGATCTCTACAGGCCATGCTTTACTTCTGAATGACCCCTTCCTCAGCCCCTAACTCAAAATATCTCTCTTTATTTCAAAGTAATGAAATAAGCAGTGATATTCTCCATCCTACCCTCTCTCCTTTGGAGCCAATTTCACCTGGTTTTCCTGGTGCACCCTGCAACAAAATAAGGGTGAGCATTAAAGAGCTATCCATAATAACAGCAAATAATAAAGCACATGCCTTTGCAGTGATTCTTGTGACCTGGGAAAAATTTATTCCCCTGTCAGTCCCACAGATTCCTGAGAGCTCTCTGTTTGCTCTCAAACACTGAACAATTCCAGAAAAAAAAAAAAAAATCAATTTGTTGCAACCCAGGTAGCATCCTTGATGTTTTCTTCCAGAGACACCAGCCCTACTTTGAAACAACTGGGAATTTAACTTACCCCTTTTCCGGGAGGACCTTTCTCTCCTGGTTCTCCCTGAGAGATACAGAGAGTGGATTTAGCACTGCATTGCAAGGAATTGGAAGACCCTACCTAATAGCCACAAGTCTTGCTTTCTGTTCAGAGCCCACATTTTCCGCTACACAGCAGTGGGTTTGGATGATTTATCCTTATAATACTGCTATGGGTCAGTCCTGGGAAGACACATCCTACTATTTAGAAAGCATTTTTAGTAAAGCAACATACGATGTAAATGTAAATAACAGGAAGTAATTTCTAACAAACGAGCTGAGGCAGGACAGATGTTTCACTGAAAGGGTGTTCCTGCTTTCAATGTATTTTATTCCTTTTTCTTACAGACATTTCACAAAGCTTTGTACACTTGGGCTGGTTTAGCTACAACAGTGTCAATGTTATACCCATAATGGTCTAAAGTTATAAGTGATTTTTTTAAGTAGAGGTACCATCTTGTATTACACCAGCTGAGATAATGGATACAGAGCCACTGATAAAGGAAGTTGGAGCCTGAAAGGTTGCCTTGTATTTCAGAAATACACTAAATAAGCTCAATTTGAACAAGCACCCTATTAGGATCTTTTTTTCTATACTCTAATGTGATAATTAGGCAATACAGTTTTGCATTTTAGCATTTCAGTGAAAAAAAATGTCACTGCAGTTCTCAAATGCACTGATAAAGCAAAACAAAATTAAACTAGTTATTGCTAAAATTCTGCTCACTTTCCCATGTCATGAATGGAAAGATTAATCTTTATAGTCCATTTACAATCCATACACATGATTGTATCTATAATGTGTGCATGTAGGTGATATATTTCCCATAACCTGGAATCACATGTAACATTTTCGCCAGTTCTTAGCATCTATACATGTATGCATAAGTAATGTAACTAATCACAGGTGTGTGATTACTTCAGCTCCAAATTAGGCAGCATCAGACTCACTCAAGTATTCCTTAGGGCCACTTCAGTTTTAAATGGCCATCACGTTTGCTGATTTAAATTAGTTTTCCAGATGATAAATATTTCTTTTTCCTTTTCTCATCATGAAACTCCCTTTCCAATCATTAAAAAAAAAAAAAATAATAAAAATCATACTGTGGAAGCTTCAGCTCTCCTACATCCACATGAAAAACTTTAAAATCTCATTTTAACTCACAACAGAGCTAGAAACAAAAATATTTACCTAACATTCACCTTTTCCATTCTCCCAGTGGAATGTAATATGTTTTACTCATCTTGGAAGAGCTAAAGATACTGGATTTCAACACTGTGATAGTTTCATACATGTAGTTAGTATTTCAGATCACTCCGGGAGATATATGAATGTTTTAATTGTGATGTACCTCTGTTATTGGTAACAAAGTAATTTTCCTTGGAACAGCAAATATCAGAAATAGCTATATCATTATCAGCTCTTAAAAATTCCCTGCTTATCTCTTCTGCGGTTCATACAGAGATATACTCTGAGAACTTAAATATCCCATACCCATGCTAAGAAGACTATTGAACCAGTCCAATTAATGAACTCATCATCAGGGCTGACTGACAGGTACCAGCTCAGCAAATGGGATGATGGATGTTTGTCCATAGAAAAAATGTTCTTTTTGCAGTACAGTTTCCTTTGGAAGGAAAAGTGTATGGCTTCTGGATCTGTCAGATGTCCTACTTATATTCTTTTACCTAATTAAAGATGACTGTGTCCTATCTTCTTCAGTCCAACATTTAAAAGCAGGTAACTAGTGGGTCTAATCCATCCCCAGACATACTTACAGGTGGTCCTCGGGGTCCAATGAAGCCAGGGAGTCCTGGGCTGCCATTTTCTCCTTTATTCCCTTTAGGACCCTTAGGACAGAAATGAGATAGACACTAGCAGCCCCTTCTCCAACAACTCTTTTCCAGAGCATGCATTTACAGAATGATAGAATCAATTAGGTTGGAAAGGACTTGTTTGAAGATCATCCAGTCCAACCCTTAATCTACCACTGACAGTTCCCAACTCCACCAGATCCCTCAGCGCTATGTCGACCCGACTCTTGAACACCTCCAGGGATGGGGACTCCACCACCTCCCTGGGCAGCCCATTCCAACGCCCAACAACCCCTTCTGGAAAGAAATGCTTCCAAATAGCCAGTCTAACCCTTCCATGGCGCAACTTCAGGCCATTACCTCTTGTCCTACCACTTATTACTTGGTTAAAGAGACTCGTCCCCCCTCTCTGCACCCTCCTTTCAGGGAGCTGTAGAGGGCGATGAGGTCTCCCCTCAGCCTCCTCTTCCCCAGATTAAACTCCCCCAGTTCCCTCAGCCGCTCCTCGTAGGACAAATCTATATTTACAGATACATTGGAACTGGGAAGTTTCACTGTAGCAGCAGGACTCCCAAAACTGACAAGGAAAGGAAGAACATAGTAATTTAGACAAGGAGATTGCAAACACCATGTTTGCATTATTAATAAGTTGTGTGGGGTCCCCGTGAAAAGATGAAAAGGAAGTGACAATTATGGAAGTGACAGGAGGTATGTTCAGTGGCTATTCTGGCACTGCATGGTTTATAAGGTGGTGTTGCAGAGTGGAAATGCTGTGAAGTGCAACGACAAGGAAACAGTGCAGGCGGTCATACTGCTCAAAGCTGAGAATACTATCAACAGACAGCTACTGAATTGCTCTTTTGCCTTTATTTCCTGATTCAATTTAAAAAATGTCTGCCTTTTACTTATCTCTTGTGATACTCTGCCAGACTATCCCTTCTTCTTACAGATCAGGGCAGCTTAAATGGCAATTCATGATACAGTGTCATTTCACGTACACTTCTGATATTTTTTTTTACTCTTATTTTAACCTTCTCTTTCACAACTTTGTCCCCTACCTTCTAAGTAAGAACATATGCCTTTTTCTTGTTAGAGTAAACTCATCTTCGTTTTAAGCCCGTTTTGTGTAAGGTGAGCACCAATGAACCTGACAGGCACAAAACACATGGCATCGGGGTGTGCAGTCAGCTCCGGAGATTTCAGGGGCTGGACTGAACTGCTGTTTGAAAGCTTAAACATAAGCCCTGTGAATTGGGATGGGCACTGTCAAACAGCAGATGCAAAAGGAGAAGCCTTCTGGCAGGTTTTACCTTGTGTAAAAGTTAGCAATGGTTAAGGTGGAAAATAAACCCTTATTGCCATGATAACTTTTCTTGCTTCTCCTTTTTTCAAAATGGAAATATATTAGCTTGTCACACTACATTGTGAAGGAAATTATTGCATTTCCAGACAAGGTTGGAAATAAATGGATTCGTGTACAGCACAAGGAAATACTTCCCATAATAAACTTTATGAAAGGAGAAGGATTCATTTTAATGACAGAGAAGGATTCTGATGAAATGACTGTTCTGCTGACCAACACTGTCTCATTGTTTCCCCTTTCTCATCCATCTGACTTTATCCTTTTTCAATCTCTTATGTTATTTTTGGACTTTAAATCCTCTGGAGCAGAGACTGCTGTAGTTCTCTGTTCGTGAAGGAAGCTGCGTGGTGTGTCCCCAGGTCACCAGCTGACTGTTTAGGTAATGTGAGAACACAATGATGATTAAAAAATAACCCACATTTGGCACTCACAGAGTATCCTAAAGCCACAGTGGCCTGATGAATACGGAGAAAGCCAAAAAAGCAGTAACAGGAATTGGGAACAGGGGTGGGTGTGATGAGAAGAAGAAATGAAGGTTGAAAAGCCAACAGCAGGGATCCACGAGATAAGAAGCAATGGCAGTAGTCCCAGGAATGTAAGAATTCATGTCAAGAAGAAAAAAGCTGTAGCACTTATTCTTGACTGCAGAAAGGCTGTGGGGACTGCACCACCCCTGCCCCACTTGTAATCTGAGAGTTATCACCTCCCCATGCAGAAAAGTGTGGCTTGGACCATTCAGGAGGAGACATCCCCGCAGCAAAGCAATACATGCTCGGGGCACAAATCTGTGGAGAGGCTGAGGTTCCTTTATGGCATTGCAAGGGCCATAAAGAAGAGTGAAGTCATGCTGCAATTTTTCAGATTTCTCCCGCTATGCTTTTGTTTCTATCTGAATCTTACAGCCCAGCAAGCTGTAATGTCTAGCTGGACAAAGAGAGGGAAGAGCCCTGCATTGCAATAGATGCTACTGGAAACAAAGGTACATGGATTTGCTGAACACTGAGCGATTTTCAGGAACAGAACAGAGGAGAAAAAAAAAAGAAAAAAGAAAAAACAACCAACAACTCCTCACTGTCCTCCTTACAGCTCTTCATTACCATGCTGTTCTTCCATACAGGAGGGCCCCAGGGGGTTTTCATTCTGCTTCCTGATCTTGGTTTACTGCCCACTGTCTGCTCTCTCCCCAAGTGCCTGGGGAGGATTTTTCTGCTGCTGCTGTTCCTCAATGGCAGTCTGCCAACTCCCCGAGGCCCTCCCCTTGTGACAACTCTCTGTTGGCTGCACAGTCTCTGCCTGGCAAAATTAAATATACTGGTGAAGATGAGGCATGCCAATCTTTTTTTCATACCAGGTAATCAATCATTTCCTTTTTCTGTGAACGCTTAACTTTTGCTGGGAAAAATTATGACCCAGCTAGCAGCTCAATTGCAGGAACTTAGCCAACGCCTCCAATGTTGGGCCAGCCAGTGATTTTCATATCAGCAGTCTTCAGCCACTGCAACTTCAGGGATGGTAAGCAGTTACACATAATCCACTCCATCTCCACTTCATCAGTCACCTCTCCTTGACTTGACTGCTTGCTGCATGAGTTTCCCTTTGTGGTACTTACTGGGTTACCTGCTGGGCCGGGTTCTCCTGGAGATCCAGGCGATCCATTCTTACCCTATGTCAAAAGGAGAAAGGTTAGTGAAGTAATGCATACTACAATTAAAAATGTCCACCTACTGCTACACCAGCAGGGATTCCTTTAGCACTGTCCAAACTCCTCTCTTGGCAGACTGCAGAGTAGGGATCTCTTATTCCCGACTGACCCCATAACTTCTGCATCCCTGATTGCATGGCTGACCCCATCTCAGGACAAAAACTGAGAGATGTGGACCCACATCCCCTAGTCTGAAGATGACCAAACCAGCACTCCTTGTCCTTCACCTTTTCCTCACCCTTATCCACATCATATGGAGCATCCTCCGGGATGGATGGAGCCACCTACTATGGCTGCTCCAAGTCACTAGTGGTAAGAGAAGCCCCTTTAGTCCATGTTTGAAGCACCTCTTGGCAAGTCAGTGATCAATGTTAGAGTGCTCTGCATTAGCTGACAAGATATTGCCAGATCCCTCCCAACCTTCCTTTGTTAGAAAACTCCCGCTCTCTGCTGACTGAAGTAGGTCCTGCAAATTACTGCCTACCTACCATCTTCTTCTCAGGGCTATCATCTGAATCAGGGTCTAGAGGCCAGGCATCTACTTTTTAATCTCTCAGACTTCCCCTTTCTGGGCAATGGAGAGAAACATTTGTTCTAAAGTCTTGAGGCATTTAATACTTCCCTGAAACCAAATGAGCCAAATCATCCTGTAGAAGGAGCTGTTTCCTACCATTCCTTATCAAAGTAGATGATCTGACTACCTACACTGACTGAAGTTTGGTGAGATGAAATTCTGCACCCTGCTTCTCTTTCACCTCAACACTCCATGCAGAGATGTTTTTTCCTGCGTTGGAGCTGATCATAAAGACCAGCCCTTTTACTGGCAATATTCACGCCTCATGCGCCTTATTAGAGAAGAAACAAAGCAGAAGAACAAGAGAAACTGATGTTTTGCCCTACAACATACAAACCCCCAAGTATCTCTTCTCCAAATAACAGTATGTCCTGGAGTTATGATAATTTCTGATTCCTCATATATTTCTATTAATTTCTAGTGTTGTGCAGGGGCATGACACGTTAGCGAGTGATGCCAGCATTACAGGAATAATGAGATAAATTACAAGGCAAACACAGCAGCTCTCCATATGTTGCTGCAGACTAATTTAAACCCCTACCCTCCCAGCTCAGAGGGACCTGCTGCCCCAGCTCCTGGCTTTGCTGGCTGAATCAGCATTTTGCTCTGATTATGGAACATGTTGCAGAATCTGTTTCACTAGCAGGTCTTCTGAGAAGGAAAAGAAATCATTCATTGCAACATATTAAAAATGTGCCTAGGTTCAGCAACAGAGATCTGCATTAAAACTGGGAAAAGGTTGATTTTTAAAAGAATTGAAAAACCCAGGCAATTAACAAAAAGTAATTACTCAGCCATCCCAAATAACACTTTCTGAAATGTCAACTAAATAGCCATTTCTCCTCTGAAATTGTAATATAACTCTACAGGTGTTAAATTAAAACTTTTTCTAAAATAATACTTTAAAAATAAATAAATTACAGAGAGCATGACAAAAATGAATCGTATCACAACTGGACCCCACATATCTCAAACTGGGCACCTGCAATTATTGTCTACTTTCGAAAACTAAGGCCGCGTGAGAAGCGAGTGAGATGCCAGAAGTAGGACTGGCATATGAGCACCTCTGACACTGTGGTGCTGGTTGAATTGATTAAACTGTTCCTCCCACCAAGTCAGCCACCATTACTTCATTGCACTACTATAAGTCTTCATCAGTTTCTAGCAATATCATTCTGATTTGTCTTTCTCAAAATAGTCAAAGTGTTTTAATCAAACATCACCTGAATCTTGCTTAAGACTCTTCTTCCAAACCAGAGTTCTGGACTGCAGGATATTCCCACTATACACAATGTACCTCCAGAAATGGCTTGTCAGGACAGAAAACTCACCGGCAGCCCTCGGAGTCCTCGAGGGCCCTGTGGTCCTATGGGACCAGTATCACCCTGAAATGAAGAAAAGTTTTCTGGTGAGTGATACAGGGCAAGTCAAACAAGCATTTTAAAATGTTCCTACTAAACTACACTGGTCACATATTAGGGGGAAACAGCATTAAAGAAGTACATTTGAGGAAACCCAGCCTTCTGAAGCTGGTTACAGGCAGAAATCATTACTATCAGGTTGTCTTAAAGCTGGAATTCTCAGGGACAGATATTCCTTAGTATTTCTCAAGAACTGACTACTTTGTTCTCTCTTGAGGGAGGCTTAAGACCTGCTTCTGTCTTCTCTGAGGGGTTCCCTTAGGTCTGTCTTCCATTTTACTTTGTAGGGCACCATTTAAAGCACAGCGGTTTTCCAGTGATAAAAGGGGGTGCAAATGAGAAGCCACTTCCCCCGGTCCCATGGCAATGGCACATCAGCTGCTTGCTCTGTTGCTCAGCGTCTGCTGCAGGATCCCACGTCAGCTGCACTCTCCCAGGACTTTGTTATGTGACTGCATTTGACACTAATAATGTCAGAGGATCTGTTTCTACCATCTCTCTTTCCCCTGAGCAGCAGCGTCTTATTCCATAGGTATTTCACTGATTTCAGTGGAGCTACGCAGGCAGTAAGGTACAGCTTTTGCAGGAGAAGTGTGACAGAACCTGGCCCAGTGGGACCTGCAGAATGAAGCACCGCTCGGAGAGGGGTGGCAGAAAGCAGGTTCCTGGCTATGCAGGATTCAAATAATGCAGCTTTCTCTGCTTTTCCAAAGATATAGTTGACATTTAAGCATCAGCAGCTGAGCAGTGACAACAGTCCTCAAATTCCTTGTTACCCAAATGATCTTTGCACAAATCATTCCCAGTGCACCGCTGCAGTAATTCACCCTTTACTGGAGTTTCTGCAACTGTTTTAGGTCAGGGTCACTGTGAATTAAAATCTTCATTTGTCAGGGAGAAGGAGATTAGTTTCTGCTCACAACGGTACACTTACATCCTTCCCTGGTGGCCCCTCACGACCAGCAGGACCTGTCACACCTGGCTCCCCCTGCAATTCAGCAAAAAAGGAAAGCAGAATCAGATCAAGGTCAAAGACAGAGCAGGAAGACCACTGTACGTGGCATGGGGTTTCTGCAACACTGGACTGAGCTCAGTGAAAACTTTTTCAAAGCCAGCAAGAGTCTCATTCATCATATGTGGCATGCAGCTTGTAATAATAACTCAGAAGTGTCTTCTATAAGCGATGCACAAGGCAACGCACTGCTTTCCAGCAGAATATTTGCTACTGCTAGTGCACTCACTGAAAACCACCAACCTATTCCTGACACAGAAACTACCGTAATGAGGAAGAGATTAAGAATTCCAGCACTGGATTTTTCAGCTAAGCTCCTGCAAGGAGACCATTTTATTTCTCTGTAAAAAGCCAGAATTAGGCAGAAGGATATTCAGTTTTGTATTCCACTTCCTACACTAGGAAGCTTTTTGTACTGTATTCCTCAGAAAACAGAGGAGACTAACTTTTCGTGTAGGACTTCTGTTCTTTTTTTTATGATCCACAGGCAGGTAAGTCAAAGGGCTAGAGACGTTTTCTATTCTTATTTCTGTAAGATTTGTTCTAGAAATTATTTTGCATTTCTTAGGCATTTTTTAGAGGAGAGATGATACTTGTCTAACAAATGCAGTAGGATTCCTCACCTTATATGTCACCATTCATACCATAGGGATGTGGTACAGAGGAATCCTTGAAACTTCATATAATCACAGAGTCGTCTAGGTTGGAAAAGACCTTGAAGATCACCCAGTCCAACCATTAACCTCACACTGACAGTTCCCAACTCCACCAGATCCCTCAGCGCTATGTTGACATGACTCTTAAACCCCTCCAGGGATGGGGACTCCACCACCTCCCTGGGAAGCCCATTCCAACGCCCAACAACCCCTTCTGCAAAGAAAAACTTCCTCAGATCGAGTCTAAACCTTCCCTGGCACAACTTGAGGCCATTCCCTCTTGTCCTGTCGCTTATTACTTGGTTCAAGAGGCTCATCCCCAGCTCTCTGCACCCTCCTGTCAGGGAGCTGTAGAGGGAGATGAGCCTCCCCTCAGCCTCCTCTTCTCCAGACTAAACCCCCCCAGTTCCCTCAGCCACTCCCCGTACGACCTGTGCTCCAGACCCTGCCCCAGCTCCGTTGCCCTTCTCTGGACACGCTCGAGTCATTCAATGGCCTTTTTGGGGTCAGGGGCCCAAAACTGAACCCAGGAATCGAGGGGCGGCCTCACCAGTGCCGAGCACAGGGCTCAGATCCCTTCCCTGTCCCTGCTGGCCACACCAGTGCTGACACAAGCCAGGATGCCATTGGCCTTCTTGGCCCCCTGGGCACACTGCTGGCTCCTGTTCAGCCGGCTGTCAATCACCCCCCAGGTCCCTCTCTGACTGGCAGCTCTCCAGCCACTCCTCCCCAAGCCTGTAGCGCTGCTGGGGGTTGTTGTGGCCCAAGGGCAGCCCCCGGCATTTGCCCTCAGTGAAACTCCCCCAGTTGGGCTCAGCCCATGGCTCCAGCCTGTCCAGGTCTCTCTGCAGCCTCCCTGCCCTCGAGCAGATCAACACTCCCACCCAACTGGGTGTCATCTGCAAACTGACTGAGGGTGCCCTCGATCCTCTCGTCTAGATCATCCATAAAGATGTTAAACAGGAGTGGCCCCAACACCCAGCCCGGCCTCCAACTGGATTTAACTCCATTCACCACAACTCTCTGGGCCCGGCCATCCAGACAGTTTTTTACCCAGCGAAGCGTGTGCCCATCCAAGTCATGAGCAGCCAGTTTCACCAGGAGAATGCTGTGGGAAACGGTGTCAAATACCTTACTAAAGTCAAGGTAAACAACATCCACAGCCTTTCCCTCATCCAATAAGCAGGTCGCCCTGTTGTAGTAGGAGATCAGGTTTGTCAGGCAGGACCTGCCTTTCATAAACCCAAGCTGACTGGGCCTGATCACCTGGTTGTCCATGATATGACTTTTAATGGCACTCGAGATGACCTGTTCCATGACCTCCCCTGGCTCCGAGGTCAGACTGACACATCTATAGTTTCCTGGATCATCCTTTCTGCCTTTCTTGTAGATGGGTGTCACATTTGCCACCCTCCAGTCCAATGGGACCTCCCCAGTTAGCCATGACTTCAGGTAAATCATGGAAAGGGGCTTGGCGAGCACACCTGCCAACTCTTTGCCTCACCCTTGGGTGTAACCCATCTGGTCCCACAGACTTGTGTGCATCCAAGTGCACCCAAGTGACCCCAGTCTGCTTCCCCTCCCCATCTCCCAGCTCATGAGGCTGGGTGTCCAGGGAACAGGCAGTTCCTCTGCTAAAGAGTGAGGCAAAGTAGGTGTTGAGCACCTCAGCCTTTTCCTCATCCTTAGTTACCATGTTTCCCTCTGCATCTACTGACAGAGGGAGATTTTCCATAATTCTCCTTTTGCTGTTAATGAATTTATAGAAACATTTTTTATTACCCTTAACAGCTGTGGCCAATTTAAGCTCTAGCTGTGCTTTGGCTCTCCTAATATTCTCCCTGCATAACTTCACTACATGTTTATAGTTTTCATGAGAGACCTGGCCCCTCTTCCAAAGGCGATAGATTCTCCTTTTGTTATTGAGATCCAGCCAAATGTCCCTGTTTAGCCAGGCCGGTCTCCTTCCCCTCCTGCTTGTTTTTCAGCACACAGGAACAGCCGCTCCTATGCCTTTCAGACTTTGCTCTTGAAGTATGTCCAGCCTTCCTGGACTCCCGTATCCTTCAAGGCAGCCACCCAAGGGATTATGTTAATCAGTCTTTTGAACAGGTCTTTTGAACAGATTAGCCCTCCAGAAGTCTAAGGTGGCAGTTTTACTAACCCCTCTCTTTGTTTCTCCAAGGATCAAAAACTCAATCATCTCATGACAGCCTCCAAGCTTTACTTCCTCCACAAGCTCTTCCTCACAAAGGGCTATCTCAAAGCGAGTATCAGAGGACTCAGCTCTACCAGCTGCCTCACCTTACCTGGAATCAGAACTTCAGCAGAGGGAACAAAGACAGCTCCTGTGGTTTTATGGCATGGCTCTGGCCCATGGAATTGTAGTTGAAAACAGCCACGTTAAAACCAGACCTGTCATCATTTTTACCTATTGCTTCAGAAAGATCAACTTCGATTCACACAATCTTTCTCCAAAGGGTCGTGCATGAGGTACACATTACTTACTCGAGGACCTGGGGGACCTGTGTCGCCTCTTTGTCCTTTGAAACCCTACAAAAGAATTAAATAAATAATTATCCATTACCCTGACGCATGAAACACTAAGGAAACTCCGGCTTGAATGTTTACTTAATAACCTTCACAATTTTGCTTATGATTACTGGGGACTGGTCAGTATGGAGCTGCCATGTCCCTGGGAGTGATTAGGAAGGCCCATGTCACAGGAAGAGCTTTCCATTGCTCCTTAAGCTGCAAGACCAAGATTGTAGTATGTGTGTTCCTGGTGTGACCACCCAATAAGTTATTTAGTCCTAAATTTCACTGTTCCCATCCTTTAAGAGGACATGTAACAGAACACATGTGCTATAGCTGTGATTATGCCTTCTGCTAAAAGGGGTGACATAAGGTTATTGTGCTTTAGCATCTAGATAAGGTTCCTACTCTTCTCCGAGCATGAAGCATTTGGAAATGCCCGTGTTTGAATTCTGTTGACTATTTATTTATTTAGTCACAATGCCATGACAATCCTCAGACAGGCCAGCACTTTGGTTATGTGTTTGCACCAGCAAAGGACTTCACCTGCTGAACAAAAGCTTCCCAACTACAGTACAGAAGAGTGACTGGATTGAACCCTTCAGAGCAGCACCTACCGGTAAGCCTCTGGCACCCTCCTGGCCTGGGAGCCCTGGTTCTCCAGGCTTTCCCTATGGGAAACAATCATGTACATGTTAGTGAGAGTCTCGGGTCAATCCCTCTGCTGTTGAAACCTTCCCACTCTTCTCCCTTATATGTAACAGCACTGAGAACTCTGATTGCCCAGGGTTTCTCCAGGAATGCTGGAGTTTAAGCATGCAAGGAGGACAGGAGTGACCATACATACCCCCACCTGCACTGTCATGAATGCAGCCTTTGAGGTCCAAAGGCAGCTTACACCTCCAGACTGCTGCATCTTTACAGTACTTTAATGTCAGAGGGGTATGGAGAGGTAATGCACAGAACTGCACCAGTACCTACTCAGAACGTACAGAATCAGTACCTGTACATAGAAGCCAGGTGTTTTGATGCAAGCACACAAGTGTCTGCAGCTGCGGTAACAAGTGCTGCTCCGCATACCAGTTGCCCTAATGACCGGGAACTTGGGTCTTCCCAGAACCACTAAGTCCCATTTGACAAGTCACAGAAAAAGCATGGCAATGCCAGATACTGGAAGCACATTCTTTATATAAAAAACACAGTTGCAAGGAATAACATTCACTGTCCAGTTTATTAACATTTCCTTTTGGCTGACAACTTCACGGCTCAGATTTATCCCCTCAGTAAATGCAAGTATAGTTTAAGAAGCAAAAATAAAATTTAAAACTTCAAATCCTGGACAACAGAACTATCACAGAGCAATCTAGAAGAGGCTTCTTTAAAGACACCTCCTCTAAACTTTTAATGCCCCATAATCTTCTACCTAAAAAAAATGGATCACTAGGTTTAATGTTACAAGACAACCTTCTTTCTCTGCAATATTTACGGTAGTTGTAAAAAGTGGAATCACTAAGTTTTAGTTTATTTATGGTAGCTGTAAATGTAAAAGGAGCCAGTTTCTTTTCAAGATTGCTAGTGTGTGACTCATAAATTGCTCAAGACAATATAGTCCTTCTGGTGTTAAAAGAAGATGTGCAAACAGGCTCCCCTCCCCCCCTAAAGAGTCCACAGATAGGCAGCTCCAAAAATAATAACTGGATGTAGGCTCTGATTGCCTTAGCAAACCACTTTTAAATTACATTACCGGTTCCCCAAGAGATCCTGGCTTGCCATCCTTGCCATCATTCCCAGCAATGCCCTGTAAATGAAATGCAAAACAAGGTATAAGGAAGAAGTCAATATGGAAGATTGCTGTGGGTTTTGTCAGGGTGAGTTTCCCAGTGACAGCTCTGCTTCATCATGGCATACTTAAATTTGCCTAACCCTCCAAAACTACCCTATTTCTATAGCTCGACCATAAACTTCTCCTTGCCACACCACTGCAACAGCATAAACCATTTCCCTTTCTAATATGACAAGTCTAAGGGGTTTCCTCCTTTTCAGCAAGGTGAGCACTCCAACAATCTTAAATCAGGATTCTAAAACCAGCTGTTATAAATCATTATAATACCATTATCTTCATTCAGCTAGGCTACTTTACACTAGAAATAGCTCTGGCCCTATCCCTAAGACAGATGAGAAAAACCCAAAATGTACTAATACATTTTCTAGAAGAGTATGCCCAAGATGAACTTGAGTCAGTGCAAAAGAAATAGTTCGACTGTGGATTCAGATAAAGACCGTATTCCAGTCTATGAATTTTTGTGCCCATACACTGGAGTTATTAGCTGATTTTTGTGCTCTGCATTAAATTATTTCTTCCAATGAGAAGGCAGATGAGGAGCAGACTCAATTCATATGGCAATTAACATTTAGCTTTAAAACGATCAAATGCAGCATGCACACTCTCCTGGAGCAAGGACATAGCATCAAGATGACAGATACCATTACAGATCATGCATAGCTTTCAACGCACCTCAAAAATATCACCTCTGTGATACCTATGTGATACCTAAACCTACGTGTTTATGAACAGTTTAATGTATTGAATTAGAAGGAGCTGAATTGCACTCACTGGAAGTCCAGGCAGCCCTGGTGGGCCCTGTGGGCCTGGAGGGCCATCTTTACCCTGGAAAGAAAGCAGAAACACTGCAGGTCAGACAAGCTCTTCAGATGCTTCTACCAGATGAAAGCAAATGTAGAGTTTGACAAGGTACAACTGTGAGAAGCTGGTCTTGTCGCCAATGTCACATAGTATACAAGGTTTCCTTGAATTCCTTCTAGATTAAACTGGAGGGTTTTCTTTTCAAATAAAACATCCAGTGTTAGTTATAAGTTACTACAGATGGAGAAACCACTGAAATCACTGGTAATCTTTTTCTGAAGTTCAATTATATATAATATTTAGTCCTTAACTTCCTGCATGAGGTGTCCAGCCAGGAAGTAGAAGATCTATATTTTATACCTATCAAATGAGTAGTTATAAGGTCTTTGCTGACAGTCCTAAGAAATACCCTTACTCTATAGGACTGGACAATAGCATCCCAGGTCTTTCACAGTGTCTCAACCTTGTCTCAACTTTCCTATTTGAAAGTTCTGCTACCCTGCCCATATAGTCTCTAGCCTCTCTGCTAAGAGTGCTCACTGATTTCAAAACAGCCATCAGAAGGACCATCACTGTTCACTTATGATGAAGTTCAGGTTGAAATGGATTTGCAAAAGGCACCTTGCTCATTAGGAAACTGCTCTAGAAATTAACCACAGAAATGCACACTCTCAAACTGTTCCAGCTCAACAGCATGCATTACTCAGGGAAGGTTCATTTTTTCCATTTCAACTTGAAGTTAGCATCAATCAGATTACCTGTCTCACCCAGGGTTTTCTGATGCATAAAGTATCATCTGAACACCCTTCAAATGAAACAGCAGGAGCAAAGTTCTTGTCGAAGGTTACATCTGCACTAATTTTCAGTGGTGCCAGGGAATGGTCTCAGGCCCTGGCATCTGAGCAGTCCATGCTGTGACATCCTTCAACACATTGCTGGTTTCATTTTGACAATCCCTATGCACAGTTCAGGTGTTAGTCTGGGTCACGAAGCATGCTAACACATTTAGCCATCCTGTTCTAGAGGCTAAGAGGTGTTAACAGTGAGGACAGACAGACAAGAGGAACAAAAACCTCCTTAGAGGTCCCATGGAATGGATTATGCTCCAGCTAATTTGGAACTTCATTTGGTGAATAAAAAACCCTACAAACACAGAGTAATCTGTGGTTATTTGTGGAGGTCCTACTTGCAGTGATAGAGTTGATTCAGGCTGAATATTTTGGGGATCTTTCAAAGGACATTACATGGGTTCCAGACCAGCTTTACTTCACAGAGTTAAATATAAGTAAAGCTGGTGGTGAAACACACAGTTTGGAGCTTACTATGTCTCCTGGGTTTCCTGCTGGTCCTATTGGTCCTGGTGCCCCATCTGGCCCCTAAAAAAATAAAGCAGAAACAACATGAGTGATTAATGCATTTTGTACATTTGTCAACACACTCTCTACCACAGCTGGCAACACTGAAGTTTTCTTCAGTCACTCAGTTCAGCATTCATTCCATTATTTCTTCATTTATCACAGAAAAGCAGTGCCAACCTCTGCATTCAATCAGCCTCCAAAGCCAGAAATATTCAGATATTTGAGCTTGGTCCTGGCCCTTCCTTCTGAAAATAGGGGACAAATAGGAAAAAGCCAATCTTGTGACAAAATTAACTCTGAAGGACAGAAATTACGGGAGCAGTCTGAAGAACATACTGTGGCAGGCAAACTCCTGGAGCCATGAGTCAATGCAGAGAGAAGAAAAAGTCAGTAGAAGTTGAAGAAAAAAAATATCTAGGGGAACATCACACTTTGCTCTGCTTTGACCAACTCATTTTTACTTTACACATTTCCTTTGACTGTGAGTCTATTCAGAGGGTCTTGTAACACAATTTTAAGAGTTTTAATCCTACTGAAACTGCCCAGGGAGGGGGTGGAGCCCCCATCCCTGGATGTGTTTAAGGGTCGTTCAGTTGAGATGTTGGGGGATGTGGGGTAGGGGAGAACTTCGTAGAGTCGGGCTCATGACGGGACTTAATGATCCCAAGGGTCTTTTCCGACCAGAATGATTCTATGATTCTATGAAACAACCTTGTGGTTGCGGCAGTATGAGGTTAACACAGATACAGTAAATGTGTCTTTAGCTTCTCCTAAAATAATGCTCATGGGAGCACAGATGACCCACAAAGCAGGTCCCTGTGTTGTACCAGTGGTAAAGCATTCAGCACCCTTTAGGCACTGCTACCATCTGACAACAGAATTTTAAGCTAATCCTCTTTTCTGGTACCTCCTGTCATTTAGTCAGTGCAATGTAAATTCAGCTTTGAAGAGACTCTGCTGATTCCCAGAACAGACAAAAGCTGCACACCCCCAGCATGGCAGAGCCAAACTGCACTGTAAGCAGCAATATGAGTAGTGATGACTGTGGGCAAAGAAAGGTGGTTTGGAAAGACAGCTCCTTCAATCAGGAAAAGTCCCAACTCTTGGAGGATGTAAGTGGTGATATCACAAGCAGGACAGCCAAGTTATTTCAGCCCTGCTTCTGCACTGTCACTCCTTTTTAAATACAATGAAGCATAATTGTGTTTGTGGAGAGAGTAGAGCTAGGAATGAGAAGGACTGTAATGGAGAGGGACACATGTAAAAGGCCCTTTAATTCAAAAGTAACCCACAGGATACGAAAACTGGAGAAAATCCAGTCTCATACCACTGTGTAAAATTACACAGTCTCATACCACTGTGGAAAATTGAAAAATACTCTCAGATCTGCTGGTTCTAGACTGAGAACATATTCCACATATAAGAAAACACCTATACACAAACCACTAAGTAGTCTCTGTGGAAGAGTTTTCATCATCATTATCTTGTATAAAGAGAGTGACTGAAGCTTAGCATCGATTTACAGAGTGAGTTGAAGCAATCAGTGAAAAGTGGCCAATGTATTAAATAGCAATTATCATGAGTGGGGAACTCTATGACACTCGGGGGACCATTAGGAACCCACTGGAAAATGCAAATGCAATGCACAAACAGATGGGTCTTGCACATGGATCTTGCAACAACCTTATTAGTAAAGAAAATACAGGACCATCTTTGCAACAGAGGAACTTACAGGTGGACCAGGGTTTCCAGGAGCCCCTGAGAAGCCAGGCATTCCAGGGTGACCCTGCAGAACAAAAAGAGAGACTATATTTACACATTATTCACATCTCTAGTTGCATAAACTATAAGGTGGCGATTGAACATTGTGAGGCAACATCAAAATGAGACAAATTTAAGGTGTGCTTTTTCTAATGTATACTTCAGTTTATGCTAATAGAAGATGAGAACAGATACTGCGGAATTGTACAAGGCAGGAGATCAGGCTGGACACCAAACCTTTCTAAAATATCCTACAAATCTCATTGAAGAGGTGCTGATCTGCACCTTAAACTATTGACTCAGCCCTTGGCAAAATCAACTATGAAAGTCTGCTCTAATTTAGACCATTTCCCTCTTTCCTGAGGTATCTCAGTCTCTTTTAAAAGAGGTCGTCCTTACATTCATCTTTTAGGACAAATAGAAACAGTGGATTTTTTTGACCCAAAGACACCTGACCTCCTGGATCTCATCTAGGCATTATCTGTGGAAATGACTAAAGGTTAGGTAATGCAGAGAACTGAATGAATCCCATCTAGAGGTGAGGAAACAGATAATAGGGGAAGATACTGGAGATGAGGATGGAAGCCTGTGGAGGATGCTACAGTTCCACTCTTCAGGACAGCCCATTCAAGGTTTATCAGCAATGAAGAGCTCCCATTTTCCTCCTCTGCCTCAGAGAAGGGTATTCCTCTACAGACATTATAGGAGTTATTTACAAAGGAACAATCACAGTGACAGCACTGTTGGAAAGCACACTCTATTTTTACCTGTTCACCTTTTTCTCCTGCATCCCCAGTCATACCACGGTCTCCTTTAGCACCCTGATAACAAAAAAAAAAAAAAAAAAAAAAAAATGAAAGTCACTTAGATTCTGTATTGTATCAGCTTTTTGACCTGTTTCATAAAGCACTTGGACATTTGAGCATAAAACTCATAAATTAGGACTGAGTCCTGTTTGCCCTCCTCTTAAATTCTTCCCTAAACATTCACTAACAATGTTGGAGCCAGGAATATATGTGAAGAACGGCCTTTGAGCAGACCCAGAATAGCCTTTTTTTTAATGTTGTAGTCTCATGGACATGAAAAGGACTTACACATCCTTAGTAAGTAGACAGGTCGTTAGGAACTTCACTAAATCAAATCTTGGTAAGGAATCATCTGGCCCAGAAAAGGCATCCACAGTATGAACTAGTAATCTCTCCCTTCAGGGACACCAGCAATAAAAATGGCATTTCTAAGGTGCAGTCAGAAAATTCATACCCAGAAAGTGCTCCCCTACCTTTCTCTCTCTCTCTCCTAGTGACAACAGAAGCAGCTAACTCAAGTGTAGATGTCTGTATTATCAATGCTTAGAGCAAGGCAAGTTTCACACAGTGAAAAATACTGAGATGACGGTGAACAAATTATGAACAATGCACAGAACACTAATGAATTGCTGTCCATGGGAATAATACCCTGATTTACTACATGAGATCTAGGAGACAAGTGGGGGAGAAAGGGCTGCCATTTATTAATTAAAAGAGGCTTAATTCATATTGCCAGAAGGCGTGAAGCTGCTCATCACCAAAGACCCACAGTTCTACTGCTCTATTTCAGAAAGGGGCCTAATACTAGTTTGGATGTTGTTGGTAAGGACAATATACTACATCTTCAAAAGTGCAGATCTCTTTGTGACTCCTTTCTAAATGGTTAGGAGGATCCTTGGAGTGGAAGACCCAAAGATTGTCTTTGTGTCTGCCCCTTCTTAGGGGTCTTACAGTATTTTCTCTTAACATTTGTGAAACTGCCTTTTATTGAATACAACTTAGACTATTTATCGATTGCATGATTTATTTTTATGAATATGCACAGTTTAAAATTGTTCCTGTTACTTCACCTAAACATTCATTCCTGCTGCCCAAATCTCCGTTTTCTCATAGCATATAAGAAAGCAGCAGACGTGGTATGCCTCAGACCGCTTGGCATTTCTGCCAGTTATTGTCTTTATGGGTTACTAATTCTTTTGCAAATTTTATCCTGGAACATACTTTCATTTTGATCAACCCTATATTTACTTGTGAGACTCTACCACTCTCCCCACCACACTTTTAATTGCAAGATATAAAATTAATTCATGAATCTCTATTAGCTTGTCCTATACTCTAATAAGTGCAAATACAAAGATGTTAAAATAGCAGAAGCTGGTTTAGACAGTAAGTCAGTAATGCAGGGAAGTCTGGAAGAAACCGTGGTACATCATGAAATCACCTTATCTCTCCCTCCATTGATTTGTTTTAATTTATTTCACATTAGGCAGTTGTAAAGGGTTTGATTGTGACCAGGCACAGGCGCTGTGAGCAGACTGATGACAGACCTCTCTTCACAGGAAATGCTTCAAATGTGACATTACTGGAATCTTTCGGACATTGGAAGTTTTATGTTGGCCTGTGTCCCTAGATCATTAGGCAGAAAGCATATAGCTGAAACAAGTTCTTCATATAGCATGTTTCAGGAAACATTCAGAGTCTGTGGATAAAACCACCAAGGCAGATAGTGTATATGGAGCCCAGCAGCCTACTGCACCACCCTTAATTTAAGCGATCCAAGCATATAGAATTCAAAGGAGACGAACAGGCAAGGTGGCTACTGCTGAGGCTTTCATGTCTTTCTCATCTGATTTGGATTGAAACTTACTCCTAAATCCTTACCTGTCATCAAAATACCAGTGTAATGAAATTAATTATCAAGAATCAGGCCCTTCGCTTGTGTGTGTGCTTGTGTCTGTGTATGAACAAGGCGTGGTAGGAGACACTGCTGAAGTGAAACGGTGTTCGTGTGGGGATCCGTGCAGTTCTGAGGGCATGTGGCACTCCAGTGAATTGCCAGTACAGGGCCCACGCAAGGGGCCAGTCCTACTTTACACAGAGATGGATGCCACCAAGATCCTGCGTCAGCCAGTGTACTAACTAGTCACATAAGTTTTCATTGGACATCTGAAGAAAACCAACGAACCTTTGGGCCATCCAGCCCAGGTGGGCCTGCAGGACCTCTGGGACCAGCACTCCCCTGCAATGCAGAAGAGGTAGAAGGAAACATTAGTTTAGTTCATTGACTCCACAGACATCTAGAAAAGATTCAGTAGGTTGCTGACAAAAAGAACTTAAAAAATAAACTATGTAAAAATATAAGAAAAACAAGGTTACATAACATCCAAGGCATGGTCACTTCCCCAGCTCTCTTACCATTTTCCCATCCTGTCCATCTCTACCTGGTGGTCCTCGGAGACCTTTATCACCTTTGAAACCTGGGATGCCTGGCAGTCCTGGTGGGCCAGGAGGGCATTCACTGCACACGTCCTAGGAGACAAAATGGAGAAATTAATTAACGATAGACTGAAGGCACTTATCAGACCCTACAGACATCCATTATGAATGTGGAAGTGTGGTGCTAGCATAATCCCTAAGCCTTTGCAGTTTGGCTACACTGGGTAGGATCTGGGTTACTTTGCCTTACAGAACTGAAACAAGAGCAGTATGGAGCAGAACAAGGGCCAGTAGCTGAGCTCACACATGCTCCCATGGGGAGTTTCTTATCAGTTCTAATTGGACAGGTCCTAACTATCATCCAGGATCAAGAAACCAAGGAAAAACTCTTTCTAACAGGGAGGTCAGAGAGCCATAAAGCAAGACTACCAAGAACAACTTTGTTTTGAAACTACAAGACTACTAGAAAACTGTGTCTACACCAGTTTGAAAGAGATGGGTTACTGCTCAGAGGGAAGACTGCTAGGAAAACCCAGGTGCAGCACAATGTCAGAAAGGGTGTTCTGCAAGAGAAACTCTATTCAGCAGCTAGTGTGGCCAGGGAGAACTCATCCAATGGAGTTCATGAAGACCAAGTGAATGTCACAATGTCCTGGCCAAATTCTGTCATGGAGAATTACTACCTCTCCCCTTCCAAAACTCTTTGAAGCATCATCTCAGTAGTCTTTACATTCCTGCTATCCTCAGGAAATTAAATACCATGGGTATCCCATTTCCATTCCAAAGGCAGACTCCCTTCACCAAAAGGGGAGTGAATCCTGCCTGTAAGTGACAGTGTAGCACAACAGACAGATCATCAGGCCGAGAGTTAGGAGACCTTGCTCCAACACCCAACTTTGTCAGTGATTTGCGAACTTATGGCATAAACTGTCATTTTAAGTTTCAGTCCCTACATGCGTATTTATCTACTTACAATATAAGTGCTTGAGAAACATGCAGAACAACAGAGCCCTAATTTCATCTGGGATTTGAAGGTGAGGCTTTATATAGAGCTGTACCAAGTGTGAAGTAAAAACAGTATCAAGCAGAAACAATGCACAAGGCATATAAGTGTGTTTAACCGTAACATAATCAAAGGAAGAAACCAAAGGAACATCAAAATTACATCCTGTAGCCAAGAATCAGTCTCTTGCTGTTGTCCTGATCAGAAATCCCAAACAAGACAATGCAGTGAAATCTCCAGAAAAATACTTGGCTCCATTAAGACAGACAGCTCTTCAATGAAGTCATTTCACAGTAACACTCTTAAAAGGGTCATTTTGTTAATGGAGTTGGTAAAAAAAAAAAGGTAATTTTTTAGTTTCTTTTTATCAATAAGAAAGGATTTCTTGCCATGCCCCAAGACTGCTTAAAAATCTCCCAATTCAGCCTGTGTAAATCTGTAAAGATTTTGCAGTCAACACCTATCAAATACTGATTTCCCAGACAAATCTCTACATGGAAAGGTAGACAGACAGATTATCCCTTCTGAAACATAGATGCATCTGGGATTAATTACTTGCATCCTTTTAGATGCACCACACAAACGGACTTCAAAAATACTTCAGTCACTCTTGCAGGTGTATGTGAAAAATCAGACATTTTACTAAAATTATTTTCATTTTCTGGTTTAGGTAATACAAATTGACAAAGTTTATTTCTCCTTGGGAATGCATGCCTCAGAAAGATGAAAAAGTCTCAGAGCTTTTGTAACATACAGCATGTTATGAAGATCTTTGTAGGTCATTTCATTGTTTGTGCTGGTCACAGGGCATTGGATTTTGATCTCCAGCATGTGCTCTAGTATCCCAATAACAATGCAAGTAGGAGACCTGCAAGTTTCAAGCTTTGACAAGAGTTCTTAAAGGCAACTTTTTCACTTGCAGCTCAGACACTTTCCCATCACAGAGCGTTAGTCAGGTCTGAATCCAACATACAGATAAACACCCATCATTACCAAAGTCCAATTACCTTTACTAAGAGATTTATGTCCTCTGGAGAGAGCAGGGGTGAGGAACCCTGTGAAATGAGAAATTCATTATCTCAGGCAATTTTAAAAGGCATCAAGGTATAAGAAATTATCCTGAGCTTGCTTATGGACTCTCACTGGTTGCCCTTACCCTGCCTAGGACTCACTGGGCCAAACATGTACCTCCTGCCCTACGTTATCAATGCACTTCATCACACCTCAGAAGAGTTGTTGCTGAGGGTACTGGATAGTGGCGCTAAGAATGTGCCTTTAAAATGTTGGCTTTTATTTACATGCAAGCATCCATTTATTTTCATACTGTTCGAAAGCCATCACAGATACTTTTATCATAACCCATTAGTGGTTCTTAGCGTCTTTCCTGTTGCTCTGCTGGGAAGAGCAGCAGTGGAAATGCACTGAAAAGCACTTCTGAGGTGAGGTGTACAGGTGGACACTGAGTTAAAAGGAAGATACCGTATAGAAGTGAAAGTACATACTGGTTTTCCAGGAGGTCCCCTTTCCCCTGGATTTCCAGGTAGACCCTACAGATCAAGACAAAGAAAAAAATGTGAACTTATACAGTAACTCCCTGATTGCTCCCACACTCTCCTCACTGCTCTGGACTAGCGCACATTTTAATTTCTGACACTGAGCACCACTGCTCCTTGCATGTGACAAAGAGTAAACTCCTTTAAATATCTGCAACATCCCCCGAACCCCTCTTAAATCTCACTTATCTACCGTGTAATCTTGTTAAATTCTTTTGAGTTACCCAAAGACTGAAACTGCTTTAGCTTGTCTGCTGGTCACAGGAAACATTGTGAACTGCAGTAGTGTGAAGGATGGAACTGTAAATCCTGAAGACACCTGTGACATGCAAAATCAAGACATTGCTTTGCACAAGCCTGCAAAACAGGTCCCTTGCACTTGTAATAGGAATGAACCTCTTTGTTTCTTTGTTTGTGGGGGTGTATTGGTATCAGTTTTCATGAGATGAAGGCATAGAAATGACCAGCATCCTTAGAATGTAAGGTCCAGGAAGTCGCTTTGGAAAAGGAACACAGGCTCCCCCCCACACCCCCCATCCCCGCTCAATGGGCATCTCCTGCCTGTCATTAGCAAGTCTTTATTTCATGAAAAAAAAAAAACAAAACCAAAAAAAACCCACCCTAAACAACAGAGAAACAACACACAAACCAAGACAAAACTAAAGATTATTTTTGAGTCTTTGCATAAAGTAATGCTCACATGGGAAACTAAATCTTTTGAACAGGACAGCTGGTCACTGTCTAGATGGTGACAGAAATCCACATTGCAAGGGTCCTTGCAGGTGTTTTAAATTGGACTGGGTGAGATTTCCCCAAACCATTCTCTCCTAAATTCCTGTGTCCAGTTGGCCTGTCACCCTGTCTCATCACTCAAGTACATGCATGCTCTATCCACATTGGGTACCTTAAAGAACATACAAAATATCTCCTATCTTAACCACATACAAAAGGCTGTCCTATGTGACTATTTTTGCATCTGCAGGAACATTTTCTACTGACCTTTTAAAAAGCATCTTATCTGTGTTCAGTTTTGTTGGTTCTGCAGCAGGACCCACCTGGAGAGGTCTCTGGGATGGTGCCAGATTCCCCACCCAGGATGCTAATCAACACACTGAAGATAGAAGTACTGGCTTTCAATCGGTCTAGGCTTAGCTGGGGCTACCTACAGGACTGTCTGAGAGTATTAAAACTCTACATCTGGAAATCTCCTTTAAAAATTGGTCAAAAGCTTTACCAGGAAGGGGACTAATCATTCTGTCAATCACCTTGTCTCAGGACGGTCCATTTTCTCCATTCAGTTTATTTTATTATTTATGCAGACAACAAGATGGGGAGTTAGTTGGCTACCTGGGGATAAATGACTTAAGTGCAGTGTGTGCACATAGGCAAGTTGTGATAACCTGCTACACCATAATTACAGCTATAGATCAAACTCGAATTTCATCCTTGTGTTTCATTTAAAAGTTAAATCCCATACCTCTTGCTAGAGGAGAGAGAAAATGAGAAAACATATTGATTGCTCTTTTTCTATATCCACATTAAACACTTCTGGGTGAACAACAACCCTACAGTTCCCTTGACTTTCTAAGAGGTGAATATTAAACGTGAACTGAAGTGGAGCTAAAGTGAAGTAGTTCAGTAGTACTGAAGTTCGTGGATGAAAGCTTGTTTCCTAAAGAACTAAACCATATACAGGCAAGAACCAAGAGAAGATAAGTTGTAAAAGACATTCTTAGCACATAATTCCCCACAACTGTCCTTCTGGGAATTGAGTAAATATAAGAAAACATTATAAACATATATAGTTTGGCTTCTTCCACAGAGCAGCAACATGCATGTAGAAGACTGCGGGAAGTTCCCAAAGTCCCTTCACTTTCACAGATGCAAACTGCCAGGTCATGCTTTTGGCATCCTATCTGCTGTGGTTCTCAATCACTTCTGCAAGTGGGAAGAGGGTTGCCTAAATGATGATTACACAGAGCTTACATTCCCAGGCCTGCTTTGTTCAGGAAGACTCACACAGCACTTACTTTAAGGAGTGTGATAAAAAGCAAAGACTTGAGCCATGAGAATCATCCTGGATCAGAAAGTAACACAGAAAAGACAATTCAGAAATGTCTTTCATGCTGACTTTTAACATGAACTATAAATAAACTATTTCTACCATAAGGCTTGCTGACAGCCTTTTGTTTAGGGATCTGAAACATGACATGGTACTAGTGGTGGAATTAGAGCATTTAAAGAAGATTTATTTGAAGTGTAGGAAAAGACTTCTTAGTTATGAGAAAAGACACATAGGAAGGGAGTAACTAAAACTTAAATCCTTGTGAAGATTTAAGCATTGCTGTGATATCCACATGGTATCAGATCGCCTTGAGACAAAAAAGGATGGAACTATTTTCTTGAATGCTCTATGATGTGGAGCTGGTGATGTTTTTAACAGGGTGCAAATAAGACAGGAGAAGAAATTAAGCTATGTGCCATGGCTGGCAAATTTGAAAACTGCTACATCCCCAGGAAACGTCAAAATGTTGAAAGGTACAAGACTGCAAGAAGAGTGTCCTTTGAAGAATGCTTGTCTGAGCTGAAATGAACAAAGCAGATGTAGGATGATGGCACTTCAGCATACTGCATTGTCAGAGAACAGGCAACTGGAAGCAGAATCCAAAGCAGAGGAAAATTTTCTGGACTATGGAGGTAGAAAAAGCTGATAACACGGGCCAAGCTGCAAACATTGCTCAGAGCATGTCACGTCTCGCATAAAACAGAATGAAAATGCTAGAAGGAAGGCACGGAGGGTATAACTGCATCAGACAAACTGACTAAAAGGAGAAAACTAGAAAAGAGAAAGCCAGGAAAAAAAAAAACAAAACAAAAACAAAACAAAAAACAAACAAACAAAAAAAAAAAAAACAAAAAACAAAAAACAAAAAAAAAAACCACCCAAAACCACCACCAATTTAAAACAGTCCCCAAACCTGCATGGCACTGAAAAGAAACACTGCTAATGTGATGTAGGAACATGTACAGACCCAAATAACAACCAATGTGGGAAAGCTCATGAAGTTTGAACACTTTCAGGACTCTGCAGCCAACAGTGTCTTGCACAAAGTAGAATATCCAATGAGTGATCCAGCATACCAGTGCATTAAAAAGATGTCAGCAGTGAGGAGGTATAATGAACAGGATCCAGAGTACTCTACTGGTCTGCAAAACCTATCACACAGGAATGGTCCCTAACTGGGAACTGATGGAAGCTGTGCAGATGACATGCTGAAAAATGATGCTCAGGTAAGTGATGTATATAAAAATAAAAGAAAATGTAGAAGGAAACCAGTCACATAGGCTTATGGTGGTGTAGTTCTATGGCTGAAGATTAAACTTTAAATGAAATAGCTTAAATAGGTTATAAGTGCGATGAATAAAAAGCCAATAGGAGGTTTAATAAGTGTAGTCTGTTTTGGGATGTATGTACCCTAAAAAAAACACAAACACTTGGAAGTGTGAATAAAATAAACACTTGGAACTGTCCTTCTAACTATATGGGAAAATCAGCCCCAGAATGGAAAACTCTCCTTTTCAGAATTGATAGTAGTAATGCATCCACAAAGTTTTTTAATTATGAAAATAAATGCCGGGGAAGATTAACTTCCCACTAATACTGGAACTTAGCTACTATAAATAATTAACATAATTAAAAAGTTATTAATTCAATGTTTATGTTAATTAAAATGATGATAATCAAAATACAGAAAGAGCCTATTAAATGGGTGCCCTGACTGCTAATAGTAGGACAAGAGCATGTCTCACTCAGACTGTTTTCTAACCAAAGGAACTAAGTATGTTGAACAGAAACATTTTATCTCCCAGCAGGCAGACAGAGGAGAGTTGATGCTTCCTGAAATATGTGTATTCTAATGGTATTGGTCAGAGAATGTCTGCTCCTTTAAGGGTATCTGGTCAAAGACCTTTTTCAATGCAACAGGGAAAATAAGGAGGAAGCCATAAACAAGACCATACAGGGACACAAACCTGACTGACAAATAAGGGAGGCAGTGATGGGAACCAAACCTGGGCAGTCACACTAACTGTGTGATGAAGGCATGTGGGGGTGTGAGAAGGTTTATTCCAGCAAGGTTATCTGATCCAGGAATCTGTCAATTTAGAAACTAAGGGAAAAGGAGGAAATCAAACCCAAAATATAGCAAGACACAGACCTAACAAGAAACAAACCTTGTCACTCATATTAATTGATGGGCTATCAAGAAACCACAGGCTGCACTTCCAGGAAGATCAACCTGGACTTTGCAAGTGGTAAGACTAAACTAGGGGAAACCCTGAACTGGGAGGTGTGCAGGAACTGATACAGCTGTGGAGATACACAAGGAGATGTGCAGGGGAAGGGGGAGCAGAGAGGAACAAACTAAGGGGACACAGAAACAGGTATAAAAGGGACAGGTCATGCATAAAATGGGGCTGCTCAGTGCACTTGTCTGGCTGAGTCCTGCACCTGATCGACATGGTTTGTCCTATCTTTTTATATCTTCTTATTAAACCTTTTCTTTATCTCTCTGCATAATGTGTATGCATGCTGCAAGGACCAAGTGCCAGCTTCTTCTGAGGACTGCATGTACATGAAAACTGGTGCCAACTGCTGGAGTCAGACGGGGGGTGTATGCTCACCCAGCCTCTGTTTTTAGCTACTGGAGTGAGCGAGTGCAGGGGTATTTAACCTCCAGCCATTGTGGGAATGCTGTCTGTTCCCAAAGCCACCTACTGGGGGGACCAGCATTAGCAAGGTGAGTGAGGGGTTTCACAAAGGTGGCTGGTGTGGGACCTCAGCTCACAGCCCTTGTGCCTGGTGCCAGCTGGCGTGGGGCAAGTGTCTGTACCTTCCCCAGTCCTGGGGGTGTGTGTGTAGGGGGTGTGTATACATCAGAAAAGTTCAACTGGACCAGCTGACAACCAGGGGCACTTGGGTCCAGGCTGAGGTATCAGGTGAGCAGGGGGTCCAGGCTGGTATGCCTGTGGGGAGTCTAGAGCGGCTTTAAACTGCAACAGGGAAGGTCAGATTGGACATTAGGAAAAAATTTTCAACAGAAAGAGTGGTCAGACAGTTGAATGGGCTGCCCAGGGAGGTGGTGGAGTCCCCATCCCTGGGTGTGTTTAAGGGTCATTTAGATGAGATGTTGGGGGATGTGGTGTGGGGGAGAACTTTGTAGAGTCGGGCTGATGGTTGGACTCGATGATCCCAAGGGGCTTTTCCAACCTGAATGATTCTGTGATTCTGTGAGTGCATGAAGGACAAGTGTATGGTTGTTGCATGTTGTCAACAAGCATCAGGTTGGACCAGTAGGCAAGTAGGGGACCCGTGGGGCAGGTAAGAGGGTCTGGGATCTGGGCAGGGGTGCCAGGACAGAGGGGCTGGGCCAGTGCTCGAGAGATCTGCAAATATGTGTGTGTTTGTGAATGCAGAGGGGGGGGGGTGCCACCACCAGTGACCTTCTGTTTCTCCCAGCTGAAGAGGAGAGCACCTGGCTGTCTGTGCTTATGTTGTATGTCAGTCCTGTATGTAGGTGCTGTTGAAGGCAGCACCTTGTCTGTGTCAATCTGTGTGATCAGCCATGTCAGTGTGCTCTGTGTCTGTGTGTATGCATGTCTGTATCTCTGGGATTCAGGCACAGCTTCATTACTGGTTGAACCTGCAATGGCAAAAGCAGCAGCCGCATCCCTCCACCTGGGCAGAGATCCCAGGTCCTGGACACCAGGCCGGAGGGACCTGGTCTGGAGCAGCTGCAGGAGATGGGCATACACATAACATCACTCAATATGCAGAATATTTTTTGTAACCTTAGAATATGAGACTGGCCAATTTGTCTGAAAGAAGGTACTTAAATTTCCACTTTTTTAATATTCAATACAGGAACACTGCCAGCTTAAAATGTGATGTGGATTTTTTGTTTCCCCAAAAGCAAGTGCAAGTAATATTTTAAGTAAATGAGGGCATGAAAGTAGGTGCAATATGTCGTAGTCCTGTTATGGAACAAATTAGTCCTACTACGGGGATAAACAAAGACCAAAAAAAAAAAAGCCTAGAGAAAGCACTTTTCAGGCTTTAAGAATTGGAGCTGTAGTTAATCAGGAAAAAAAAAGTGAATTTAAAGATGAGAAAATAATATATATGGGACAAGACAGTATGCCCCAGCTTCATCCCAGAAGAGAATCTGTAGGGATTTATGGACATAGTGAACTCTAGAGGACAAACAAACACCAAGCCTTTTGTTACGAGGAACAGAACAAAGCTAAACCAGCACAACTCTACTGTAAACCTAAACAAGGATTTTTGAAACCTAAATTTTAGTAAAATTATACACTGTCATGAGAACTTGATATTTGATTGAGTTGCCAACAGATGTTTCAAAACGTGACCTTGGACAGTGTTATTGCAAAAAATATGGCACATGATTTCAGGGCACTAAAAAGAAGCTAGAACGTAGTCATGTAAAAAAAACCCAAACAATATATTCAGCTACAGGAGATAATTCTGGCCAAAGTTATTGCAAAAGAAGTACTGACTCTTCCACCCCCCAAAATACAACTGTAAATCTGATTTGCAGTATCAGTGAACATAACAACTTATAGTAGACACTTAAAAGAGCACCTGATGGGTCTGCAACTGGAAAAAATAATGCAGAGAATAACATAATGTGTGTAAATATGATTTAAGAGAATTATTCAGTCTCAGAAAAAAAAAAAAAAGGAATAGATTTGCAAAGGCCACAGCAAAAAAACATTGAGACAAGTCATTAAGGCTATTGCCACTGAATGGCTTGGGAGTTGCATGGCAAATTCATATTAGCAATTCAAATCAGAGCTTTCCTAACTGATGACATACTATTTAAACACAACAGAGTACAAAAATGGGCATGCTTCAAAGAACACAGGAATACCACATTGAAATACAAGAGTGCAAAAGCGGAACAAAAAATCCTTTGTACTAGTCATAAATGAAAGTAGAGATCAAAAAACTGCAAATGCCTGATCTTATCAAAACAAGTATCCCTGCTGTTACATCAAGAAATGTTGGAATGTGCCCAGTAGTTACATTTATACTTCCTGAAACACAGGTAGAATTGCTTAAGAGGTCATCAACTGAATACAGAGAGCTCCTAAAAGACATCTGGGTGCAATTAAAACAGTTAGTGTAATAGAGGACGTGTTTTAGAAGTACCATAAGGAACAGTTCTATTTGGGTAATTTTCTGTGCTGACCAGTCAATGCTGATCTCAGTTGAGCCAGAAAGACTCAGAAAATCTGGCTCTGGCACTCTTCTCACACAATAAAGTTGTAATAAGCCCATCTATTGAATCCCCTGTTTAAAACCTCTTGATTAAAAATCTCAAACATCTGAGGCAAGGTGAGGAAATCTAGGGTCAGTCAGAAGGACACAATCAATCCTGAATCTGTGGCTGCTCAGGGACACAGAGTGATGGAAGCAAAGGACCGTTTCTACTGTCATGAGCTGTTGAGGAATACCCTGGCCATAATCACTTGTCTTGTGAAAAGTAGGTGGGAAGAAAACCAGACCTTCTTCTCCAAACCCTAGAGGAGGAAAGGAGATCCATCCCATAAGAAAGTACACCCTTTAGGCCAGCTGATGCATGTCAATAAAGCCACACTAAGGTTGAAAATCACCTGCCATGGACTTTGTAAGAACTGGTACCCATTTCAGACATGAGAGCATCATAAAGCAGTGCTGAGAATGAGAGTTACAGGCCACTGCCTCCTCCCCACAGCATTCCCTCAGCAGGCACAAAACCAAAGATCAAGCCTTTCAAAATCTTCAGAGCCTCCTTGCTGATTTTCCTCCAGGACTCATTTCCACGTGACAGAGTTGGCTGACCAACAAAGAAAAAAAAAACCCACACACTTCTCTTTCTGATTAAACAGGGCAACAAAGGCAGGCAGTGAGAGGGGTCAGCCTTCCAGCTGGGACTCTGCCACATTTCTTTCTATCCCTCAGCTCCATGACTCACCCACCGAGATGACAGGAGTGAGGACAACGCACCAAGAGGTTAAAATGTCATCTCTCATGCACAGCAGCAGCAGCGAAATGAACTCACAAAGAGCTTTTAACAGCTGTGGCCCTGTTTTCATAGAAATATTACAGGTTACTTTTCTCAGCAGCTTCTAAGAAGTTCCTAGACAGCTTAACAACCATCCTTTTCCAATGTGGGATCATTCCCCAGTGTATGCTGTCGAGTCCCTTCTCCAGTGTCATTTTAAAATGTTTCAATGGTAAGGTCAACCGCTTTCCCTGAGACAAACTAACTCTTTCCCCCACGACACCCTAACTGTAAGAGCCCCACTACTATGAATCATCTCCCTTGGACCATGCTTGTAACACTCAATAACTGCAGTTGAGTATGAACACAATTTTAAGGGAAATGAGATTCGAGCATTAGCAAATTTCTTGAGCACTTAACACTTATTTTACTTACATCCTGTCCAGGAGGCCCCTGTGGTCCAGGGATACCAGGTACACCGCGGGGACCCTGGTAGGGAGAGAACAGACAAACCCCATAACGTGGACAGTACTTATGAGGTGCTTCTTAGCTGAAGAGAAGAAATTCTCAACCCAACAGCTGTTGAGAAAAAAACAAAACCAAACAACTAGCAGTTAAGCAACTATGAGAGAGTTTAAGAAACAAAATAATTAATCTCACATTCACTATCACAATGTGCCTCAAGGGACTTTACATGCATTACTAAAGTCAAGTCTCTCATACCTTGACTGGAAAGGTAAAAAAGACTTTTTATAGGAGGCAAGTTTATGAACAGGGAAAAAATATGACTGAGCACAGGACTGAAGAGGAGAAATGAAAGTCAAGCTCCTCAGCACCAAGCTAGAACACTGGATAGGACTGGTTGTCATGCTGGAAATTCATGCCGGTGTATACTGAGACCATGGTACACAGTTATTTGTTTCAAGCCGATGGACTGCATCCTTGTAAAACGGCATGTTGAGGAAGTAAGTATTGAATACTGAAATGCAGGGTTTTCTTTAATTTTTAATTAAGAAAAATTCTTAAAAACTGTTTTAAACTCTTGAGGCCTTGGCTATAAGGCATAGCAGTGTGCCTTAAATTATATTCCTTATAATTAATTTCTAAACATGTAACTCATTCTTTCTTTTGTAGGACTATTGACAGGTAAGAAAAAGTTGTCACCATTCCAAGAGTCTTGATCAACTCTTTCTCAGAACTCAATATATCAGACAAGTAGCTGGTAATGCACAAAGAGAAGTCCTCACTGGAGGGCCAGCCACCCTGTGGCCCTACATCCTTGAGCAAAAATAAACTAATGATATATGCCTTCAGGAAATCACTGGTAGGAACTCAATTAATGTAGCTGATCCATGCCCATAAAATCTGGGTGTAGTTAGAAAGACATACTGTACCAATGGCCCTTTGTCTCCTGGGGGTCCCACAGGGCCCTGCAAACAGAAAAGAAGCAGCAGTCAAAACACTTAAAATTAACACCCTATCTTGGCTGATCAGGGTGGGTCCTGAAGCACCAATATAACAGAAACTGAGAAGAAAAGGAGCAAGTCTGACAGGCTGCTCACAAAGACATTGTTGAGGCTGCAATGCTTACAGCAGGATGTTTAGGGGAAGGATCAAAGGCAGAGTAAGGAAGAAATCAACGTGGATCATGGAGGAAAAAGGGTGAGAAAAAAAAGAGAGAAAAAGGGATCAGAGGGGTCAGCTGTATCCTAACATGATGCTTGTCTGAACCCTGAGCTTCATCACCACAGTCAGAAAATCATAGAATATCTCAAGTTAGAAGGGACCAATAAGGATCATTCGATTCTAATGCCCTGCTCCTCACAGAACAACCTACAAATAAAGCATATGACTAAGAGCATCATCCAGACCCTCCTTGAACTCTGACAGGCTCGGTCCTGTGACCGCTTCCCCGGGAAGCCTCCAGTGACCAACCATCCTCTCAGTGAAGAACCTTTTCCTCATGTCCAATCTGACCTTCCTCTGATGCTGCTTCGTAACAATTCCATGTGTTATGAAACCAGAAAGAGATCATCACCTCCCCTCTGCTGCCCCACTTGAGGAAGTTGTAGACTGCAGTCAGGCCACCCCTCAACATTCTCTTCTCCAAGCTGATCAACTTAAGTGACTTCAGCCACTCCTCCTAAGTGTTGCCCTCGAGGCCTTTCACCATCTTGGTCACCCTCCTCTGGACACACTCCAACAGTCTGATGTCCTTATTACACTGAGGCACCCAAAACTGCACAAATACTCGAGGTGGGGCCCCATCCCTGCCGGGTAGAGTGGGACAATCACCTTCCTCAGTCGGCTGGCTATGCTGTGCTTGATGCACCCCAGGAGATGGTCGGCCTTTTGGCTGCCAGGGCTCACTGTTCACTCACATTCAACTTAACATCAACCCACACTCCGAGATCTCTTTCCACAAGGCTGCTCTCCAGCATCTTGTCCTCCCATTTGTATGTGCAGCCAGGATTACACCATCCCTGGTGGAGAATCCTGCACTTGTTTTTGTTGAATTTCATACAGTTGGTGATTGCCTGGCTCTCTAGTCTATTCAGACCTCTCTCTTAGGCCTCTCTAACCTCAAGGGAGTCCACAGCTCCTCCTAGTTCAGTTATCAACAAACAATGTAAATTTGATTCCTTCATCTAGATAATTTATAAAAACATTGAGGAGCACTGGCCCTAAAATCAAGACCTGGGGAACGCCACTGGTGACTGGCTGCTAGCCTGATCTAATCCCATTTACTATATTGTCATTAAACCCTATTTGTAACACTTCAGCATGAGTGAGCTCATGAATCTCAGCTCATGTGGTTGAATCTTTGTGAGCTTCAAGCCAGATGAGCTCATGAGTAGGACAGGTCTGGGTGCCAGCAACTGGGTTGCAAGGCTGTGAATCCAGGGGGCTTCAGGTCTGGGTACCAGCAACTGGAGGACACTGGGGTACCGAGTCCTGGGTACAGGGCAGAGCATGTGTCCAAGACCAGTTGCTGGAAAGATCAACATTTCATGTATGTATTCCAACAGTGGCCTTCAAACCTCATCAGCCAGCGAGGAGGAGCAGGATCAAGACATTCTTGCTCATGTTTCCGAGTGCTGTTTAGGTTTCTATGAGTGTTGCAAAGGCATTATTCCCCACGTGGCCACATGCATGTGCGTGTATGTGTGTGCATCACATATGCATATACCCACTGGCAATATGTCCTCAGTCTCACTACTGCCTGGACCTGGGGACACATAACCACAGCACCCTTCCATCTGCTGGGCTGGGCTAGGACAGTTCCCCCAGGTCCTGAAAAGCACTGTATTCAGCTACCTCTAACACAAGGAAAAGCATCCCACAGGACGAGTGTGCTCTTTAAATGAGGTCAAACCAGGGAGTCCAGCAGGCTTGCACATAGTATTCGTTTGGGGATGCAGCTTAAAAAAGTGCAACTGAGTGAGCCACTAGAAGGCATCCATTTCTATAGGAACATCAGAGAAGTGATGCAGTAGCCATATCCAGCATCGATAAGTCAATCTGGAATTCCAAACACACCCAAAACAAGGTCTGACCTCACATCTCTGGGGCTGTGTTTGAATAAATTGGCTCACACTATGACTTCTCTCCCTTTGGTTTCTATTTCAGGCATATTAATTCACTAATCCTCATACAGCCCTCCATGCAAAACGCCTTAATGTTCTGCTCAAGCAAAGGCTGAATACATAATTCTGAACCCACAATGAAACGAACAGAGCAAAGCAGAGCAAAAGCAAAACGATTCTACTTATACAGCATATGCATCCATTAGGCGAATTCAGCATAAGCATGTGGATTCACCCATTGCTCCAAGCAGTCCCCTTTTCTGCTTATGGTTCAGTTGGGAAGGCCATACTCTGCTAATACTCAGTTTATGGCTCAGTCTTATATAAATAGTAATCCATAGAATCATAGAATGGTTTGGGTTGGAAGGGACCTTAAAGCTCATCTAGTCCCAACCCCCTGCCATGGGCAGGGACACCTTCCACTAGCCCAGGTTGCCCCAAGCCCCGTCCAACCTGGCCTTGAACCCTTCCAGGGAGGGGGCAGCCACAGCTTCTCTGGGCAACCTGTGCCAGGGCCTCACCACCCACTCAGTTATGAATTTCTGTCTTATATCTAATCTAAATCTACCCTCTTTCTGTTTAAAGACATTACCCCTTGTCTTATCATTACATGCCCTTGTAAGAAGTCCCTCTCTACTATAAGGTCTCCCTGGAGCCTTCTCTTCTCCAGGCTGAATACCCCCAACTCTCTCAGCCTGTCCTCACAGGGAAGGTGCTGCATCCCTCTGATCATCTTCATGGCTTCCTCTGGACCTGCTTAAGCAGGTCCCTGTTTGTCTTATATTGGGGGCCCCAGAGCTGGACACGGCACTGCAGGGGGGGGTCTCACAAGAGCAGAGTAGAGGGGGGAATCCCCTCCCTCGATCTGCTGGTCACACTTGTCTTGATGCAGTCCAGGACACAGTTGGTTTTCTGGACTGTGAGCACACATTCCTGGCTCATAGTCAGTTTGCCATCCACTAATACCCCCAAGTCCTTCTCTGCAGGGCTGCTCTCAATCCACTCATCACTCAGCCTGTCCTTGTGCCTGTGATTACCTCAATCCATGTGCAAGACCTTGTGTTTGCCCTTGTTGAACTCCCTGAGGTTTGCACAGCCCCACCTCTCCAGCCTGTCCAGGCCCCTCTGGATGGCCCATCCCTTCCCTCCAGTGTGTCGACTGCACCACACACCTTGGTGTCGTCAGCAAACTTGCTGAAGGTGCACTTAATCCCACTGTCCTTGTTGCCAAAAAAGATATTAAACAGCACTGGTCTCAATACTGACCCCTGAGGACACCACTCGATACTGCTCTCCACTTGGACATCAAGCCATTGACCACAACTCTTTGAATGCAACCATTCAGCTAATTCCTTACCCACCGAGTGGTCCATCTATCACATCCAAGTCTCTCCAATTCAGAGACAAGGATGTTGTGCAGGACAATGTCAGATGCTTTGTACAAGTCCAGGTAGATGATGTCAGTTACTCTTCCTTAACCACCAACTCTGTAACCTCATAGAAGGCCACCAAATTTGTCGGGCATGATTTACCCTTAGTGAAGACATGTTGGCTGTCACCAATCAACTCTTTATTTTCCATGTTCCCTATCATTATTCCAGGAGGATCTGCTCCATGACCTTGCCAGGCACGGATGTGAGACTGCTGGGCCTCTAGCTCCCTGGGTCTTCCTTTTTTCTCTTTTTAAAAAAGGTATCCCCCATTATTTCCCCTTTTCCAGTCAGTAGGAACTTCACCAGACTGCCACGACTTCTCAAATATGATGGATAGTGGCTTAGCCAATTCATCCACCAGTTCCCTCTGGGCCCGCAGATGAATCTCATCAGGTCCCACAGATCTGTGAACCTTCAGGTTCCTTAGATGGTCTTAAACAGGATCTTCTCCTACACTGGGCAGTTCATTCTCCCAGTCCCTGCCTTTGCCTGCTGCCTCTTGGGTAGCGTGGCTGAAGCACTTGCTGGTGAAGACTAAGGCAAAAATTTCACTGACTACCTCAGCCTTCTCCATGTCCTTTATAACCAGATCTCCTGTTTCCTTCTGGAAAGGGCAGCGATTTTCCCCAGTCTTACTTTATCAATGACATTCCTATAGAAGCTTTTCTTGTTGCTCTTGACATCCCTGGCCAGATTTAATTCTATCAGGACTCTGGCCTTCCTAATGTGATCTCTGTATGCTCAGACAGTTTCTCTGTATTCCTCCCAGGCTATCTGTCCTTGCTTCCACTCTCTGTAGGCTTCCTTTTTGCCTTTGAGCTTGTCCAGGAGCCCCTTGTTTATCCATTCAGCCTCCTGGCATTTTTGCCTGACTTCCTCTTTGTTGGGATGCATCGCTCCTGAGCTTGGAGGAGGTGACCTCTGAATATCAGCCAGATTGAGCCCCTCTTCCCCCCAGGACTTTATTCCATGTTACTCCACCAAGCAGATCCCTGACGGGGCCAAAGTCCACTCTCCTGAAGTCCAGCGTAGTGAGCTTGCTGTGTGCCTTCCTTGATGTCCTAAGGATCTTGAACTCCACCATTTCATGTTCAAGCCAAGGTTTCCCTCAAGCTTTACACTCCCCACCAGTCCCTCCTTGTTGGTAACAAGGTCCAGCACAGCACCTCTCCTCATTGGCTCCTCTATCAGTTGAAGAAGGAAGTTATCATCAACACATTCCAGGAACCTCCTGAATTGCTTATGCCCTGATGTGTTGTCCCTCCAACAGATATAAGGGTGGTTGAAGACCAGGGCTTGTGAACATGAGGCTGCTCCTATCTGTCTATAGAGGGCCTCATCCACTCAGTTTTCCTGGTCAGGTGGCCTGTACCAGACCACCACTATAATGTTACCTGTCCCTGCCCTCCCTTTAATCCTGACACATAAGCTCTCAGTCAGCTCCTCGTTCATCCCTGGCACAGCTCCATGCATTCCAGTTGCCACTGACATAGACTCAGTACTTCAGCAGACAATGTAAAAAAACCCTCATCTATATATAACTTTTATGCACGGAGCAAAACCCAAGACAGGTTAAGGTCAAAGGAGGAAACAGGGTGAGGACTCCAATTAAAAAGAGTTGCTGGCTCTCAGCTCTGAATCTGAAAGTATTATACACACAATTTTGTCACATCACTAAAAAGAGTATAGGCTGACACTTTTAATTCATGAAGCAGCTCCACTGACTTTTTTTTCTTTTTTTTTTTTTTTTTTTTTGAAATTCCAGACTCTTTGCACTGAAGCTGAGGTTATGATGAATCTACAGTGAAGAAAACCACTATAATAGTTGTTTTTAAAAAGTATTTACAGAATCACAGAATCATTCCAGTTGGAAAAGGCCCTTGGGATCATCAAGTCCAACCATCAGCCCTACTCTACAAAGTTCTCCCCTACCCCACATCCCCCAACATCTCATCTGAACGACCCTTAAACACATCCAGGGATGGTGACTCCACCCCCTCCCTGGGCAGCCCATTCCACTGTCTGAACACTCTTTCTGTGAAAAATATTTTCCTGATGTCCAGTCTGACCCTCCCCTGTTGCACTTTAAAGCCGTTCCCTCTTGTTCTGTCACTAATGACCTGTGAGAAGAGCCCAGCCCCAACCTCTTTGCAATGCTCTTTCAGGAGCTGTAGAGAGTGATGAGGTCTCCCCTCAGCCTTCTCTTCCTCACACTGAACACTCCCAGCTCCTTCCCTGGCTCCTCACATGATTTGTTCTCCAGGCCCTTCACCAGCCTTGTTGCCCTCCTCTGCCCTCGCTCCAGCCCCTCCAGATCTCTCTGGGATTGAGGTGCCCAAACCTGGACACAACCCTCCAGGTGTGGCCTCACCAGTGCAGAGCACAGGGGGACTGTCACCTCCCTGCTCCTGCTGGCCACACTATTCTAATCCAAGCCAGGATGCCGTTGGCTTTCTTGGCCACCCAGGCACACTGCTGGCTCCTGTTCAGCTGCTTGTCAATTAGAACCCCCAGATCCTTCTCTCCCAGACAGCTCCAGCCACACCTCCCCAAGCCTGTAGCCATGCTGGGGGTTGTTGTGGCCCAAGTGCAGGACCTGGCACTTGGCCTTGTTGAAGCTCATCCTGTTGACGTTGGCCCACCAATCCAATCTATTTAGTGAAGCAGATTAAATAATTAAAACCAATTCAATCAGGAATAGTGTGTTAAGTAGGTGGCTACTCTTCCTGACAGTGGTCAAATAATGATGACACTGAAAAAAGTAATATTCTAGTGTAAGACTAGTGATGTCTACATATGGAATCAAGTTCTTAGTCTTTTGTGTTCGTGGATATGCGTATGCTAAAGCCCAGTGAAGAATAATTTTGTCATCTGCTGTACATCAGGATGCAGAAGTGAACTCATCTACCCCTGTACTGAAAGTAAAAATCAGTAATTAAAAATTATCCACAGCCTAGTGACTTTCAAACAAGCCAGATACTCATTTGCTAATTTAATTTTAATTTTAGTATTAATGACTGAACATTAAGAAATGCAAGAACATCATTGTTCCTTAGATAAATCATAACAAATAACACCCAGCAAATCTTCAATCATCGGTAACCCTGTGAGGACCGTGAAGGCCATGACACAGACACAGTGTGAAACAAGATTGACCCAGTCTGCTTTACCTTATATAGTATTCAGCACAGTAAAAGCAAATATTAATCATAGAATCATAAATTGGTTCAGGTTAGAAGGGACCTTAAAGATCATCCAGTTCCAACCCCCCTGCCATGGGCAGGGCCACCTTCCACTAGCCCAGGTCGCCCAAAGCCCCGTCCAACCTGGCCTTGAACCCTTCCAGGGAGGGGGCAGCCACAGCTTCTCTGGGCAACCTGTGCCAGGGCCTCACCACCCTCACAGGGCAGAACTTCTTCCTTATATCAAATCTAAATCTAACCTCTTTCTGTTTAAAGACATTACCCCTTGTCCTATCACTACAGAGTCCCTCCCCATCTTTCCTGTAGCCCCTTTAAGCACTGGGAGGCCACTATAAGGTCTCCTGGAGCCTTGTCTTCTCCAGGCTGAACACCCCCAACTCTCTCAGCCTGTCCTCACAGGAGAGCTGCTCCAGCCCCCTGAGCATCTTCATAGCCTCCTCTGGACCCTCTAAAGTAGATCTGTGTCCATATTATATTGGGGACCCCAAAACTGAACACAGTACTCCAGGTGGGGTCTCATGAGACCACAGTAGAGGGGGAGAATCACTTCCCTTGACCTGGTGGTCATGCTTCTCTTGATGCAGCCTAGACTGTATTTTTCAACCAGTATTACACAGCGATATGTTTTATCTTTTCAAGATAATTTTCTATACTAATTGAGAAACACATCTAGATAACCAAAGAATTAAAACTGACTGTGATTGGTACAGTATAATGGGGCTGAAAAAAAAAAAAAAAAAAAAAATTCCTCCTAAACTTATTTCACTTGCAAATTCAGTGCATATCTGGAGGATTCTGAGCAGGGCTATAGTCAGAGCACTCCCAAATACACCTCATCTCAAGAAGAGTTGCTCATGAAAAGTACTGGAATGATCAAACCCCAGTGATATGAAAATTGAAACTCAAATTCAGAAGCAGACTCCCAGACACATCTTGTGGCCTACTGATAAGCAGGGGGTGTGGGCAGAGCTGCATGAGGTCCAACTAAATATTTGTGGGAAATTATGGGGACAATGGGTCTCTTGGAGTACAGGAATTTAAGAAATCTGATTTTGTATTTCCCTACCAGAGTGCTGACTATGTCACTGATGTCTTCTAAAAGGCTGCCAGCAAGGTTACGTTTGCCCAGCAGACCAGACCTGCTGGCTCAGCACAGATCTCGACTCACACCCACAGCCAACGTGTCGAGATGATGCAGACAAGTCAGGAGTAACAGACAGTGATATCAATCACTCCTATAGCACTTCTCTGCTTTTCTCCGTCAACTAAACCAAATGCATCGAGAGCTCTCACAACAGACGTGTAGACATCTGAGTCATGAATGGCAGCCTCTGGACTAGTTTGTGGTTTGTATCTTCAGAGGATAAAATGTGCCACATGCTCTTGGCACAGCTGAGCACAGGCAACATGTTCCCCAGAGGGTGATAGGTAAGTTTTTGCCTTGTTACAAGTTGCAGCAAGGGCCTGCTACTTACTGGAGGTCCAGCCAGCCCAATTCCTGGCACGCCTCTGTCTCCTGGTTGTCCAGGGAGGCCAGGAGCTCCCCTCTCACCCTGAAAGAAAGGAAGAAGTTAAAGGCTTTGTGCATTGTTGAGGAAATGGGCTGAAATGCAATCAGGTTTTACAACAGAACATAGCACTGGTGCATCCTGACCTGATCCTGCCCACAGAGGAACGGCATCAGGTTGTGGGAGCATGGGGATATGGCACAGTGACCATCATGCCATGCCATGAAAACTGCCCCCTTCATTCACACAAGCCCCAGCCCACTGCTGTGAGCACTCACGCAAGGCCAGTGTGTGCCACATCACATAACTGAGCGTGAACACAGACTACAAGTATTTTAATTGATTTAGTGCACAGCATCCCATTTCCAGCACTTGCAATTGCCTGCAGGGTATTAGGCACTCTCCTTGGCTTAGGGAAACGCTAAGCACCATAATGTGCTTTTCTTTCTCTGTGTTTCTATGGTAGATGACTAACCTGCAGACATTGCTAAACACAGATTATTTATCCAGGGACAACAGAATTAGAGACGTTCAGTTACATCTTAATATTTTTCTTTTCTTCATCAACACAGGCCTCCTCACAGAACTGTATGAACAATTTTGGTAAAAAAATAATTCAACAGTTCTACAACTCTCTCCAGAGGACTATACTACAAAAGGAGAGACGTCCCTTCTAGAAAACAGGATTTTCAATAGTAAAACCTGTAGAGCACAGACAACTACTTGACACTGTCTAATGGGCATTGCAGGTAGAAGATTAAGAAATAATTCAGCTGCAGTACTTAAATTTAATGTCTGTTCTCTTGTTATAGGGAGAAATCAAATAAGATTTTTATGGATTGTATTGCAGTTGTGAGATTCAGTCTCACGTTGGCAGTAGACTTATAACAATGAAACTTATTTATGTTATTTATTATTACACTATTTCCATCTATAGAGAATCATGACAGAAAAATTGTCCATGGATTCTGCCCACCCCAAATTCAGACTGCAATATCTCCCCTCCCTCCCTTCCTTCCTTCCTTTCTTTCTCTCTTTCTTTCTTTCTTTCTTTCTTTCTTTCTTTCTTTCTTTCTTTCTTTCTTTCTTTCTTTCTTTCTTTCTTTCTTTCTTTCTTTCTTTCTTTCTTTCTTTCTTTCTTTCTTTCTTTCTTTCTTTCCTAATCTTATATTACAAAGAAACAATACTGTAAGGACATTGAGAAAAAAATGTATTCTGATTAGTTCAAAAACTCCAGCACATCCCTTATCTGATATTTTATTCAAGAACATAACTTCAAAACAAAAAGTTCAATAATATTTTCCCATGCACAATTAAGATTCTTACCATCTTGTGTTGATATTGAATAGAATATTTCATGAGATTTCTTTTAGGGGGTTTTCTGACTTTTATATTAATTCTCAGTCTATTATTGTGTGTGTTCTGAACTGTCAAAGATATATGCCACAGACTACAATGCATTCATACAGAATGCAGCAAAATGAAAATATTTCACAGCAATGTGGTTATTTCAGAAATATGGGACCTAGCTGGATCTAGTGTCATACTTCTATATTCCTATTTATATCATTTACAGAATCTGTTTCAATGTGCTATTCTTCTTCCAATCTAGATCAGGACATTTTGAAGAGGAGAATTTTTGACATGTCTGACTGAAGATTCAAGCACAATCCAGATGCTCTCAGAAGTAAAAGGGTTGAGGTTTTTTTGGTGGTTTGGGGTGGGGTGTTTTTTGGTGTTTTTTTCTGTTTGTTTGTTTTCTCTATTTGCTGTGTACTCGGAATAAACTTTACCTTCAGCTGAAAAAATCTACGTCCTTAACCTCATCAACTAGCTAGTCTTTGTCTTAACTAGAGTATAGGAGGACAAACCAGGACTATCTGGTCCCACTGGAAAACAGTTCACATCCTCCTTGGAGAGAGGTGAAGGAAATGAGTGCTATGGAGGAATGCTCTTTGAGGGGCTGACAGGCGGTCTCAAGAGTAGATCATCCTTTAGCTATGCAACGTGTCTCTCTCTAGCTGCATGGATTAAAGGTCCCCAGTCACAGTTTCCCCAAAAATGTGCATTAGTCTGTGTTGAATTCACATAATGCTGGTATAAAATTTAAATGTGGAAAGTGAACACAGCTAATTCATATCTTAATATTTACATCTATGGGCATAAAGAAAGGAACTTCCTAAAAGGCTAGAAGTGCAGTTTTGAGTGACAGCTTCACAAAATCTATTTTTCAGTGAAAAACAAACCATGTTTTCACAATAACTTTCTTCTCATCAATTGAGAAAAGCAGTCCGCAAAAAAGTCCATGCTCACCTTATGTCCAAAGGGTCCTGGCAAACCTGGAGGGCCTCTCTGCCCCTAAAGTGACAGAGCCAAAACCAGAAAACAGTCACCGTGCAGCCAAACAGGACCCTGAACTTTGAGACAATCAAGACAGCAACATCCCCACTACCCTCCTCCTTGTCTCACACCGTCTGGCAATGTTTTATTGATTACACAGAAGCAAATTAAATAATCTGCTAACTTGGCTAGAATTAAATGCTTTTAGGGAACTTCCACCAAAGTAATAATTTTCATACTGGTCACAAGGACAATAGTTACTCCTTGTGGAGGTCTCCATTTTCAGTGGCCACCATGTTCAGAAATACAGCTTCAGTTCTCTCTGCCCTTTTGGATGCAGCACTGCGATCTACAGCATTTTGCACAGCCAGTCCTTTCATGTCTTCAGGCAGCCAGCCTGTGAGCACTTGTGACAATGCAGCCTGACTCTGCCACAGACCCACCATTCTGCAGAAATCATGCTCGTCTATCTCACACTGAACTACTCAAGCCAAAGCTTGCCAGCAGTGCTTACCTGTTCTCCATCTTTACCCTTACCAGGCAAACCTGGCTCTCCAGCAGGCCCTGGCTCGCCAGCTGGCCCAGGCAAACCCACTTGTCCTTCTTTTCCAGGATCACCCTGTAGAAGACAATCCAGCAAAACTCTTAGCAGCATACTAAAGACTATTCCTGTCTCAGGTCTTTCATAGGGGCTGAAAGATATGCATTTTTTCTAGTCTTCTCATCTGAATTTCTCTTAGTATCATAGGAAATGCTCTCTCACAGGAAGCCTTTTCCTTCAGCAATCTCAAAGCATTTGTAATTTTCCTTAAGGAAAGTAAAAGGAGACTTCAAGATGTTTTGGGAACCAGCTATTTAAGAGCCCTTGGTCCATACATGATCCTGACTTAGCAGTTATCTGGACGACGATTTGACTGAAGGGGTTGGGATTCATCCCCTTTTAAACCCAGTATATATGCATATATGGGGCCATTTTTCTGATTAATCATTCCTACTCCAGTAAACAAAGACCAGGACTGCAGCATGCTGGGCACTGTGCAACGAATAAGCAAACCACAAACCCCTAACCTCAGAAAGCTCACTGGCTAGCTAAGAGATGGGACATAACAGTTAGGCAACGAAGGCAAAAGGTAAGTGAGGATGCACTGGAAAGCTGAACTAATGGTTTAGTCACAACAGCTTATCAGAAAAGCAAACATCTCAGTTTCCTAACCGTGAAAGCCAGTTTTTCTCCCAGCTTTGGATTTACAGTGATGAGTAGGAGGTACTTAAAACACCAAATCCCTGCTCTTGTCAGGCAATGAGGACAGAAGATCTTCACTGCAAAATCTGTAGCAGTGACTTCAATGTATCCAGCTGTATCTCGGTGCTTTTTTCAGGAAAATTAAGAAGTTGCAATGTAAGGAAAACCTTCTAGCACATGTAATAGAGGAGGTCAGACACGAAGATCTAATGAGCCCATGTGTCTTAACCATTCACAAACCCATGAAATAATTTCCCAGTTCAGACTGCTTCTGTCCCAGGTTACTTAAAATGCCCAAGAAGAAAATAATAAAGAAAAAAAAAAAAAAACATAAAAAACCAAAACACACCTTTTCTCCCTTTTGTCCCTCCTTTCCTGGTAGTCCAGGGTCTCCAGGCACACCCTGGAGAGAAAAGAACATTAAAGCTTAAAACTTTATTTGTAGGCAGTATTTGATCCTAAGACAAATGGCTAAACCTGTGAGTTCAGTACAAACTACCTCAAGGATTAGTACCAGTTTTACATTTCCCAGTACAGACAACCTGTAATCCAGAGAATACTACAGAAGAACTGTGCATCAAGTGCTTAAAGGAGTGTTGGGTTTTTATTTAATATAAAAAAATGCTGAGCAGCAAAAGCAGAACTTGAGCCAATCCCAGGTTTGTGCATTCTCATTCTACCAATAACTATTTTTTTCATTCTGTGAAATCCTCAGCACTTCCTAATCCATTACCAACAAACTCCCAGTCATCACATCTGTATCAGAGAAGCCAAAAGTCTCACAATTTTTATTTTTTTTTTTATGGCTGCTATGCTCCAAAGGTATACACTGGAAAATGCGGTTATGTTCGTTTTACTCTCTATTTCAGTTTTCAATCCTTTTCATGCCTTGGCAAATCTCAAAGGATTCCTTGTCAAAATATAGGTGATTTAGAGCTCCAAATTAAATACTGTAAATTCCTAACTCACCAAAACACATTATGGATTAGTACTCCATTTTAAGATGTGAAATGGTATCTTGGCACCAGTAAGATTGGTTTGACCTCACAGGATGGATGCAATATTTATTTTCCCTTCTGCACCAGTAAAAATTATTTCCAACCCTATTAGCTTTTAGAGGCGATACATTTGTATTACTGGTATAGAAGTTTGCTTAAAGGAATATGAAATTGGAAAAGGTCTTCATTTTCATCTTTCAGTTTGAAATTAAATTACCACATTAATACAATTAAACCAAATGTATTTTAACAATTAGTAGAAAGAAAATTTAAGCTTTCTTGGATTCCCAGGTACTGAACTCTGCCCTGAAGAGCCCTCTGTGCTAATCCACTGTGCCTGAATACCTTTTAACATGGGCTCTAACTGCTGTTTTCACTTACTCCTGTGTAAGCCCAGAGAAGCCCCAGGCACCAGGAAGAAAATTACACCAGTGGAGGAGGGAGTAGAGTTAGTCCAAAGACTTTTTTTGCAAACATGAAAAGCTCTGTCATGCACAACTTAATAATGGTGATGAACACCTCCTGAGGTAAGGAAGACACCATATTTATTTCAACGTTCTGATTGTAGGAGCATATACTTACACGTTTTCATCATAAAAATGGGAGTTTACCCTGCAATTTTTATATCAAGAAGTCATGTTTTCAGAAGGAAAGAACAAATGAAAACAAGGTAAATGAAACAAAAGCAGAGACAATAAAGACTGCAATTTTTTTCTTGAAGAGCTGGCAGCAAAAATCACTTTTCACTATTTGGTGAGGAATGAAGCAGCTCCTCGCCTCCCTCTTGCTAGAAATGAATATGAGAATATGTTTCACGGATACACCATTCCCAGATGCCTCCAGATCTTTCAATTCAATGATAAAAAAAAGTGTAATGAAACACAGCCTTTTGACCCTGATAGTAAACCCTGTGGGAGGGAAAACTAAACATATTAAATAAAGAAATCAGGGCAGAGATGGGAAAACGAATACACTGGTGCATACATACCACATTTCCTGGCAAGCCTCTTGGACCTGGGGGCCCTGCTGGTCCAGTCACACCCTGTTTTAAGAAAATGAAATGTTGTGTGCATACGTAATTCACAGCTTTTACCACCATAGGAACAAGATGTTCCAAGTGACATTGGAGTTCATGTCAGACAAGGTGTTGTACAAGCACAAAGCAAAAAATAGCATTTTTGCTAAACACTTTGTAGTGTAAAGAAGCATCAAACAATGCAAAATGGATGAAGACTCTCTTTAGGAGCTTAAAATTACCTTCCATCAAAATAAATCCTAAATCTAGCTGAGATACTGGAAGAAAAGTCAGGGCCTGAAATATCAAAAGAACAGAGGAAAGTATGCTGATTTATCATTAAAATAAAAATCTAGGTCAAAAAAAGAATGCTTTGTTTGACAGTTCTACCTTTCTCTACTCTGGGGACCAAAACCTGAAAACATTCATTTGCACTAAGTAGATGAACAGCACAAACCACTCAGAGTGTTATAGTTCAGAATTGTCTTTTCTGTCTGCTGTTTAGGGTGGGGAAGCCCATGTTTGTCCCCAAAATTAAATGGGGGCCATGAGAGGATATCTATCTGGGGATTAATGTCCCCACAGAGGTGTATATCTGGGGTTACCAGGCTGTATTTAGATATTTTCCTCTATACTTGACCATATCAGGTTAAAGCTGCTACCTCTGTAGTTCCTCATCACCCTGCACTGGCCAGGGTTCACCTGTCATCAAAGCTTTGCAAGGAAAAGGATTTCTATTAGCATACCTAATCCATTTAGGGCAAACCAGAGAGACTATCTAAAAACATCTGGCTTGGAGTAGAGTACAGAGAAACCCCTTCTACTGGAAGCACTGAGCTGTAATGTCTTGCAGAAGGACAATGCAAACGGGAGATGATGAAAATCTTCCACAGCACAGCTGTTCACAAAGTGAATGCCTATCTGTTGCCTTTGGCTCACTAGAAAAGAGTTAAAGGTTTCCTCATTTCTGTGTTATTTACAGTCCCTGGTCTATGAGCTAACAGAAACATTGGAGCAGTTGCACTCTGTGAAAGGATGGGGGGAAAAAAAAAAAAAAAAAAAAAAAAAAAAAAAGGGAAAAAAAAAAAAAAATAAAAGAAAAAAGGTTCCTGCATATACCTTTCCCTGTCATTAGTATCCTCTGAGCCACCAGGTTATACAAAGAAATAAAACCAATGGATCTCTTTGGTGGAAGGAGGACTTTTTTTTTTTTTTTCCCCTAAAAAGATTAAGGAATCTTTCAAAAATGAGTGAAAGAGAGCTGGGGACAGGCAGTTCAGAATTTAGGGTCAAAACACTGCTAGAGATGACACCTAATGACAAGCCCAAGAAGGAAAACCATGAACACAAAGGTGGAGAAGAAATTTCAGTGCTCTGGGATGCTTAATTTGGATTTCCTATTTCCTCCTTCCCCCCGACAAAAACATCCTCTCTCTCAATTGTTATTTCAAACAGTTCTTCAGTCTTCTTTCTCTGCTTGCAAAGAAAGTATGTGGCCTTTTATTCAGCCGCAAAGGGCTTATATGCTCTCACAATAATAAAACAGGACTTGAATCCTTCGCTGTTCCTTAGCACACAGACTGACAATAGCAGCATTCCCTACAAGACATGCCTCAAAAAGTGGTATGTGATGATTCCTCTGCTGATGAGCCTGTATTAAAGAAAGTAGAATTGACTAAGAAGCCTAAAAACAACCGTGCTCAAAAACTAATTCAGGCTGCTGCTGAGACGTGAGCTCCCTGCACCAGCTGGCTGCCTGGGCTGGGCTGATAGCGCAGTGCAGCAAGAAGCTGTGCCGGCACCTCACCCAGAGAAGAGGGCATTTTGCTACACAGGGAGAGACTTGGACAACAAAAGATGCACAGTTTATTGCTGGGCCGACTGGGGCATTGATTTGTATGGTGTAGCTGTGCCTGTTTGCCCACAAGCAGTGACTCTACAAGCTGCAGCTTAGGACATGCCCTGTGCCCAAAGCAGCCTGGGATTGCACATCTGCAAAGCGTTGACTTCAGTGTCCCTTCAGGTGTGTTACTGTCAGGGAAAAATGCTGCAAAGGAAGCAGTTACTCACAGACTCTCCAGGGGCTCCGGCTTCTCCTCGGGCTCCTTTCTGCCCCTTTGTACCCTGTGCAGAAAGAAGAGAGATACCGTCTGATTAGAGATGGGACAAGACTGCCTGCCAGACAGAAACATTTCAAGATGCCTGAACGTGCACCAGGCAATGTTTTTTGTTAATCAATTCACAGAGGAGTTTAACGGCTGAGGAAATGGCTCCCAGTTCTCTGTGCAGTGAGAAAATGAAATATAAAAATAAAACCCTGAGACATAAGAAGAATTACTAATGACTGATGGGCTCAGAGTCTGTTTCTCAGCACAGGATGCTGAAACTTGCAGGCATTCATCTGGGTGAAACTCCTTCCTATCCTCGGGCCCACCAACTACTTCATTTCCAGCTCAACTGTGATGGTCTCCCTGCACAGAGGAAGTTTTGCCTGGAGTTCTCAAATACAAAAAATAGCCATTTAGAAATGGTCAAAGTAGATGACAGCTTGGAGGCCTTGTCCCAGTCCTACATACAATATAAGCCCTTTTTAAAGGATTTTGGCAAGACAGACTCTACGCACTGAACAGTCCCCCATTTACCAGATTTTAGTTAAAAGTTGCATGATATTACTGTTTTATTCATAATGCTCAAGACTGCTGTTAACCTGTTTAAGCTGTTGATGCCCAAGTAATAGCTGACATATGGCTTGGGTACAGCACAGATGGTGGCAGAGTGGACGTCCTGCCATGCTGACATGAAAACATACCTCAGTGATGACTGGAAATAATAGGCGTGAGCTAAGAAACTTGCAGAAGATAACACATTTCACATGAGCCATAGTGCATTCAAGCTCAAACGGGCTGGGGTTGAATCTGAATGCTCTGCAATGTTTTGGCAATGTACTGCAGTAACCTATCTGTGAGACCTGTGGGTCAGTGGCATCAATACAAGACGCCCTCTTGAAGGATCCTGAGGATGGAAGAAGTCTCTTAGACAATACTGATCACGTTAAAGAGATGCTGTGTTTCTGCTTTGATTTTCCTCATGTTGTCCTGATCTCCAGCATAAGTAAATACCTCTGAAGTCCCTGAACTTAGAACAATGAGGAAGGAGAAATGGGCTGTTGGTGTATAGGGGAAGAATTATTTTCAGCGACATAGACCTTGAAGGCACCCCTCTCTGGTCATGTCAGATTTTCTTCAAGGCTAAGCCTCTTACCTGTACTCCTGCAGGTCCTGGGACACCTTGTTCACCTGGGACCCCAGGCAATCCCTGCAAAAACAGAGGGAGAGGTGAAGGAGCTGAAGAAAACTGCTCCTTTCTTCTCCTGAGCAGGACGTTTCTCCTTCCTCCCACTAAGAGAATAAATGGTGTTTCTTACAGAGGCTGTGACTGTACAGGACTCCATCTCTCCTGGGGGCTCAGTCAGAACAAGAACAGTCCAGAATACAAATAGAGGAGTCAAATACAAAATTTAGCTGGGCCATATCACTTCAAAAGCCCTTAATTAATCCTGTACAACTTTACTGTCAGCCAAGCTCTGTTTAACAAACCCCTGCTTACAGGTTCTCCGGTTGTTCCTTGATCTCCTTTCTCCCCTTTTGGTCCAGGTTCACCCTGATATAAAACAACAAGACATAGAGAGAAATAAAAGCTATTTTCCATGGCTGGAAGTCACACTAGTCCTGTTCGCCAAGAAGGCTCCTTCAATCAGTTATCAGTTTATGACATACAGTACCTTCTTTAAAGAATGTTGAGATCAGTGAATCAAAACTGGTATTACACACTAAGAACTGGAGATCACTGTCAAGACTTCTTGGAATGTTATGATAATAATTTCAAAAATGTTCAATTTAAAAAGATAACAGTTTTCCATCACAGAGAACAGTCATTAAAGAATTTACCATTCAAAAATTTGATCAACTCAGCTCCAATGTATTAAAAGGTTAAATGGTGCAAAAGCACCAGCACCACAGCACTACCTCTCTGCAGGACCACAGACCTAATGCCATCCTACAACTGGGGAAATTACCCCACACACACACAGCTCCCTATCCCACCCATAAGAGAGAAGTGTTCAGGGGCTCATCTTGAGCACTTTCAGAGATGGGCACTATGCAGCTTTTCCTGATCTCTAGTTCTGTTAACAACTCCATACATTCACGCAAATCCTGCTCCCTCCTGCAAAGTCAGTACAGTATTTCATGCACCACCATCACTGACTAATAGCATTAATTTATTCCTGTTCTTCTTCTTTACAATAAATTGACGATGCTTTCAGACACAAGTTCATCAGCTTTGTTCTGAGCTCTACAACATAATAAGTCCATGTTACTGCTTTTTCTAAATTGAAAAGCACACATTTATGGAACTAGCTGGAATAAACCAGGCACTACATGAAAATTCATATTTATATATTTATATGAACATATGTATTCAGGCAACAGCAATCATTACTTATTCATTATTTATCATACAAAGTGTTTCAATTATGCAATCAAGGAAGAGTAGGAACATCAGTGATTTAAGCTACATACACATGCAAGGAATAGTGATCAGTCAAAATGCAGAGCCCAAGACAAATAAGCTTGAATTTTATTCATATCAGCTATTTGCCAATCATTTCTACATCACCTGGGAATTGAAAGTCCATTTGCAAATGATTCTCTAACAGACAAAATAAATGTAACTCCATAAATATTACTTATGTCTGTATTTATTATGCATTATGAATAAATATTATCATCTGTGATAAATAGTAGGAGGAATTTTACTCTACAAATAGCACGCCGTTAAATCAACTTTTAAATCGGGCAGTCCCTGATGCCATCTAGTGGCCTTCAGAAAGATAACGGCACCACCTAAAGTAGTTGAAGCAAAGGGTCCTGTGCAATAAACCTGTGTGGTTGCGCCTGGAGGATGCTTTGGGTAATGATATTTCAAGCTCCGAAACCATTTTTGAGAGAGCAGAGCAACAAAGTACAGCCATATGACAATAAATGTGTAGTCAGGATGGTGTTACTGCGTGGGAATAAGGGCACGTGTTACCAGGGAAAAGTGGTAGTGGAGGGAGACCACAAAGGGAAGAAGTAACTCAACAAGGGAAGAAGGGTTGTTTTTTTTTTTATGTGCTCGTTTCTCCCACTTCTTCCTCAATATTTGACTTGCATGGTTATGTAAAATTGTCAAAATCCCAGTCTAATGTCCTTGCACAGCCACAAGCACGGAGAGAGGCAGCATTTATTAACCCAACCCGCCAGCAAATCCACCTGAGTCCTTCAAAATTTACCCAACCCAGGACTATCTGCTGAGACTGTTAACACTGTCTGCTAGTGCTGCACACTGTGGAGACCTCAGCCTCTGGCAGCTGGAGTTAATCCACTGCCACCCTCTTCTTTCCTACAGCTCAGTGAACAGAAATGCTGTGGTGACAGCTAACAGCTGCTACCAACCTGGGCCAGATGAGGGCTTACAGCTGCCTTAACCTGCTCTCAGCAGTGTCCTCCTGTAGTGTCAGTTAATGTGTTAGTCATTTCTGTGCCGCTTAAAGGAAGGCAAATGCAGTGGGGGCTCATCTGTGCCCAGCTGCAGTGGGAGACAGAAAGTGAAGTAAGGAGACATCTCTTGGTTTACTGCTTTTTGCTTCTTCCCAACCATGATACCTGACCACCACTGTGGTTCTCACTTTGTCTCCATCTCCAAGAAATATTAAATGGTTTTAACTGGCTAGCTTGCACCCCGTGGAAGATGATCCCTCTCCCTCCTGCCCTGCTGCATCAGCAAGTTTCTGCAGAGTTCACAGTACAGGCTGCACCCAAAACACATAGAGCTGTGGTGGTGGGTAAATGGGAGCTCAAACTCACTAGGTCAGAGATTTTCTATTTCTGACAATTACTAGGATGTGTTTTAAATGAAATTGATTTTAACTAATAACAAGTAAATAGAGTAATAGTTCTGCTGCCTTCTATCCAGGCTGTTCCCTGTGTCTTCCTGTGTAAATTGCTCCCTAGTACTATATACCACATACTCAGTGGAAACCAATGGCAGGTATTGTGTTCTGGAGAGAGCACAGCAACTTTCAGCACTTTGCTGGTCCTGCAGCCTCTGGAACATAACCTATGGCACTCACCTAAGGCTTACTACCACCTTCTGACACATTAATTTGTAGAGCTGTAAACCAAAAGTAACTATCTTCACTGCCCCTTCTCCTCCCAAAGCTTGCAATGCAATATGCAGACCTTGCTACAGCAAGTATCACCACGTTCATCTTGCACATGGAGAAATCCCAGCGACCTGACATGCTGACACACTTCAGTCCTTTTATTCTTTACTGTCTTGTAGCTCATTTACAAGAGTAAAGTGCTCAAAGCAAAACAGAGAACTCCCTCCATGACTGTAGCTCTACAAAGACCATGGAAGATGCCATTGTTCTGCCTATTTCCTTACAATATAACAGTAAACTACAAGCCAAAGGAAAAAGTGAACCGAAGAAGTCTTGTCTCTATTTCCAGTACTACCTCACATTCCTTCCTCAGCCTCTGAAGAACATGGCACATGCACTTTCTTTTCTAATGGCACTTACAGCATACCTCTGCCGTTAATATATGCCATAAAGCCTCCTGGTCCTTAACAAGCTTAATCACATACCAATGGTGTGTTCCTATTTAATGCCAGATATTTCCCCACTATGTGCTGTAAGCACTCTTCATTTAAGAGGCTGGGGCAGCATACAGCTGTGTCCCAGCCACAGCTGGCTTGGATGCCGCTGTAACCAGGACAGCTGTGTGCTTCTCATCATGGCTGGTTACAATGGTGAAGTCACCCAGAACCAGACTCAAGCTAAGTTCTTGACTGAAAGCATTTAAATAACATGGAAAATACTAAGGTGCTGTGTGTTTATCAGATACCAGAGGTAATAAGCCAGAGGTCATGTTTATTTGAAATGTTACTTACAGGAATCCTAGGGTGTGGGGTAAAGAAGGCTGTCTGAAAGAGAAACCAGATTGTTAAAAGAAGCATTGCCTATTTTCCTTGAAATGCAATAATTTATGTATTCTCCTTGTCATTACAGATTACACATTCCATATATCCATCAGTAAGCTTGTGAGCAACTCATTGTAACATCTGGCTGTTTGGAAAAACGCCCACAAATATTAGACATTTCCTAGAGGATGTGAAATATGAACATATACTCACAAACACCCTGTATGTCCCACTGCCATGGAAAAACAATCAATCTTTAACCTTGTTAGCAGGTTTACTGAGCGCAATCTTCAGCTCACTTTCCCACCTGGAGCCATCTTTAGTATTACTAAATTTCCTTACTCCATGGCTGAGCTTGGTGTGTTCTCTCTCTGCTTTGTATTATGTACAAGACACACACATCTCAGCATGGTTGTCCTAGGGATTAAATAGTTATCCTGAAGGACTAGCCACAAAAAAAGGATCAAGTTTTGTAGAGAAAGGCCGTATCTTTTACCGAAACTGATAAAATTAATCCTTTATGAAATGAGGATATGTCAAAATCGTCACCTATTTTTACAGCTGAAATAGAAATAATTTCTCCCTACAATCACGGGAAGCTTGAGCAGTCAGGCATATCTTCTCTATATCTAGCCATATTGTACTGTATTTGTAAGCTGCCTTCTCTGTCTTGACTAAGACAGATTGATCCATTGTGTTGTGACTGGATCATTCTTGCGTGATACGCACGGAGTCTTCCTACATGATACTATGAAGTACCCTGTGTCACAGACTAAAGAGGCCCAGCTAATGTCAGGGAATAAATTTTAGCACCTCCTCCCTTGCCACATGAAGGTCTGTAGGCACTTGATTTTCACCAACAGGTCTCGATTCAAATTCTGTCCATAATGTGACTGTGGCAGCTGTAACCAGCGGTGGTGAGTAGAGATGAAAAGTGGAAAACTGCCATTTTTTGGAGGATCTGTGACTGAGATAAACCCTCCTGTTGCAACAACAGGTCTGTTCCTAGTTCTTACTCCAAGCTGCTTAATCAGATTTTGCTGAAGGGAACTGTGAGGTTTATGTATTTACAGTTAGTGATGCTGGTTTAATTGCCTGTGGTGAACTTCATTGTAATTATGCTCATGATCCCAGAAGTAATTCTGCAGGCTCATTTTTAAAACAATAAATTGATATTTTCTTGGGTTTTTTTGGTTGGTTTGTTTGGGTGGTTTTTAAATTAGCGATCAGGTATGACTGGTTTGTGTGTTGGATCCAGTGCTGAACCCAGAATGAACTCTGGGATGTGAGGGTCTTTCTGGGGTTACAACACAGCGTGGCACGGCATGCTCTGGGAGGCTACAGCATTGCTGAAGCTGAATCCTCCACACCTTAAGTTCACGTCAATGAGAAGCGGAACTCCGTATTCCTCCTGGAAGAAAGTGAAGTGTTCCCCAAGAAGACAAGCGGTTGTTCACAGGTATCTGTTCAGAGCCAGTCTTATCCTGAGGTCTCATTTGGAAAAAATCTAGCTCACCCTGAAAAATCTGTATGAACACACTCCCTGTTTTCAGTCGTGACCTTCTGCAGACAGCTCCCACAGCTGCTAAACAAATCACAAATTCAATTTAAGTGCTACCACAAGGCAAGGGCACATAAAAATGCTGTTTACAAAGAGGCAGAGGAGGGCACAACCTTCCCCAAAAATAAAAGGACCAAATACACCTTGATATTGCTTTCCTGAAGCGAAGGGAGATAACCCCAGAGTAAATGGGTCCTACAGTTTCATCAGAGAAGTAGGGATCTTGCAAAGCTTTGTTTCTGAAGAAGTTATGTGCAGGAAGTGTGATGACACCTTAAATATTGTTACAGCACAGAACAAATCTTACTTACTGTTCCAGGTAAGCCTGGTGGTCCAGGCGAACCCATGTCACCCTAGAGAGAGGAGAAAATTATAACTAAGGATATAAAAAGATGCTCAAATAAAAAACATTATCAACTAGAAGAAGCAACATTACCAGATGAGATGTAAGCCAACAACAACTTGTCAGCTCAGTGACTGAAAATCCTGTAGCACTTCTGTCAGGTGCAATTTATCCCATTGCTCTGGCCAGAACCTGTGCTGTCCTTGCTTTGTTGCATAGAGGATTCTCACTTTGCTGTCTTTATCACTTTATAAATTTATCATTGATCTGACTTCACAGGTCAATGAATTTCTAGTGTTACCCCATCCAGTGCAGGAGTGATATGGTTTGATTTGCATTTTAAGGTAAAGTTGATCAAAATTCCAGATTGAAAGATATGTTTTAGACAAACTTATTTTGTGGATGGAAAAAAAAAAAAAAAAAAAAAAAAAAGTTCTCACCCTCCACAGATGGTGAAAGCCACTGGTAAACTTTGGGCTGGTGTATCCTAGGAAGAACAAAGTGGCACCCATTTCCTGATGGCTATTGACACTATAATGAGGGCAAATTTTTCACTATGCAACCATAGGCATCTGCAAGGTCAGTGCTTCATCTTCACCTTCATGTTCACAGTGGTTGAATGTAAATTTTGTTGAACATCACCTTTGTCTAGTGCCTTCATTTTCACTAAAATGAATAGTATTGTGATGGCAGAAGCCCAGACCATTCCTTAAATTATTGTTCTAGCACATCACAGGCAGGCACAGAAAAGTTCTTTAGAATTTAATTTCAGGCTCATTCCTATCAGACAATTTTAAAAGAGTTTCCTTGAATTAAAGAAACTGTCCTTAGATTTCATCAACTGCTTACTATTTCTTGTATTACTCAATAAATGGTTGTCTCTGTCCCACACAAAGCTTTCTCTGCTGCTTCTCAGAAAGGCTCAGCTAACAGATTTGTAATGTTTCTAATCTTCCTCAGATATTCTCCTGTCACTTGTCTTTGTGTCCTTGCCTCTTTTCCTCGCTTGTCTAGGGAAGAGCATGCTCATTTCATCACTCACCTTTTCTCCTCTTTCACCTTTCAATCCTGGAAGACCATCTTTACCTTTTTCTCCCTAAAAGCAGGGAAAACAAAACAGGAAATATGCATGTTTTGATTTGTTTACATCAGTCTCAGGAGAATATTTTACACTTTCAGCTGATCTTACCTGTCCTCCAAAGTGTGGTGCAAGCAATTAAAAATGTAACATTTTGGAGATGGCTTCGTAAAATCTACTCTATTCTCAAAAGTCAAAAAATAGCAATTAAGTTCATGGAAATGAAAGCACCAATCTTAAATCAACTTGCATGTAGAAGATTCTACTGCCTGATGAAATTATAAATCCAGATTTTTTCTAGTTGGACAAGAGAGGCACCAGAATAGGAGTTAAGACCCAAAGCGGACATTCATACTACCACTTTTGGTTATGTAAAAGATTCTTGAATCATCCATTCACTGGTGCCTACCTCTATTTGGTCCAGGTGACCTGGTCATCTGAATGGGACATGCTTAACAAGGAGGATGTGAATACTTCTCACAGTGTATACACAAAATGTATTTACCCTGCATTCAAACAGGAACTACGTGACCTACATTTCTGATTTTTTATATAGAGAGAATATATTCTATACCCTACGCTATACAGAACATATAATATAGCAAGCCAAATGGTAAGACCTCAGCTGATTTTAGATCCTTCTTGCTCACATTTAAGCATGCAGTCAGTTATAAACCAGGAGTACAGGCCTTGTTTACATGGCTACATTTACTTTCATGCCCCTGATCCAACTATTTCCTGGTATGTCGATGCCTCTGGAGGTCTGGAACTATCCAGGGGAAGGAGTAAACACCAGGACTTGGACTTCACCAGGAATCAGAAAATGATTCAATCATCTGAAGCCTTCTCCAAGGCTTAGTGACACAGGTGATGTGATTTTTTTGTTGTGATTTATTTTTTTAAATGATCTTAAATCAGGCAGGTATTTCTGAAACTAAGGCCTAAAGACCACTGAACCTCTTCTACTGCCTCACGAGTCATAACCTTCTGCATTTCGGATAGACACTGTTCATTAGCACCTCTGCTGCAGTTAGGAACAGTCACTAGGCAGTAAAGTCCCTTTTTGGAAGGGGTACTTGGTAACCTTTGTGGATGTCAATCAGCTGCTCACCACAGCAATCACACCAAAAGAGAACATCATCTAGGGACACTTGAGAAGTCCTCCTGGTGCCAAATGTCAAAAAAAGTCAAGCTATGGCTCAGTCACTCACTTCATCTCCTTTTTCTCCTCTCAGTCCAGGTAAACCTTGAGGACCAGGAAGACCTGCTTCACCCTGAAAGTAAGATAAAGAAGTGTGTGAAATCTAGGAAGAGACATCAAGCATGTATTCTACTAATAAACCCCTTGACTTTCAAAGATAATTAATAATGAGAAGGCAGTATGGTGGATCAAAGTGTTCTCTTACTCCTGTCAGTAAAAAATGCATCATCTGCTCTTTAGAGTAGGCTAATCTAGCCACAGTGCCCTTGGGCTGGGAAGGATGAAACCTTGATTTAGCTATCTCTTTGTGTGTCTGATACTAGACTGTGAATTGTTCAGAACTCATGACTGCAGATTTTTTTCTTCTTGACACCTAATGACACCATAATACACATGGTCTATGCTCTAGGCCAGAACCTGCCCCAGTTTTTTCGTGGGATTGATTATAGATGTAGTTTGCTGAGAGGGAATGGGATGTTTGATTAACATATAATTTCTTATTCTTGGAAAATCATTACTTAAAACAACAGCAAAGACCTTTATTTTTTTTTTCTGTTAAACTGTTAACTGACACCATGGAATTTAGGACCTGTTTTCTTCATGCAGCTCTGTAGGACGACCAAGAAATCAAAACAAAAAAAAAAAAAAAAAAAAAAAAAAAAATTTAATTTTTAATGATCTGATGTAGTCTGGAAATGCAAAACCTGCACTGCATTAATCTGACCATTACAGATGTTGGACGAACACATCTAGAATTTTCTAGAGGCGTGTTTTACCAACTATTAAGCCTAGCATAAAGGACACAGCCAGCATAAAGGTGAACCAATAACCAAATTGTATTTGATGCAAAAGGGTCAGTACATGGGTGAGCACTGGGAGTACAAACAGGTCAGTCAAATTATACATAATTGACATCAATCCCACCAACCCCAACAACACTACCACACAACCAACAAAGGGTGGAATAAATGGTGCAATGCAGTCTCCCATAGAAGGGACAGGAGACAAGCAGGTCAACCAGCCAAACACATAAGACCAAGGAAGCCACACACTGAATCCCTACACAGCCCACGTTTACAAAAGCCAGACCTGACTGGAGCCCAGTCCCAGGGAGGCAGGAGGTCCTTCCCCAACAGGGAACTCTGCACAGGGCACCCACCTCACACACAGACACTGCCCTGCCTGCAAGGGGTCCCAGCTGTTATCCCTCAGTGGACACCTGACCTGGGGTTACTCACTGCAGAGCCCTGGGGCTCAGTGACCCAATGGCTCTGTCTGCAAGGCCGCCCCACCCTGGAGGGAAGCCTAAAGGGAAACTCACCCCCCTTTGGGAAGGGCTGTGGGAATCACCCACATGTCAACCTTAACTTGGGGCTGGGGGTTGAAACCCCAACATTTCAAGGTGCTATTGCACATTTGGATTTCTTTCTGTTTGAACCTTACCTTTGAGTTGCTACTTTATAATACTTGCTATTGGAGTAATTATGATCTCTGTGTCATGTGATGCGTTCTACATATATCGAGGATTCAATTATATTTAGCTCCAGATTGACCCAGTTTGTCATCTGAAAATAACCATGTGGTTTCCTATTTATAATTATTCTGCTATATCTGCATTTGTAATGCAGTATCACAAATGATCTCAGACATGGACAGGACCCAAATGTCCTAAGTGCTGTATGAATACTGAAGAAAGGTGATTCCCACTTTAAAGATATTATCTCTGAAGTATAGGAAGAGTCAAAACATCATGATATAGGTGCAAGGAGTCTGTAGAAGAAATCAGGTGAGAAACAAGATGCTATGGTGACCAAGTAGGAACATCAGAGTGACCTTTGGAGAATTCTGAAGACAGTGACATTTGGTGACAGAGGGAGTGGTGTTTTATGAGAGCCACTGCAGGACCGTGGCTGATGGTGAGATCCCAGAGATTATGAAGACAAACAGAGGGCCTAATGTTAAAGGGAGAAAAAAAAGGAGAGTTTAGAGGGAAAAAAAAAAAAAAAAAGTGGTGTAAATTTGGCCCCTGGAAAGATACTGAAGCAAAATGTCAATGAATGTGTATGAGCTCAAGGACAGAAAGGTAATACGAAACAGCCAATATGGATTTGTTAAAAACCAATCATGTCAAACCCACCCAGTTCCCTCCCTTGACAGGATAACCAAGCAGACAAGAAGGAAGCATTTATGTGATGCCTCTTGACACTAAGGCATCTGACACATGGCCAACATGACATTCTCATAGCAAACTACAGAAATACAGCTTAGAAGAACGGTGTCTGGAGGATGGTGAACACCTGATTGAAGAAACTACATTCACACACCTGTTATTAGCTGTTTCCTGTCAAATTCAGAGGACATATGAAGTCCTCTAAGGTTCTGCACCATTCAATATTTTAATTTATGACTAGGTGACACACAAGAAAACAGTTGTGAAATCTGTGGAGAACACCACACCGTGGAGAAAGAGGCAAGTGTTTTGTAAGGTGGTATCAGAATTCAAAATAACCCTGTGTGGGGAAGCGATCCAGACCAAATGGCAACACTTCGGTTGTGGGTCTGACATTTCCTTGCACTGACCCCAAAAATGCCTGGCAACAACAAGTCCCCAACTGCAACTGCAAGCCAGGCAGTTTGTTTGCCCAGTGACAGCAAAATGAGACCACTGGGTGGTGGCCATATGAACCATCAAGGAAGGGTATAGAAATGGGTCCATGAGAGCCCGATGTGAGTGCTCCTGAGGAATGGCTCGCTTGCACCATGGTGATCTCCCCTTACTTGGGATGCCAGGTAAGGATACTTTCCTGGGAACTCCGTGATACCCATTAGGTAGATGATAAGGAATTTTGGAATAGAAGCAGAACAGTCCCCACTCACATGGTGGTGTATTTGTTATCCACTCAGTAAATGCCTTATCCCCAATAAACCTCACTTTGTACCTTGGACTCAGAAGCGTATTCCTTCAAGGGTAGATAGTGGCAGGTGGGCTGACCATGACACTCTAATAGGAAAAATGGTCAGCAACTCCTAAAATTAAATGGTCACAGAGAGAGAACCACCCCTTATGGAAAGCTGCTATATGAGACTCCTCATGGAAGCTTCTTCCCTTACTTCATCTAAGGCCAGTTTGTGGTACATGTTCTGCTCTATTGCACAAAACATCTTGGGAGAAGAGGTCACGACCATCTCCCATTTCATCTTTGTAGCAGAAGATTAGACTGAGACTGGTAAGAGTAAAAGACTGAGGCTCTGATACTCTGAGGCTGGCATATACTCTGTACCCCAAAATCCTAAGATGTGTGCCCAAATATGAGTCTGTTTTATACAGATTTCTCTTTCTACAGGTTTTCATACAACAGTTGAAAAGTTGGCATGTAGATGACAACATTAACATCTATGGTTAATGGTCTTGACTGGGTTCTAGACAGATGTGTGCTTTAGGAAATCAAGAGACATTTCCCTGGTTCTTCACTTAGTTCAGCAGTTGTCAGCTGAAACCCAAAGCCCAATAAAAAAGGACCAAGATAACTGTAACTTCTAGCAGTCATTTGGGGTCATTTAGAAATGACAGCATCACCCTTTACATCACATAGTTAGAGAAGTTCCACATCTTCTAGAACCAGCACCCTGGGTTAATGTGAGGTGTGAAGGAACACCAGCACTTTTAAGTCACTCTGCTTTCCTTTCCTTCCCTATCCACCAGGAACAAGGTAGTTGAATTTTCCAGGGTACAATGAAAAACTGGATTTAGCATATTTTTCCTCTGAAACTTTTGCATTATTCTGTCCAGCCATGAGTCTCATCCACTCATCTGTTGCATCTTCAATCACAGATGTAAATGATTTGCATAGAACTCAACACTGGAAAATGGCTTTGTTATTTCACGTGGTCACTTTATATTGTGCTGACAGGTAGGCCTTGCTGTTAAGACTGTTTTTCCTGCTCACCTGCTCACCAGGTTGGCCACGGCTCCCTGGTTCACCCTGGAAAAACAAAAGCAAAACATCAACATTGCAAGGACCTGACCCTTCATGTAGGAAGCAGTAATACTTTCTCATTAATAAAGTGTGTCCGCTATGGTCTTGGCCCATGTTCTTCTACCTGCTCCTCATAAGGCACTGTAATTGCCTTCTTGATGGCTTGGGTACCCAGACCACAGGAGCCAATGCAAGGGTCAGGTCGGATGTGCCTACACATGTAGACTTGAGAGAGAAGCATCAAACCATGTTTGCTATTTTGAAACACCATGAACTCAGAAGGGCATTAAGCTGCCCCTGTTCATCCTCTTATGCCTCCAACTTTAGAGGAATCTTACTCTCCTGACTTCAGTATAAGACCTTCTGAAAACTTGATTGACTCAACAGCTACAGTAAACTATAAAATAAAATTCCTTACCTTAGGGCCAGATTTTCCAGGAAAGCCTTCCTCACCCTTTCCCCCTTGTTCTCCCTGCAGGGAACACAAGACGTTATATACAAACTCCTCTGCTAGTGCAGCACATTTGCAGGCACTGGTGAGGAATATTTTGATTCAGATCCTCACTGTTAGCCTAAGGATGTAAACAGAGCCACATGAGAATGTTTCCTGGAATGTTTTTCCATCCTTGTGCTGTTTGCAATCTCATCTCCAGCAACGATCACCCTACTGGAGTATTTCTGGAATAACAGAAAGTCAAACACTGTTACATTAAAGATGCCCATAGCGAATTACCTGAAAAGCAAAAACTTTAATTCAGTTTCTTCAAAATATATGTGCTTAGAAAGTCTACATTATTTCTACTAAGAAAAATAAATAATCATGGGATTGAGACCTTGGCCACAGGGCCTCTTCGGTAAATACTTTTAAACTGATCTTTCAACTAGGGTGGTGTCAGCATGGAGAGTGGACACAGCAGTGGGTTAAGAGCTGAAACATGCTACATAGCTAGGAAGTGCAGTAGATACTACACAGGGCTGTGGATAGATCCAAAGATTTATTTAGCCCCAGAAATTTGTTTCAGGCTCCAAATTCTTCATCTTTACTCATCAGTAAATGAGAGCTGGGGACTTTGCTAGACCTGGGCTCAAGCACTCAGTGCACTCAGTTGAGAGAGGCAAGTATAAATGTAGTGTGATACTGGAACAAGAAGGGGTCATAGTGTTCAAGTATCAGAGACAAGAAGACTGCTGCCAATGAAGTCTAGTAGATGGCTAAGAGCTGTTGTCCTTATTGCAATAGAGTGTCATCATCCCCAAAGCCTAGCTTAGCCTTCATATTCTTTGACATTTATTTACATAGTGATGGCAAGTCAACCAGAGTGTCTCCTACCTCTGAGTCTCCTACCTCCCTTCTCCCACTGCAGAGACAGCAAAGGAGACAACTTTTCCTAATCTGTCACTTATAGAAGCTTTCAAATGGAGCATAAGTAGTAGGAAATGATGAAGAACCGTCTTTCTGCCACACAGACCTACAGAAGCCTTAGGGGGATGTAATCTCTTCTTTCCAGCCTTTCAGGAAGGAAAGAAAGGAATGTCTTTGGAGCCTTTCAAAATTCTTCATTCTTCTTTGTGCCTTAGACACATGCCTTGACTTGACAGTGTCACTGGCTTTCCTGGGTGACAGTAGAAGCTTCTCTGTTTGCACTGCTCAGCTGTGCCGAATTGGATGCAGTAGTTGCAGACTGGAGGACGATGTCTCATCCCTGTTGTATTTACAACCAACTCCATCTTCATAATGACTCAGTACAGTGCAAGCACACCAGCTGACTTGGCCCTGGAGCTTCACTGGTGATGTGGGATTTGTGAAGGTGTGATTGGCTCTGAATATCTGCTGTCCCTCCTGCTTGCACTTGCTAGCTGTGGTGGTGTAATTCCACACACACCCCCACCCCACTCCCAATCTGCCTCTCCTCCTGGGTCACTTGGTGATTAATCTGATTCCTTCCCCTCTCCTGGGCCACACACCAACCTGGGGAGATAATTACTGCTGATGGCAGTAAACTGGGCATTAAGACACCCCTTTAACGAGCCTGGCTCTGCCCTCCTTATCACTTGGGAACATTATAACAGCCAATCACCTTCTAACGGCCTGGCAGAACAATAACAGAATTGCACACGCATCAAGTTCTTGCACAACTGGTGTAAGACACCAGAACACCTCATTGTCCAGATAGGCTGGAGTGGTAAGTATCTGACAAATGCCAGTTATCTTGGACGCTATAAACAACAGCTCCAAGTGAGACCCTTTGAGCTCTCCTGGACTGCATCGGCCTGTGAGACTCCTCTCAGGCATTAACTCCTCAAGGTACCATACACTGACAGAGCTGACAGAAGGCCAGGGCAAAGTCAACCCACTGGAGTCTCAATTATCGCCCGTTGAGGAATGCTAATGCATTGTATTTACTCTAAACTCAAGCAAAAGGAAATTTTAACTTTGAGCTAGCTTCTCTTGCACCCACTCTCTGCTTACTGGTGTGTTTAGGTATACACAGTTATAGTCACGAGTGTGGGGACATACATATTTTACTGGATCGAAAGACTTTTGTCTGTTTGTGTGTGTGTTCATTTTGTATTTGTGCATATGCGTGTATATATGTATAGATTTAAGGTACCGTACAGTAAGTTAGTGTGAATTTTGTTATCTTCAAATCTGTAGTTAAGTACCTATTTCAATCATAACATATTTTACCAAATTATTTTGTACATCTTTAAACTGGTTAATAATTAAGTACTGCTTGGTCATTAATAAATCTTGATTTGCTGCTAAAGCATTTACTGTATTAATACTTTCATTCGTGACACCAGCTCACCCAGATAAGCTGCCCAGGTAAGTAGCTTACTAGCAGTGTAAGTGGCATCACTAACCTTTTGACCAGGAAGCCCAGGAAGCCCATTTAATCCATCTTTTCCAGGCAACCCCTAAACAAGAGAAAATCGTAAGATTTAAGCGCCTGTTCTTTAAATCATTAACATCAAGCTCAGCATGAGCACATAAGTTCATCCCTCTTGCCATTAACCTATGTTTAAGAAAAGAAGAATCATCTCATGTGTTTGGTTTTTTTTTTTACTTTTTCCCTACTGTGACTCAAAACATACAAAATTTCTCACAATACACATACCTGCTCAGCCCTTTTCCCCATATCCCAGTTTTGGTGAATAACCACTGGATGTCAGTGTGGTTACAGAGAAACAACAGTAGAGAGATTTTATAAACTGCCTTCTTAAATAACTTTAAAAATTATTATTTTATTCATGATTCTCTGTAAGTCTCTATTATCTGTAGCTATAAATATTTTTTAAAGTCTATTTCTCCTTATAAATATTGGTAATTTCTTATACAATACACATATTCTGAAAATTAAATCTACAACCTATAGTGACAGAATTGTTCAGCAAGTTAAGAATTAAAATTACTTCCTCTAATGCATTTAAATATCAAAAAAAAGTTTTGTCCCCTTTTCAAGTGTCAGTTAATCCCCAAACACTGCATGTTGTAGGTGGTACTTCTTAATACTAACATTTTCATAATTCACCTTTCTTGATCTAAAAGCCAACAGAGATTGCTATGCTCTGCTAAATCTGAGATTCTCATTTCAGTTTTTTTGCCTAATGAGAAAACTCCAGGTTTGGAAGAACAGTGTCTTGCCAAATACAAAATGACTTTTGAAATGTATCATACAAAGAAAACTGCATGGTCCCAGTGTGTAGGAATAGTGGAGCGGCAGCTGGTAAAATTCTTGCTCATAAAAGTTGACAGGGGCTAATGTCTGCATTAAAGGTGACAGCGTTGGAGCCCACATTAAAACCTTGTGTGCAAACAAGCTGCAGAAAACGAGACAAAGACTTGAGAATTAAAGTATCGAAAGTCAGGGAGAGCATGGAAGCAAAGGAAGCAGTTCCTCCACACTTACAGCTGGTCCTGGTGGTCCACTTCTACCAGAAACTCCAATCTCTCCTGGCAATCCCTGAAAAATTAAATAATAATTAAAAAACAAAACAACAACCAAAAAAAAAAAATAATCGGTATTTCTGTCCTTTGCAGCAACCTCACTGAAGGTTACTGCTTTCAATTTAAATGCAATTTTCCCTTCCACAGCAGTTGGGTCTCTGCCACGGGGAGTCCTGTAGACATTGACTTATCCCCAGGTAGCACCAACCCGGTTCCAATGCTCAGCACAGAAAAGCTGTCCTCTAGGACCAGCTGTGGCTTTTCAGTGAGAAAATACAAAAAACACATTGCCAGAGGCTCTAACTCACTTCCCACTGAAACCCATCACCTACAATTCTCCCCAGCTGTTTTCCTTCTCCTTGATATAAAACAAAATACCCCAAGCTTGTTTTCTTACTGGTGCTCCAGGTGGTCCAGGTGGTCCAGCAATGCCTGGGGGCCCTGGAGGTCCCTGTAAGAGATGGAAGCAAAACCAGTTTATCAACCTCTCTGATAGGGGCCGTAAGCCTCAGGTCCTTCTCTGTGCAGTTGGGGTCCTCTTTGAAATGGGCAAAATCACTGAGCTTTATTTCATTAACTTCTACCCCAAAAAATGCAATATGCCAAACTGAGCTCCAAGGGAACCATGCTCACCAGCAGAACAGAATCTCCAGCTTAAACCACTAATTACTAGTTATAAATTGAGCTCCATCCTCCACTACAGTACCAGAGGAATTGAAGGCTGTCAATGGTAACGCACAACACAAAGCTTGTCCAGTGGGATTCCTTGTAGCATCGATTCTAATTTAATCTTGATTAATGTTGACTCAAAGTGAACAATTTACCTCTGCAAAAAAGATCTCTGAAGTAACTAATGAATGGAACAGGCTTGTGGTTTGGGCTTTTTTTTTTTTTTGAGGGTGGGGGTAAAAATATGAATCCAGGAGTATGGAGAAACAATGTAGTGAATCGTTTTAAACAAATGCACTGCCATTTTAGTGCTCTGCGTTAACCTTGTTGATAGTAAAACATCCTCACAAATTCATACTTCAATGTACACATTCAGTTGGAAATGTCCTAACAGTCTTTCTTACTCATCTCCCTGCAACAGCTGTTTCTCTTAGGGAAAATATTCTCGCAATAGCCATCCGATTTTCAGAGGGATTTATTTTTGTGTATTGAGCAAATTGTTAAATTTGGCTTCCTAGCTGAGAAATTTGTTTCTATACTCGATAGATCTTAACAGGTTGCTTGAGATGCAGAGGTGTTTGTTACTTCCAGCTTCCACTGTAGGCAAGACAGGATTTCTCCCATGCTCAGAATGAAGCATGTGTTCATCTATTTTTTGGATCAGGACCTAAGCAAACAACATGAGAATGAATGTGAGGAATGGATATATAACTGACTTGAAATTTTACCCTGGCTGTGTCTTTCTGACTTTCTAACACGATGATTTAATACATTTTCAGTTTTCATCATAAGGGGAGTTCTGGTGTCTTTGTACTTAAAAAAAAAAAAAACAACAAACAATACCCTTCCCCTGTGCAAACTCTTTGTAAAGAATTGAAACTGAGTGACTGATACAAGATAGAAAATGGCCAGTCAGCATTTTCTCTGTCACCATTCAATATCACAAAGCACAGCTTTTATGATTAAGGTATTATGAGTAATGGATCAATATTAGCATTTCACATTTAAGGAAAAATGTAGCTGAAGAGAAGAAAATGGTGTAAAAAAATGAGGACAAGGAGTTACTTGTGGCGTAGTTTGACAGAGAAAGTAACAGATGAGTGGTCTTTTCAGAGTACACTTGTAAAATTCAGCCAGAAGAGAAGACAGCCTCTCACCAATAGATGGGGCAAAGCGACCAAAAAAGGGACCTGCAGATGCACTTGCCTCTCATGATCTGCTTTCATAGCAGCTCAGAACAGACATGGAGTCATCGCGACATCAGCATTTACAGAGTGCCTCAAATGTAAGCACAACTAAAAAATCCCCAGAAAGATGTGCTTTGGGATGCACGGATGCTGCTGACATAATTCCTGGGGAGCCTCATGTTGGTTTCTAGGGTCATCGGTTCAGATGTTATTGCAGGAGGTCCTTGCATTTAAGGAGCTCTAGTCCTATCAGGAAACACCGGGTTGAGACCATCCATCACTTAAAAAAGGCTTTGCCATTCAAAGAAGGTAATTAACAGTCCAAATTAGCCCAGCACAAGGGAAAATACCACACTGTAGACACAACTGGATGGAGTGATATCAGACAGCAGGGCCATGGAAGTTCTGCTTGGTCCTACTCCACCTCTAGACGGTATTGCTGAGAGGCCCTGCCAAAGATACGGGTCCCAAGAAGGGGTTTCCATGAAGAATGAGTGCAGTACTGGGAAAGAAGGCAAAGGTACCTTTAGAAAAACAAAGCCAGACTGAGCCAGCGGCAGAGTGAACTATGCATTAATGCACGAAAGTGCAGAATTTAACTTTGCAGACTTTTGTTGACAACTGCATTGGTTCCTGCCTGATTTTGTTCTCTCTGCCAATAACTGAACCACCTCCCACTATGAAACACATATTCTTCATGGCCCTACAACAGGAAGCTTCTATCAAGAGGTGAAAATCCTGTCAGGACTCAGTCTCAGCCCAAGCATCCCCAGGTATGATGCAAGCTACCCCACACAGTACAGACAGGGGTCAGTCTGACCTAAAAGCAAAGCCTCACTCGAGCATCTGTCAGTAACACGTGTAATCCCTGAAACATGAGGTGCTACATCCTTCTCATCCCAGCTATTTCTCCTAGTAACTCCTGATATTCTCATTATTCAAGACAATTTCTAATAACTCTCTTAAACTTTCTATATTCTGGACCACAATACCTTTATGCAACCACTTTGAAATGGAAGCACACCGATCCTTACCCTAAATTGCCACTAATAATTCACTTCATTGCTCTTCATGAGAGCGATCATCCAGGATGTCATGCCCAAGACTGGTTTACTCAGGTAGCTTCACCACAAGTTGCACCAACAAATGCTACACCCACTAATGGAGAGCTCTTCTGATAAAAGCCTCTCTGAGATGGATGTAGAAGGAACAATTTTGCGTAATGACCACCAGTATCGCTGGGAGATGCAGAGGATGCTGACAGCCTGCTCCAGCTGACTGCGTACAACATACATCTACTGCCCTACTGGATTTCTGGCTTTCTGCAGCCTGGGCTACAGCAAATGACTGGGATGCAGAGAAATAAAATGGCATGATCACATGAAAGCTGCAGAAATACATCATACATGTCCTTTATGGAGCCTGCCCTTTCGCTGCTGTCCAGAGAAAATCAGTTTCACTAGCATATAAATTTCTGTTATTGTAGCCCTTCTCCTGATTTCTGAGTACTCTTCAGAGCAAGGGCTATTCTTTCTAAGTATATAGAAACAACCACACTGACACCAATTATTTGTGATTTAAAAAAACCCCAAACCAACATAAACCAGCAGCAGGACAACTTGTAATGCTCAACCCTCAAAATCTCATGCCATCTGTTTTCTTTGCTTACCTTTTTCAACTGAATTCAGATTAAAGTACCTGATTTAAATGATCACCTTTTTCAGTGATCATTTGATGAATTATATGGATGACAGTCCCTGACCCAGATTTAGTCCCCAGTGTTCACAGAACCATAGAATCATAGAATGGTTTAGATTGGAAGGGACCTTAAAACTCATCTAGTCCCAACCCCCTGCCATGGGCAGGGCCACCTTCTACTAGCCCAGGTTGCCCAAAGCCCCGTCCAACCTGGGCTTGAACCCTTCCAGGGAGGGGGCAGCCACAGCTTCTCTGTTGTCCCTTTAAAACTCTGATATAGAAGAAAGTAATCATGGAGTGTTTTTTTCTGACTGGTAAACACTCTGATGTGTGCTTCCTACATGCTAGAAGCAAAAACTGGTGTATGAAAACTTATAACTTGACTTAAATAAAGTCAAACTCAGTTTGGAAAACAAAGGCAAAACATGGATCTTTTATAAAAATGTTTAAACCAAATTACTTTCAGACTCTTGTTTTGAAACAAAAAAATTTCAAATGTTCATTAAAATCCAAATAATGTATGGAGTGGTGTGTGTGTGTCGTGGGGTGGGACATCTTTAAGATCAAGGAGGGGGATGTATTTTTTTAGGCTTGTGTTTCATGCAGCTCATTCCTTAGACAAAGTAATTCAGGGACAGTTCACAGGAAAGAAACATGACACTCTCCATATTGGAGGAACAGCTGTGCCTGTCCTTGCGGATCTACTAAAGGATGCTCTCCTCTTCCAGTGTGTACCTTGCTGAAAGACAGGCTGGGAAAGGCAGAGCTATTAAGATTTAAGTTCTTCACTCCCTAAGGAAGCTCTGGAAAGGAACAAATACCTTGTCTGTGACTACATCAGTAGGCTGCTTGGCCTAAATCTCTTTTCCATAAAAGAAGGGATGGCTGTGTTTTAGAAGGAGGTGAACAAATGCCATTCCAAGATGGAAACTGAAGTCTGATGACTTTTCCAGATATCTGTCTCTGGAAGCAAAGTTTGCACAGACATATTTTCTGTATAATATTCCATGCTGATGACTAGATTCTCTTACGCTATGAGAAAGGCTGAGATAAGCCTTTAACCCATGTCAAAACAGACCGTGGTCTGGGCTTTTTAGGGGGTGCACCAGTTTTATGAGGGAGAAGAACCTCCGGGACATGCAGGAGTATTCTGTCTGCTGCCACAATGATGGCAAAATACATAACTACGCTGCTGACAGCCATTTCCCTTCCAGTGTCTGTGCTTGTCTCCACTTCAATTACCCCATGCAATTTCAAAGTCCGCACAGACCCGTCCTGTTGGCTTGGTGCTGTCTCCCCCTCTGTTTCCACTTTTCTCCCATCAGAAACGAGGCTGTTGCAGCTGGTTTTGTGGAGCAGTCCATGTGTCTCACTATGGCCCTCGCTACTTCAACTCTCCATTTCTCCTCCACTGCATCTGAGTCATTTCTGGTATCAGCTCCTCAAATCTGCTCTTCATTCCTCACCCCAGGTGCTACCAGCACAATTTTGTGAATTATTTTCAGTAATGCTGCATTAGAACACCATATTGCTGTCTCTGCCTAAATCCTGCCTTACAAACCAAGACAAAAATAAGAGAATATAGATAAAGCTTGTTTCTGATGACACTGAAAACTAAAAGCCTAAAGAGCCAACAGATCTGAACAGTTACCTACGATGCATGCTCTACAGTCAGCTTCAGTGATAGTGTCGTAATTCATAAGTAGATGCGGTCTCCAGTTATTTAACCAGGTGACATTGTAATTGGAGCACCAACATTAATTTTTAAAATAAAGTTTTTTCAACAACAATTCTCTGAACTATCTTTCTAGCTCTGTAAAAGTACGGAGCAAACTTGACTTTGTACATAGCAGTCTCTCCAGGAGAATTTTTTGCTTCCAGTGAAAGGCGGTATTTGTTTAATTTCATCACTTACTATAAGATATGGACATGGTTTCTTCTGTCTGCAGAGGAAGATTTATTTCCCTATGTGTTCGCTTTGAGTTGGATTCCTGAGTCAGTGCAGCAAATGAGAAAAACAGCAAAAAACCCTCCCTTATGTTCTTTTGTTTCACTACTACTAGTGATCTGCACTGATGAAGAGTCTTTCTTTCTTTCTTTCTCTTCTTTCTTTCTTTCTTTCTTTCTTTCTTTCTTTCTTTCTTTCTTTCTTTCTTTCTTTCTTTCTTTCTTTCTTTCTTTCTTTCCCCTTTCTTTCTTTCTTTCTTTCTTTCTTTCTTTCTTTCTTTCTTTCTTTCTTTCTTTCTTTCTTTCTTTCTTTCTTTTTGTTAAAGGTATAGATCTTATTAAAGATAGCTCTGAGCAATATCTTCCAATTTTGAGCAGCACTGGCATAGTTTGAATTCAATCTGAGCTTTGCAGCTGGGGTCTGTATCCTTTTCTTACATTCTGCAGTATTAACTTGCATTATAGAAAGGATGTTAAGGATACCATGCATTTCAGAGGATATCATTTATTTCCTGAATTAGTTAAGAAAGTTCAGCTTAAGCTTACACCCTAAGGACAAGTCTGTACTAATTAAATCATTGCCAGCTACAACCATAAAAGGTACAGCTTGTACTGGTCTTCCTCACGGGTCTTAGTTTTACCACCATGCTATCTAGTATAAGGCAAAATCTCAATTACAGCCCAGAAATATTACAAATGTGAGGTATGGCATTTTTTGTTTAAAACTCAAAGAGTTTTGACATCTTTTGCTGTCTCATGGGTGGACGGCATATACCTGCTCAGCTCGGGGAATCTAGAGTGGTTCAGTGGACCGATTGCAGGTATCTGCTTTAGGAGAGCTTCAGACTCCACTGACGATATTAGCTGGATCTTCATCAACAGGAGCCTATCCTTAACCCAACAAACGCTTGCATTTGGAGCTGACTCCCAGCCCTGGTAATTCAGTGATACAGCTCAGAGTGTCTGAGCCCTCTGCTAGCACAGGGGCATCAGCTGCCCTCTCTGGGGAGCCTGTGAACACAGCCTACATGGCCCACATAGTGTATACAGCCTAACTGCAGATTTCCCTCCTCCTTAGGATACCCCCTCATGCCTAGAAAAGCATTTTTTGCAAACATACCTCATCAAATGCCTTCAGTCCCTTCTCTGAACTCTTTCTATCAACAGACGATGGGATAGACAATATATACACATACATCTATGTATACAGAGATTTCAGGTGACCATGCAGAAATGCACAGCTTTGTTGTTTCCCGTGCTTGGTACCCATCTATCTATTTCAACTGAAAGTGCTTTATAGAAATGCTCATTTTTCAGTCTGCATTTCAACCACCTCCTGCAATAGAAGTTTGGCCCATGATTAAGGTTCAAGGAAACTAAAATAGTACAAATAAATAATAACAGGATAAACACATGATGAGTTCAGATGTCTGTGTCCTTGCTGCAGGAAAATAATTTGCATCCAGAGGGGAAATAAGACCCAGAGTGTCTACTCTATGGCTTAATGATGTTGCAAGATGCACCATTTCTAAAAGGTCACTGGAAAATAAATGCCCATTTTTGAGGGTGCTGGCTGGACAACATGGAGCAAATAATGCACATGGGTTCACCACTACAGCTGATTTAGAACAAAAAAAAAAAAAAAGTTTAAATATCTTTTTGGATTAAAATGTAGTTTGAGTTGGTGTGTGCAAGGAGAGAGGCAAAACTAGGGCTACACTATTGTGACAAAACATCCGCAGGCTAGCTTAGAAGTTGCCTCCTGGCTACTGCTTCAGGATTTGACACTTAAATTAACTCTCAAATATGACCACACCCAGCCAATGGTCCCTGAGAGTTGGACTGACATAATCTCAACTGCAGTTCATCACTGGATCTGCTGACCCAGCTCCAGAACAGCCCTCAGGTTGGTTCCCTTCCACAGCTGCCTGATCCTTCTGTGACTTCTGTTGGACTGAGCACAACAGCAAATATTTCCCTTGATGAAGGCCAACACCAACTTCAGATTGTCTTTTCTATGTCTTTCAGCAACAATGTGCCTTCTACAGCTTCTATATTCACTCCTTCATTTTGCCCATACAACTATCAATGGGGTGAATCCGGTCAGAAAACAAAAGTATATTGAAATTTAAAACAGCAGAGGAAAGGGAGGTTATTTTAGTGTTCTAATCTAGTTTATGTATGGCCAATCCAAATCAGTTGGTCTTCAGTGCCATGGAGACAGCACAGGAACAGGTGATGAAGAGTTCCATACATGACTTGGAAGAATATCCACGTAACTACAGCATAAGGAAACCACTTTTCTTCCTGGGTATTTTTGGTGCATAGTTTGCTTAAGAAAAAAAAAAATGCTGATAAAGTGCTTAAAAAAACTAATGTTACAGAAAGTGCTGTTAAGCTGAAAAGTAGTTTTAACGCAAACTGAATGTAAGCACTTTCTCCAAACAGAAATCTGGAAATCTGCAGTCGTAAGTCCAGAACAGAGTGCCGCTGCAAGAATAGGAACAATATTTTTCCATTCTTAGAGTTAGCTTGGAGGAACAGTCAATTTAAGTATTCCTTGAATGGGGTAGCATTATATGTGGTTTTAATTAACATAAAATTTGCTAACTTTATTTAGACTGTGCTGAAAGGAAAATTACTTAATGCTATGTCAGCAGTTTTCTCAGATACATTTATGAAGTCGCTAACACATGCATATATATATTTTTAAAAGTTGTAGGAAACTTGAGCTGAACAAGTGTGACACTGTTTGGATGGATACTGTCAGATTTAACAGAAATAATGCATGGAGAAAAATCTTCACCCAAAAGCAAGGGATATCCTCTCCCAGTGGTTCAGAAGGCTTGGGGGGACCTTTTAATATGATCTAATAGAAAACAAACAAACAAACAAACAAACACAAAACCAAAACCAACAATATCTTTAAAATCCATTAGAAATACTGTCTTCATTCGTCTTGAAGGCTGCTGATTAAATACTTGTAAACCAGATACTGTACCAAAGGAAAAAGTCTTAAAATTATGTAAACCAGTATCAAGTGGTGTTTCGCAGGGCAAGGTTCCCAGCTGGACACAAGGGCCCTCACCTGCAGAGGGCCGCAAGCCCTTGGATTGCCTCTCTGATGTCCTCCACAGACATGTGAACAGCTCATTACAAAACGTCTGCCAGAGAAACCATTTCTAGATCTTGTTTCCTGGTTACAGGGGCATAGCTTGCCAGAGGAAATAAATGAAAAATCAGCATCTGCTGTCTAGCAGTGTGCTGTTTGTTGCAATACATCACCAACAGCTGTACTAACGGAGGCTCTTCATTCCTACCCAAAACTTAACTAATTATTGAATCAAAATACCAAAGCCAAAGGCCCAGTTTGTTAATTTATTGTGGAAAAGGGAATGAATGAAATGTTTTATCCTGAGTGCTCAGCTTAAAGTGAGGTTGCATCTTTCACGCTTGAGGACATTCCTGCAGATATTTTTCTTATTGCAGGGGTGACCCTACAAAGTAACTCAGGTCAGCTGAGTTTGGCTACAAAGTTTGCCAGAAACCAAGCCAGAGGCGAGTGTCAGTGTTATTATAATACAGCACAGAATGGATTGATCCAAAGTGGAGCCAAATCCTCTCTGATGATGCTTTAACATACACAGCACTACTTTGCCCTTATGATGTTACAGATGGTGCAGTTTGGAGCACTATATTGCCAAAAGCTTTAAGAAAAGGAGCTAAGGGGCTATTAACTTAAGATATCCTTCCTCACAGGGAGAATAAACACTTAGTTTTAAGCTCCTGTCTCTACTTTCCTCAGTAAGCCACCACCTATCTCTCTATAACAAGTAGAAATATGAGTATCAAAGTCATAAAAAGAGACTTGTACTCTAAGAAGTGTGCTTTCTGAACAGCAAATACCTTTTAAACAGCTTCTTCCCTCAAGACTGCAGCACGGGAGGTATATCTGCAATTGCCAATTCACACAGCCAACAATTAGCTGAGACACTGTCCTAAATATTGCAAAACACAAAGCATTCCTTTCCCTCTGCAATGACACTGTTCTGTGCACATGCAATGGGCAAATCACATACAAAACACCTCCTTTCACCCCTGTTGTGCTGAGGGTGCTGAAAGATGCTGAAAAACTGCGGAAGGGGAAAGTAATTGCTGCCAGACAGGCAGACTTCTCTCGATCACAACAGGATAGATTTGTTGGGCTCTCAAAGGAGAAATACCAGTTTCAAAGATGGTGCAGATAAGGAAAGAACAAGGCCATGGTGTGCTACATTGCACTTCAAAGCCACCTCTTGCCACAAAATGTGTTTTTTCACATATGTGAAAATGAAGAAATCATCACTTACCTGAGGGCCAATCAGACCATTGATTCCTGGGAATCCTGGCTCTCCCTTTTTACCCTGTGTGTTCAACAGAAGAGCACATATTAGACACCGGGGCAAAGACAGCTGCTGATTTTCCAAAGTCTTTCACCATAAAACTGGAAAATCACCGTCATGTGGGTACACTAAACACGAAGGATAGAAGTGAAGGCAGCACACAGCATTTGGATGTGAAACTCCAGGTTGACAGGTCTGTATCTCTCATATTGTGGTAACAGCCCCCCGCAGGATGAGGGTTGGTCTCGTGCACATCTTGGCATCTCTCACACTCTGCAGTCCCACCTGGGTGCTGCCCAGAGAGGGTCAAAGAAGTCACAGTGCTGCGATGCAGCCAAGGGAGGTACCGTGTGTAGACACATACTGAGGAGAAGCACCTTTTGTGCTGCAGCTCTTCACCCCTCCCCAACAAAGTACTTCCAAGTAGTGTCCCTTGTGTTCCTTGCACTGTCTCTTGCATTAAGAAATAAAGTAATTAAGAACTCTGGTGCATGGATGAATATAAAATATTCACAATCTCTAAACAAGAAAACAGGAATCTATGAGGCATTTATAACTAGGGTTGACATTACCACCGAGGGACAGAGCTCACTGACTCTTCTGCAAGCAAAAAAAGATTCCTCCAGAGCAACAAGAGAGCTTCACTAGTGCAAGGGAAGGATGAGCCAGGACCTGGAGTATACCCTTGAGAAAAGTTCAACTATATAGATGCTGTGGCACGTATGTTCCCCATAGGTTTGACCTCAAATAGTTCACAGGGAAAAGTGCTACACTAGAAAAACCAGGAAGAAAGGATGGAGGAAGGATGCATGCAGCACTGCAACTGAGGCAGAGGTTGGATTTATTTCTCAACTTGACTTGCTGTGTTACTTTGCTCAAGTCACATATTTTGTGACTCAACTTTCTTGTAAAAACAATCTATCCTTTCCTGATGTGTAACAGACACTGAATCATTAATTCTTCTGAGGTTGTTAGTAATATACAAGGAAGATATAAGAGGAGTCATGTAAATATCTGAAAAAAGTGATTTTTTTTTTTTCTCCCTCATTTCTACTTTTCATCCAAACTGATTTTCCTTTTAGGAGGATATTATAATTAAGCAGGTTTCATGTCACTGATGATGTCACTGGTCATACAGATGTGTAAGAGTCATATATATAATTTTCCCTTTATTTTTCTTAATTGAAATATGTTCAGAAATAACACCTATAAATAATAGCTTCCTGCTGATTTAAATTAATGAAAAAGCTAAAACATCACAAACAAAACAAGTTTTCATCATATTTTCCCTAGTTTTGACTGAGATTCATTAAAAAAAAAAAAAAAAAAAAAAAAAAAAAAAAGCTGCTATCATATACAAAAGAATTTAAGAAGAAAATTAAAGGACTGATTATGAGGTCCTTGGGAGTCAGTAGTCATTTCCAGGACCCTAATACTAATAAAAATCTCCATTTTATACTCAAGTACATGCACTGCTCACAAGTGTTCCCTCTATTTTTTCAACATCCATCACTTCTTTGCTAAAAAGAGACCATTTTTAACCTGAAGGATTCATGTCACCACATGATTCAACGTAAGTTTTCTAGGTAAAGATGCTCATTTTGCCAACTGCCAAGGTGACCATGCAAAGGACACTGTTAAAATAGTCATTTAAATAAATAAGCTCATGAGTAAAGCTTACAGGATGCGTTGTGTGGAGCCAGAGACAGGAGATGAGTATGCCTGCATGTCATCTCCAGCTTCCTATCAAAATAGAAGCTACGCATTAAGGTGGCTGGTTCCACTAAGGCAAACATACAACACAGTGTAACTGATGCCTTCATGTCCCACCAACCTCACTGCTCACTGAGCATAATTAGAACCCACCTTGTACCTCCCTTTGCAATGTTTATGCATCTCTTAAGATACTAATTCAGAGACTCCATTAGAAGCAGGAACCTGATATAAACATTTTTAATAACCCTTTGAAGAAGCATAATGCAACTAGCTTCCTAAGTAGTCACCCTAAATCAAGTATCACAAGTTAGTGAGCATGAACATACCCCATTGTGTGCTCTATCCAAAATCACAATGTGTGATACACACATTAGCATTCAGGCCAGCAAAATCCCAAGAGTCTTGTAACCTGGCAAGTTAAGAGATGTGAGCAGTACACATAGACCTTATTCTGGAGGTCCACAAGGGTGTGGCTGTAGCACCTTTACAGCTTAAGGGCATTACCTACTTACAGTTTGCTGAACTGCCATTTTCTGGAAACTTGGTCCCACCTATATACTACTTGGGATACCTGAGGAAGGTGGTAGCAACACGACCTTCTCTCCAAACCCATCTGAAAAGCCAAGAAGGGGGAGGAAGGACATCTTTTGCCTCCTGTGACAAGTATGCATCAATTGTTCTGTCTCCATACTGATGGCTGGACATGCTCATCTGCTGCAGCAATGAGAGATGTGAGAGAAGCCTACCCTTTCCTTGGGTGTAATGCTAAGAAAATTTGGCACTTTTCAAAACACTGAGAAATCCCTTAAAGAAACATATAATTACACTGACAGAGAGGCTGAAAATGTAATTACCCATTGTGAAGGGGACATTTTGGCCACTCAGAGGTTAGCCAAAATCAAACTGCAACAAATTTGTTCCATAATATTGCAGCCTGCCTATAAAGTACAGAAATACTTGCTAGGAGAAATTATACCTATGAGAGCAAAGCTCAGCAAAATGTCACATCGCCTAATAATATGACAGTGAAAACCAGCAATTATGCTCTGTTACTTATAGTAAGAATCAGCTAAGTGTGTAAGAATGTGTATCCTTTGACTGTAAGAAATATATGTTATTTGCCTTCATCAGCAATTTGAACAATGGTACAGTTAAAAATGTATGTTTTATTGGAAATGAATACATTTACTTTACTGAAAATTACAACTTCACTCTGGATTTAAACTATGCCATCAATCCCTTTTTCCTACTTTATGTTAATTTGCTTATATGTCGATTTCTGCACAGCTGAACATGTCATCTGAACGTTTCAAGCACCCACAAACATATGTCAACACAATCATCCATTGGAAAGATCTCTACCATACAGAAGACAGGAAGCCAAAGGAAAACATTGGCTCCACACAGCTAGAAGGAAAATTTTAAAGGCATCATAGCCCAAGACTGTTTCTCATCTTGCTGTCCAATGGCCAGAATGGTCATACATTTTCATAGCATATTTTTCTCTTGAGGTTTGGCCCCAGGAACGGGGATAGATCTGGTAGAAGTACATAGGAAGCATCCTTAATTGTGAACAAATATGACTGCTAGCATAAATGCCAACTATTTCCTTTGTAAACTAGATGGGATGATAGGATTTCCCCCTTAGCCTTGTCCTTTTACATCTATATTATTAGAGAAACCAGAAGAAATCCAGTTTGAGCTCCCTGAAGGCACCAGCCTTTTACAGTCTCTATAAGCATTGGATAATGACAGTAAATTAAGAAGTGAGAGCATCTCCCTAGTTTCAAACACCATCAAGGTTGGCCAGTTTATGGGTGATTATTGGGGTTGTTGTGACAAAGCCAAAAATGGTCTAGAAGGACTTCTAGACATTGAGAGAGATTGCACCTTGGGACTGACTCCTTCCAAATTTGCTGGTCAAATTTATTCATCTGTCTCTCCTGGATTATTTACACATCTCCCCCTGGAGATACCGATCATCTATCTCTTTCTCTTGGACCCTGCAAGTCTAAGGTGGTTTAAATCAAGGGGAGTTCTTACATAGAGAAATAAGAGTTGAAACTTAACTGTCCTTTCAAGTTCTGACTGCCCAGAACAGGAATATTATATACAACAACCCACTCAGACAGGAGAGAGATGAGTCAAGAAGGAGAAAGTCAAATACATGTATTTCTGTCCTGCCATCAAACACACAAAGAGTTCAGCAGCTCTCCAGAGATCTTAATAATTTATCTATCTACGTATGTCCCCCCTGACAGCTAACAGGAACAAACCTTTCATGTATTGGCAAGAGCTCTTAACACATCTCTTCTAGGTGGAAGGTGTGCACTGAGCCCAGTAGTCCCCAGTTTCAACAGGATCCTTCAGGCTCTATTGTAAAACAAACATGTAGCATTTATTGAGACTCACGGCCTTGTAATCTAGTTGTAAAGAATCAAGAAAGGTCTGTTAAGCTTCTCGTGCTGCTCTGACTTCAGGAACAAGCATTCAGGGGATGTGGAAACATGAACATGAAACATGAAAAACTGTTGAAACATGACAGCTGAATTAAAGATGCAGAAGACACCCCTTTGTAACGCACTCCTGAAGCTGCACACTTTCTTCTTGCCTCCAACCTGATAGACCGTGACACCAAACTTTGCAATTAGCTCACAAAAAAGGGTCTTGCCGTAAAATCTTTCTAAAAATTTTACATCCAACTCACTCTCAATCTGTGCTTTGCATAAATTATTTTGTGCATTAAGTGACTTGGAAAAGGGGGAATAATTATTACTTATCTGCCTGGCTCATGTACATTGGAATCTTAAACACGGGGAAGGACATTTATTAAAGGTTAGTATTTTAAAAAGATACTTTCCATTATTTTTTTTCCCCATAAATCTACTCTTACTATCCTATGAGACTCCTGTATATTTTTTGGTTTGTACTGATTTTTCTTTGAGCATGTGAAAATTTTGACAGTGTAAATTTAGAAAACTAGACTACAGTACAGCACATCAAATTCAGCATGAGTCCAGGTGGCTGCTCACCCATGCCTGTGTGGAAAACACTGCTATAGGATAAATGTTTCGTCTTGGATTCCTTCTGAAATTTCAATTACTTGAATGAATTTGTATTATTTCAGTAAGAGGCAAATTCCTGAAATCCAAGCTATCTGGAGCACACTTCAGAAGAACATTGTGTTTAGGCTGGATTACCCAAAGACCCGCATGCTTTCCAGGACCTTGTCATACAACTGCACCTTTTGTGTCTATCAAGCAAAAAAATAGTTGGGTTTATTTCCAACAAGTATTTCAGTAGATCAGGTGTCAAAAAAATGAAGAGCAGAAACAATTTCACAGAAGAAAGACAAAGACAGTAAGCAGGTAAAAAAAACCACAAAACCACCCTAAAATGAAACCGGACTCTCAGAGTTCTATCTCTTTTTCAGGCAGTTTTAGTATAATCAGAGAGAGAGTACTGTCTATCACTCAAACGTCTAATGGGATGGATGAGAACAGCAAAGCTTCTTTCCTCCCAGTGGCTGAGATGGAGTTAATTTTCTCCACAGAAGCCCTCATCCTGCTGTGTGTGCTCTGTATTGGTAGCCAGGAAGGTGTTGCTAACACACCAGTGTTTGCTGCTCCGCAGTGCTTGCACAGCATCAAGGTCATCTCTCCAACATTGCCCCCTCACCAGTAGGCTGGGGACATAGCCAGGACAGCTGACCCAAACTGACCAAAGAGATATTCCATACCATAGGATCTCTGCTCAGCGATAAAAGCTAAGAAAAAGGAGGAGGAAAGGGGGGCATTTGTTATTTACATTTGTCTTCTGGAGCAGCTGCTGTGTGTACTGAGGCCCTGCTTCCCAGGAAGTGGTTGGACATCACCTCCTCATGGGAAGTAGAGAATAAAATCTTTTGGTTTCCTTTGTTTTCGTGCACAACCTTTGCTTTTCCTTTATTAAACTGTTCTTATTTAAGTCCACAAGCCTTTCATTATATTTTCTCTCTCCTGTCCAGTTGAAGAGGGGGAGTGATCGAGTGTCTTTGGTGGTCACCAACGAGCATCAACTTGATATGAGCACATCATTATCAAAATACAGACGTCAGGTGCCAGGCACTTGGAAGCAGCTGGCTAATACAATGGACATAACCCAGTTGCTTGGTTTGGGTTGAAATTGTTCTCTCCTGTCCCCAGACAGGATCAAAGAATGGATGTGAATTGTCAGATTAGCAGTTCAGCAGATGTACTGAGCTGTACTTTGTGCATTTTTTCTGTACCCATAAAACACTTTCAAGACCTGTAACTAAAGCAGGCTAACAGGGGAATCCTTTTAAATGCCCAAAAGATGATCTGTCGTCCCAGCTTATGCTCTTAGCTTGTTTCCACTACTGGGCTACTCCCCAGAATATAAGCAGCCCTCCTAGTAGGTTTCCATGTTAAAGAGCTATGTCTCTGAGTGCACACTTACAATTACATTGAAAACACGATCCATATCAGAGGTCCTGGGAATAGGGTGCAAGAGGGAGACGTTCATATAAAGCAAGCATAGCTTATGATAAATTTGGCAATCAGATCTGAATTATACCACCAGCTTTTTTTAGAGCACAACACTCTCTTCACATTCTGTCCCCAAACACGACTGGGTTTTTTTGGTTTTGTTTTTGTTTTGGTTTGGTTTGGTTTTTTTAAGAAAACATTAGGAAGATGCTCTATCACATTCTTCAGTCAGCTCAGGAACCTTTCTGTTTCTAATGCTAACTAGAGTCCTACGGTGTCTTCTTCAGTCATACTTGTACCACACATTACCAGAATACTGCAACTGCTCCACAAAATGTGCAGTCTAAGCAGGGGTGATGCAAGTACAATTAATGCATTTAAATGAAAGATTAAGCTTGCAGTAGCCATCTTAAGAAATTCAACTGACCCTTTCTTTACTATAACACAAATGTTGACTCACTGAAGATAATGCTTTATTAACTGGCAACTGTGCTATCCCATGTATTCTTTTATTTCCTCAGCAATAAAAGGAATGGCAGCTTCAGGCCAAAAGAATAACATACTTCCTCTTTTCCTAGAAAACTTTCCAAGATGTATGACCCTATTCCTGTCAGCCAAACTGTCACTAGGGTATTTGGCATAGTATGTCATCTTCAATGAAATCTACGCACTGTGTAGGTGTCTTCTGCATTATACTTCTAACATCAGCCAACATTGCCTCTGTCTTTGCACAGATCAGTATCCTTCATTTCCAGTGGACTGTGTTCCGAAGCATGAATTCCTCTATGAAATGGTTCCAAACACATTTTTAGTCCATTAGTAGTTTGTGCCAGCTGCATTACAGCTAACTAAAGCACTGCAGTCTTCCAAGAACTCCAAGAAATGGTCGCATCTGCATCCCTGTGTCAGGACAGAGACTCTCTGCATGTGCTGGCTTCATTTACTTTTTGATCGAGGACTAGATTGCAGAACTGAGGTTGAATCATACTGGAAAACAGTAACTGGTTTACATCAGCTCCATTACAGCATGCTACTTAAAAGGGTCCTGAAGTCAATCCTGCACCATAATCTGTTCCTTACATTAGAAAATATTAGTGCAGAATATTTATAAAGTACCTCTGAAACCAAATTTTCAAATATGATGCCCAGTTGGCGTGGCATCATATCTTGAAATCCCACCCATCTAAAACAGCAGAGGGACCAGACAAGCAGATGGTTAGTGATTTTCATCTGTTCTACACAGGTCTGCTAAAAAGGAGTCTTAGATTTGCCTCTAGCTATGTATGATTTTTCTGTTCTACCATATCAAAAAAGTCTACACTAAATACAATGGGCCAGGGCTCCACGTGCAAAAGCACAGGAGCTTGTGTTCATACAGCTAAACTCTCCTTCTCACAAATGAGGATGGCCTTTGTCACCCAGCCTGCCAGATAGAGTCACCTTGCAATGCAGGGACATTTGTGGGAGACAACTACTTGTCATGACCCAAAGGTGTGCTCGGGAATGTGCTCAGTGTTAAACAAACTCTGGCTCTTTGGTTTGCTCACACACGTGCACAGCCTTACACTCCTACCCCTATGGACAGAGGCTCCAGAGATGAAGAGATATGTCTTAGAATCAAATCATAGAATCATTCAGGTTGGAAAAGACCCTTAAGTTCAAGTAAAACTGCAAACCTAACACTGCCACCACTAAACCATGTCCCTAAGCACCACATCTACATGTCCTTTAAATAACTTGCCTGGGCAGCCTGCTCCAGTGCTTGATAACCCTGTTGGTGAAGAATTTCTTCGTAATATCCAGTCAACAAGCCAAGTCTTACAGCAAGCCAGGGCTGGAGCCACAAATGAAACTGGTTATGCTGCTAAAGACCCTTTTTGTTTGGGTGTGTGCAAGAGCGTTTGCTATAGCTCTGAGCTGTACCTTCAGAGCCTGCCCTTGCCATACATGCAGTCACTGAAAACTAAACTCAAACAAATGAGATTTCTGCTCTTGACATTTTGACTTCTAAGCCTGTCTAGAGAAATATATGTAAGATGGTAATCAATGCCTGGTTTTATATTTGTGCTTTGTCAAGAATTATACTAATGGTGAATCAGTAGTATCTGTTAATCTGTTCTCTCTCTCGCACGTAGCTTATCCATGTGGATCCACCAAGCCCAGGACTTTGATTCATCTCACATATTCAGTCATTGAATAATTGCCTTTAATTAAAAATATATATCTATCCACCTAAGATGGCTGGTGACTAATAAAGACCCTTAGGAGATCTAGACACAACAGAGTCTAGGGAAACGTTCAAAGACAGTATGGATCAAATGACATCTCTAATCAAACGATCATTAGCAGGAGCATTTTGTGTCCTGTTGCAGGTCCTGACAGATCACTGTCCTTTACCCTGCTAATGTGTTCTATTAATCTTATTCAAGAAAAAATGTTTCACAGCAGGCTTTAAAACCAGGACAATTCAAAACTTGTCAACTCATAAGTAAAGCACAGCAGAGTTATTTGTTAAAGTGATAAGGTGGAATTTTTTAAAGACGAAAGAAGTAGAAAAAAAAAACAAGTAAATGCCCTTTTCCACTGTGGCATTAACATGAGACTGCATGCCCCACCTTCCCAAGGAGAAGATTCCTAAAAGACACTTATGTCTCAACTTAATGTCATGCAATTCAATGGAAAGTCTGTAGAAAACCACCTACCAATCTATATATTTCTTCCCTGTACTGTCCTTTGCCCATAACCCTCCCATGCTCACAAGTAGCAGTCTCATACCCACTCTTTTAACAGCACTGGTGCTGATTCAAGTGCAAAGCATTACATGCAACCCCCATGATCTCTTCTATAGCTTAAGCTATGATCAAGTCTCTGTGACTACTTAAAAAACCCATCAAACAGCCATACTGAGAGTGAAGACTGTCTCCACAAAGGTTAAACAGGTATCTCACTTCCACCCTCATCTGTTGTCTTGGGAGATGTTCTTCTTAGGAATGGGTTGAAGCAAGGAAAGGCAGGTTCAGAGCATTCATTTAATATCAGGCCCGCTATGAAATTTACTTTTTACTTTAATATTTCAAGACATAACTCTGAGTCAGAAAAAATTGATTTTTTTTTTTTTTTTTAACAGAAGGAAACTATCTACGCCTCTGGTGAAGAATGGTACATCAGCTCCCATTTTGTGGGTGAGTACAGACCAAACAGAACAGAAAATAAGTATTGCAAGTGTCTTTGCATTGACTTCCAGGACAACAGCATTTCTCTGAACTTTCAACCTGTCCATACTACTAGTAGCTCTGCACACTCAGAGTCATATCAAGAATCCTCCTGGCAGCAAGGAGCAGATATAAAGGTAAGAGAGCAAATGACAAGAAAGAAATTTTCCTATTGTCCCACAGGACACTGAATACAATCTGTGGACTCCATGAGGTACTGAAAATTGCTGGACCATAAAGAAGGAATAGAGGAAAGGATCTGGGCCTCCAGGATCCTTACAGGAGTAAAAAAGCATATGTAAAGTAGGACAAAATACCTAACTTTATGTAACAAATCTGTGCCCAGCCTCTTGAGACATATTAAATAAAAACAGAAACTCACCCTTTGACCTGGTAAACCGGGGACTCCAGGCTTGCCTTCCAGACCAGCCTCTCCCTTTAAAAGCGGAAAGTTTGAGAAAGTTAAAACTTTTAGAAAGCTAAGTAAGAAAAACTAATGAACTATATAACCATTTCCTAGCTGTTTTGTGCTACCGTTACTGCATGGCTACCTAGACAACTCTTACCTGATAATTGTCCTGTGAGCAGAAGAGAATAAGAAAACAGGATAGAGAAAAGTGACAATGCCCTGATTAAATACAGAGCACACAACTATATTTAAATTATATAATTAAATCCAGATTTACCTAAGTAACGCATCTTCACAATGCCATCAATTTTACAAAACTCAATCAACGGTGAAACACAACAAACAATTTAAAAATGAGGAAATACAGAGTATTTGCAAATGAGGCAGCAGTGACAGTCTGAACTGAGATATCCTGCTGAGTTGGGTTATAAAAACATAAGTAGAATAAGCTGCAATTAAATCAAAAGTAAGAATGCTGGCATGTTGTAAAAATTGTGTTGAAACACAATCACACGTACTCAGTTCTTACTTTTCATCCATAAAATATTTAGCCAGAACTGTGCCATAAAGCCAAGCCCTTTGACAGCAACCATTCTCTGACCTTCATTACACGATAGCTTCCAAGTTAGCAGTGCGTGCCTCTGAGATGTGCTGAATGCCCACACAGCTCTTCAGAACATTAGAAATAGAAAAACAATCAGGTTCTGCATGACAACAGCCTTGAGGCAAAGTCTGCCTCTGTGTGATGGCTGCCCATGTCCTTGGTGCTACTCCATATGTTCAGAGTGGCCATCCTCAGCAGTGAAGAAAACAGGAGGCCGGGGGCACTGGTTAAAATCTTAGTGCCTGAATAATCTATAAAGTTTTGTGTTATGCTCACACAGTCTGAGTTTTAGTTTCTGGGAACTGCAAGACATGAAGGGAAAAAAACTTACTGGAAGTCCAGGAAGTCCAGGTTGGCCTTGTGGTCCTCGTGGCCCAGGCTCTCCCTGCAGAAATGTTTTTTTAGAAAAAAGATTTAAAGCATCTGTATGAACAATTTAATGGGCACATTAGTCTTGTTGGGCATCTCTACAAGACCTATACCACCTCTTCCCTCAGAGGTCCTGAAGAACCAGTGCAGAGACCAGCTGGTTTTCTCCTTAATCCTTCAGCTACTTGAATTCTCAGCACTCATTAGACTGTACCCAGACTGATCCACCTACGCTCAGCCGGCATTTATCCATAACTGGCTCTTTGGTTTTCAAAGGTAGTAGCTCTACCAGAGACACTGGGCTAGCCTGGATACTTCAATAAAACATTGTGGGTTGGGGTTCAATCGTGGAAAAAAAACAATTCTTGCACAAACAGCTTCCACAGGCATTTCCCCCAAGACAGCACAGCTGTGAAGGGCTTTAAAGTATCATTTATATCATGCATATCATTATATTAAATAACAGTTAAATACAAATTATGCACCTACCAACACAAAATCAAACTTTAAATATATTTTATTCATATGTAGTACTAACAGACTGAAGCAACAGGTGTGTCTCTCCCATATTTGAGCACCCAGGCTCAGAGACAAACTCGGCATAAAACTCAAATACAGTTTAACTTTCGTATTAACACTTCCCTGGATTTAAAGAATTGAATAGCTCACTCTCCAGTTTATATTTCTCATTCATGTCAGATTCACTGCGCCTGACCAGGACATTGCCCTTTTTCCTTTCTTGTTTATTTTCTTCACAGTAAATAGGAAAACTTGTTTCTTGATGGCCTCACAACCCTATCCACCTTAATTTTTGAAGCATTATTTTAAAGCAAAATCTAATCTAACAGGCAATTGAACTACATAAAAGCATCCTTGCAATGGAAGAATAGATATTGAATTTCACTTACTTGCTCTCCTTTTAGGCCTTCAGTACGTACCTGCAATAAAAATGCAGAGTCATAAAAGAGAAAAAGAGGAAACATAAGACAGGAGGTGCCAGGGGTGTGATGGTCCTCCACAGCATATTTTTCTCCCCTCGCCATTCCCTCAAGATGCATGCTAACTGCTACAGCTCCTCAAATCCTGCTGCAGCCTGAGGGATAATTTCTATTTAAACAGCTCAGACCGACACAAGGTTTGCTCACTCCGTTACCTATGAAGTGATTTGTGTGGCTGTATAAACAGTGAGAACTTAATTCATTATCTCATTGGTATAAATAAGATAGTAAACTCCCCAGCTCTGGTGTTATTTTAACTTACAGTCAGACTGAATTAAAAAGGCATCACATAAATAGTAGGCTGACTTTCAATATGTGCATGATTCAGATCTTCAGATTCTTGATGCAAGCCACCGTGGCTGTGACTGACAGCTGCCAGTCTTCTCAGCCTGTTCTCTACCCTCCTCCTGGAACTTTAGGCTCATTTTCAGGTTCTATACATATCTTGCGAAGTTTCTTGGCAACTACTGTCACGTCACTAATTTCACATTTAAGCAGGACAGTAAAAGGCTCTTGTCCAAACAGATATTTTTTCCAGAGCTCGCTCTCTCTCTGGTCCTTTCCTTTCTACCTCATTCTGGGTAAGGAAATTGCTGCCTTTCTCATGATTACCAGGGATTCTCATTCTTGTCTTTAGCACCCAGTCCTTCCTTAGCACAGTGCTAAAGTTAATGTTGCTGGTATCAGTGACCCTTTAATGCTTTCTACCAATAGTCCAAGAGTGCTGCTCCTAATTTTAATCCTATTTTTTCTGGAAATTGAAAGGGATGCTCCCCAACTGCTTTGTTACTAGCCCCTGCAGAACTCAGTTCTAGACCTCTCTTCTGCATACTTTGCAATAAATGTTCTTTCTCCATTCACTTAGAGATGACCCCCTCATACAGACAATACTAACCTCTGGACATCCTTGCATCCCTGCTAGTGACATCTCCGGGGTCACTGAAAACATTGCCGAACACAGAGGGGTGCACAAAGGCATGTAAATCTAGTACCACAGGAAAGATCCACGCCCCTCTGCTATTTTCTCGGTTTGCTTTTTTATCACTACTTTCCTGATTTTAGCACATCATCTCTTAGTTGTCTCATATTTCACCATGACTTTTTCAGATATAATACAGTGAAATATCATTCTCCCTCATCAGAAATTGCCTTTTTCTTCTCCCCTCCCAACTCTCACATACAGCCCATGAGGAAGGCAATCAGTAATTCAACTCAATTCTGAACTTTTATTTGCTTTTATAACTTCCATAGACTCTATTTTCCAAAGGCCACTAGGCACTGACTCAAGAACTGTCCTGGAAACTACACAGTCCTGTCACAGTATTGCGCTCTCTGATGCACTTGAGGCGATGTTTTCATTGACTCTTCAAGTCCTAATCTTCACATTTCAAAATCTCTCCAAATTGTGGCAGTGCACCAACTTGTTGGAACGCATCACTTCTTCAAAAATTTTACTGCCTTAAACTTCACTTATTTTTGAAAAAACGTTTAAGAACATCTCTCAGACAGTAAAGTCATCCTTCCCCCAGCTTCCACATTGTTTGAGAAGTCCTACAATGTTTAAGAAAGCTAAAAAAATTTCTTACTGAAGAGCCAGGCAGTCCTGGAAGTCCTGGTTCACCCTGAAGGGAAACATGAAAGAAATGAAAAGACATAACATAATATAGAACACAACATAGCACAATGCATAACATAACAAACAAAAGCAAAACTCCAAGAATGTTTTCCAACTGCTGTTGTACATTCTTATTTTCAATACCAGCCCCTAATTAATAGATTTGAACATGCAATCCCAATTAACTCTGTTTTCCCAGATGAATACTTGCAGAAACTGGTTGTGTTTTGCGTTACTGTGATGCCACACATTGATTTTAAAGATATTTAGTGACTTAAAATGAATGATGCGCTGGATGCACCAGAGCATAAATGTGAGCTTCACAAATCTTTGTAATTGGTGTACACATACCACACAAATAAACCTTATTGATGCCCAGATCTCTAACAGAGATTACAGGATGGATATTTAGGGGTCAAAATGGTTTTGTTTATTAATGAGGAAAAAAAAACAAACAAAAAAAAAAAAAAAAAAAAAAAAAAAAAAAAAAAGATAAATTCTATTATTTTCCCCAAGTCATTTTATAGAGCAGAATCACTCTGTAAGTGTTTGAAGGACATTGAGATCTACACCCTCTTCACATGATTTATTGCCATCTAGGCTATCAATTTGTTCCAGCACATTTTTTTTCCAGCAGTGTCCACCATTTATTATGCTTTAAGACTAAGCCTCTAGAAGGTATCTCCTTTACTTTAGGTAAAGAATAATGCAAAAATTATCATATAGCTTCCTTTCACACTCTGTTTATTCATTACTCACGTAGGTCTCTGAATGACCCAACATATCTTTCATGCCATTTCCTCTTAAGGCAAGTTTAATTACAATTTGTTATTTATTTCAGAGTCCATACAATAGCAGAAGGACTGTAGAGACACACATTAGTTGCACTGAATGTAATGGAGCAAGGAGCTAAACACTTTCTGGAAGCACCTGATGCAGTCACATCAGAGATATGGATGAAGAACTCAAGACTGCTCTCTACTGCACATATCCTAGAGAACAAAGATCTTGCTGTTGCTTATCACCAGAGTGGATATGCCCTGCTTGTAGGTGCTTCTGAAACCTCACCTATAGCTGCTGGATCTGAGTGGGAAAGGAACAGGAAATAGAGAGATTTGCTTCTGATGTCTGCATTATTGGATAAGGCTCACTGCCTTATCTGGAGGAGAAAAGGAGAAAGAAAATCCAGAATTGGGCATGCCTTTCCACTCATGAAAAGAACTAGGCAGGAAATACCAAAATCACATCACCTCTAGCAGAGAGGGAAACATAAGGCTGCCCTGGAAACTCTAGCAACTGTAAGGTAATAAGGTCAAAATAGCTGCTGAGAGCAGTGAATAATTACTTTGCAGGTAAGAGTGTTGGGCTCATTTGAGTGGCACTTTCTGAGGCAATTCTACATCTCCTGGATCAGAAAACTGGCATCTACACAAATATATTGACATTTCTACCCACCTTTCTTAGGTGAGGAAGATTTCCTGAGCCAAGCTACTCTCTACTTTCTTCTACTCCCACTGTGAGGGTTAAACCAAGAGTAGAGGAGCTATAACCAGACACGATTTAACACATCCATTTCAGACTGAAGCAATGTCAGAAAGGTGAAACATTCAAATTCTTAAAAGCTTCATTTATGTACAATGAAATAAATATTAGGCCTTATATTTCCAGCACTGAGGGCCCAAGGAGGAATTTAAAAATGCTTGTCCAAGCCCCTCCCGTGCATCCAGTCTCAACTCACCTTTTCTCCTTTGGTCCCACTGGCACCTGGAGGGCCTGGGCTGCCAGCAGGGCCCTATAAAGAGGTAAAATAGAGAGAAAAATCTTTGTTTTACACACTTCAGGTCATCCATTGCAATTCCTTTAAAGTGCAGGAAAAACATAAGACTGCAGGCTTGGGTATCGGCATCACAAACAGTTATGTCCCACTGCACTGGGGTAGGAGCTAATACAACACACAAGGCTGCTTTAGCTCTGCTGTGTAGAGAGGAAGGGGAATAAGGATGGAGATGCCACAACAGTCATGATAACAGCAATTCAATTTCAGCTGGTTCAGAAGAATTGCAGTTCAGGGAGTCCATCAGCGTCAAACACAAAATTTAGGATAAAATTCAGGCATGAAGATTTGCCCGCTGCTAGGTGTCTAGACATGAAAAAGAAAAAAAAAAAAACAACAAACTTCAGAAAACCACAGCTTCTGTAATAGGGTGTCACTTGGAGAAATTGTTCCTTAGGTGTAGTAAACAATCAGCATCCACCTTCACATCCCTCTGCAATTTCTCACTTCATCTACATTTGCAGCAAGTATAAACCAGTCCTGTAAACAATGTAATGGGCATAGTGAACATAGTTCATTGTGATTCCAATGCCACATCTAGCACCAAAAAATATTTCCATCTTATAAGGATAGTGATAAAAACTAACTAGACAAATACTTCTCTATATAGGGTAAGCTGTGGCAGAGGAGCAGAGCAGAGAGAAAGCAATGATTAACTGTCAAATCCCCCTTGGAGAAGCAGAACATTTAGTGCAATAATGTCTATCACCTCACAGAGAGGATGATGCAGATTTAACAAAGATTAAAATTGTTAACGACACTATACCTTGCCATCTAAATATAAAAGACACATCTGGTATGGAAACAAAAATACTTCCCAACAAAATCAAGTCGAAATTCTTTCTGCTGAAGGAGCAAGAGCAAGGCACTTGGACTGCACGTGTCTGCTGTGCTTGTAAAGCACATTCAGGTTAAACCCCAGCAGCTGCTTTGTCTGTGGGAGCTGCAGGATCAACCATCTGAAGACGAACTACCCTGAGGATTTGACCTGCAGCTCCTCCACCTCTGCCACTACAAAAACATGCTTCCAGATGGTCCTTTCCAGAGAGGGAAACAGCCAGGGCTAGTGAATGGGATGGAGACACGGAGGCCTGGAGGCTTCAGGCTCATGGGTGGCAATGATTAGCTGCATGGCTGTTGGCAAATCACTTTTAGCCTCTGCTTCTTACTCTGTCCTTTGCTATTTAGACCAGAAGGTCCTTGGGAGTAAAGGATGTTTCTCATTAGGTATCATGTCCCAAGTAATGAAAACAGTCTTGTGGAATCTACAGATAGCAGTTTTAGGCAAAGCATTATCTGTCTAATCAGCAGAAATGTACTGATCTTTCAGACCATTTTCTGATTTCATCTTGTCTTAAAAATGTAAATAGTTCCAAGCTTTTCTTATTAAAAACAACCAAATATATTAAATCCAGTTCTCTCCCTTTCATGTTGTGTAAGGGAGAAAAAGTTCATAAAAATCAGGCTTAAACAATGGAATTTTCATATGTACTTCCTTATGTCTCTAATAAAAATTAAGACAATCATCTAACCTATCATGTTTAAAGGACTGGCAATTCCTTTAAGTGTATATTGCATTATAATTTAATTCTAAAATCAAACAACAGCAACAACAAAAAAGAAAACTTTGTGCCAGCAAGGATCCTTAGAATAAGGAGTACAAAAACTGCTGATGGAGTGGGGTCCTGCCATGACTCAGCAGCCACCCAGGATAAGTCTCAGTTTTAGGGTCAACTTCAACTCATTCCAAATAAAAGCCTTCAGTTATTTGCCACGTACCTGTTTCCCCTCCACACCTGGCTTTCCAGGGAACCCATCAAGGCCTCGCTCTCCCTGGAAAATAGACAAAGAACCCCTATAACTCAAATCTGTGCAGGTTTAGGTCACCATTCTGCAAGAGATGTCCATGTTATCTGCTCCAAGAGTGAGGAATAAGAAGGGAAATTCAGGTCAGCCCAATAGCCTAATGTCCCCACATCCTTACTACAAAGTTTGCTGAGACCAGAAGCAGGTGTGTGCTAGCTTTCCACGTCGGCATCCTCCCTCTGCCTGCTGAGGTGGGTTCATGTATACTGCACAAATTGCACCAGGAGAACATCAGACCAGAATAGCTCTTACAAAAATAATGAATCCACAATCCAGCAATAGCTCATTTTTACCCAGTTCAGAAAAACCTTTCATTTTTCACCTTTGCTTTCTGTAACCTGGGGGAACAATTAATCTATTTCTATATGTCTTGGACAGTCCACAGGGTCCACTCTATATGAGCTGGACAGTCCACAAGGTCCACAGGCAATCTATTCCACTACTTTATTTTTAATACGAGAAGATATGTTTTTTCCACTGTACCTAAACCTGCCTTTTTCTTGCTACAGTTTGAGACTAGTATATCTTTCCCTAACACCCCACAGAGAACAGACTGTTCCCTTCAGCTTTACAATGGCCTTTTATGTGTTTGAAGACTTATAAAACTCCCCCTTCAAACTTCCGTAGACCAAACAACCTCAATACTTTCAACTTTTCTTCATGGGCATGTTTTTCAGGCCTCTGATCATTTTTGTTGCTCTCATTTGTGCACTGACCAATTTTTCCACATCTTCACTGTAGTTAGTGAACAGAGCTGAGGGTAACTTTGAACAGAAAGATTATTTCATGTCTTTTATTCTTCTGTTTAAATCCCAGGATAACATTTAATTTATCCTAAACGCCCTTCTGCAGGACAGCTACTTAATCAGTTGTTCCTAATCTGTAGCACTGTGCAATTTGTTGTCCTACACATATGAAGCATCCTGTAGCTGCCCCTTCTCAATGTCATCTTCTGCTTTGGGGGATTATGTTTTCAAGATCATTCTGACTTCTGACCCTGACCTCCACTGTATTTCCCACATTCAGGCTTTACACATTCCATATTTTATAATCCAGGTCCTGTACAGAGATGATGACTACATCAATGACACACTCCTGCTGAACTTCACTCCCTTCTTACAGATTGTGGCCCTTGTCCATGCCTCTTTTATTTAAAATTCTTTGAAACAGGGACTTTCTCTTACTCTGTAAAATGCTTAAACCTCTGTAAAACAAAACACTGCTTTTGCCTGGATCCTGCACACACAGCTGAATATAAATTATCAAATACACACAAACAGTGTTAACATAAATGTGCATGTAGAAACAAATTCTACAAGTACAAGGAGTTACAGAAAAACATTAGTTTCACTTTATTTTTTTTTTTTAAGGTTACAGACATTTTAATTCTGATTACTATCCTACAGGATCCCTGTTAGACCTCTCATCTGCAAACCCACACAGCACTGGATCTACATTCATTCAGCAAGTGAGAAATTAATTTGGAGATCAATTTAGTTCTTTTTCCTCTTTATAAAGTCAATCGGTCTTGTAACATAAATGTTATTTCAAAATTACATATCCAAGGAATGAAATTAGAGATACCTGTACCCTACAGAAAGCTGCTGAAAACCAGTGTCAGACATCCAGATCTACTTGGTGTTGGGGTAATAGTTTCCACATTATTAATGGTCTTCCTTTGCACTGACTGAACTACAAGTATTCTGGATTTGAGACTTTCAGTAAGCAACAGTTTGGTGGATTGCTGACAAAATGTGCAGTGTATTCTCAGAAGAATTTTTAACATCAATACACTGCAGCAACAAGTACTTCACACATGCTGTTTCAGCTGCCAAAACAGAAAAGTGTCAATGTTCTCACTGCTAGCAATGGGGGCTGGGAAAGGCAAATGTATTATTTGTGTAAATGCATACAATAAAGCTGTTTGAAAACACTTCAAACAATGGTGCTTTCAGTTGTTTCTTAAAAAATATATGTCATTAGAATTTTTTTTTATTATTATTATTTTATCCATTCTTTAAAAAAAGGTTATTTAGAAAAAGTTTTGGGGCTTGTTTTGTTGTTTTTTTTTTTTTTCAAAAGAAAGCAAACACAATAAAAGTTTTATTCTCAGATTTTCACTTTAAGACTCCATTTCCTTCTGCTCTACTATTTTTTCTGCTTTTAACCAGTGAAACAAAATGGTGAAGAGTCATAAGCAACCAGGGGAAATCCCAATTCCACCAGAACTTTAGTGATGTTTTCTGACCTCTAACAGCTGGAAAGTGTAATAATTTGTTGGAAAATTTATTCCCAGGAGCCTGCAGGGCCCTGAGAAAGACTGAAGGAGAGCAAACCCACTGCACAGAGGGAGCTGGCAGCAGCAGACCAGCCCTGCTTCCCCTTACACAAGCTTTTCTCCGATACAAGAAAAGGATTTACAGGTTGGACACATGTTTATGCAGCCAAAACAATGCCCCATGTCATGTTGAACTGCTGTACATAAATTAACATGCCAAGTATCACAAACATATATGGCTTATGTTGGCAGGGAACTGCTTATCTCTGCAGGGTCAGTTCTGGGGTCTACGGTGAGCCCAGTGGATGCAGGACACGAGAAATCACTCATGCTGTGCAGTGGCTCTCCTAAAGGACAGGTGTAACCGGTAATACCGGATTTGGGAACCTCACCACAAAAACTCAGTATTTACATCTGAGGTCCCAGGATATCAGAATGTATCAGCAAGATGCATTATGGACTATTCAGACTTTTTTTGATAGTAAGGTGCAGATACAATTGACTAATACTCAGTGCATGGGCTAGTGCTCTCATCTGATATAATAAACACTTTTCTCCTCAGGCACAAAGACATGCAGGTTGCGTAGGTGTCAGTATTCAAGTTACAGACTGAAGAGGAGACAAGAAAATATTTGGCCCGCCGAATTTACGCCCCCTGTTTTCACAGTAGTACTGACTGGTAGAAGTTAAGCAATGACAGTGGGTGCTCTCAGACCATCATCAAAGCCTGGAAAAAAATCAAAGTACAATTGTTGTAGCAGAGATCTGGCTGCTCCAGATAAAATTTTAAAAAATAAAAATAAATAAAAAAAAAAAAAAAAAAAAAAAAAAAAAAAAAAAAAAAAAAAAAAGGAGCTCTAATTGTGCATAGCCTTCAAATGAAACAAAACCTAATTCATTTTGTCCCCACTTTAATCTTCCTCTAGCTTAGTCAGCTGCCTGCCCACACACAGCTCCAGCTTCCTCTCCCATCATGGTGATGTCAGAAAGATGGATTTTCTTCCGGGAGCCAAATATTCCAGCAGAGTAGACAAGCTCGCCTCCGGAAAAGTGGCGGAGGCACTGGCCAGACACAACACGCCGAGCCAGTCCTGCAAAAGGCTGAAGCAAAAGCATGAGGAAGATAAAGCACGATCCAGCCTTTTGCTCTAGCTGCACCAGTGAGGACAGATAATACAAAACATGGTTGTGGCTATGTGATCATAAACAGGAAAATGGACACTGAGAACAGACACCTTAACACATGGTAAAGTAAAACACAGTATCTCACACTAAGGGCCTATTGATCATTTTTCCCAGTAGGCAAAAGCTTGGTGTAAATCTCTGGGTTTCTTCTGCAAAAGGGGATGGAGAGTGAGAAATGGGAACAAGGCCACACTAGCAAGCTAATAACTCCCTCCTTTGCACAAACACACTAAAGCTATCACTAAAGATGGCTTAAACACAGGTAAATCTGCCAGACCAGCATGGAGATATTCCTGTCTCAGGACCAGCTTGAGACATAAACAAGACAGGACATTGCTCGGGGCTGTAAGCCACTCAGAGCTGGCAAGGTCAGTCCTGCTGCCTGTTTTGCCTGCATGAGAAAAGGGGTGACGGGTCTGACTGACAGTCTGGTGATGCCCCATCTCCAGATGCTTGCTGGGGTGCAGGAGTGGACCAGCACCTGGCAAGGACAGTGAAACACATTTTTGATGGCATTTCTGGGGAGCCTCAAGCACCGCCTGGCAGATCCGCATCAGAAGGGTGTGCACATCTGAGGGCTCTCCTAACACAACGTGCAGATTCAAATAATAAAGGCTTTGTATCTGCCCAGCTCTCCTTTTAAATGCTTATTCCAGGTATAATAGGCATTTAGTCTCTTTCTTGAATCATAAACATGAATCGCAGAGAGTCCTGTGCTTTGTAAAGCTATTACCAGACAGGAGAGAGCAGAGAAGTGGGAAGCAGCACCAGCTGGATGAAGCCTTTAATATAGAAACTACCTGGTACTTATTACTACTGATCTTATTGTCATGGGAGAAGGCAGAAACGTAGGAATTTGCATAATCTGAGCAACTGCAGTGAGATGTGGAAATTCTGGATGCAGACATGGTCAGCAGCAGTCAGTGGTCCTGCACAACTCTCAGGTGTTGCACACAATGTGGACACCCCACTAGATCTCACCAGTGGCATACCTTCACGTCACTCCTCTCTCTCCTCCATCCCTGGGCCACATGCAGCAACAAGTCCCTAAATGGGTGCTTAGTAGACAGCAGAGACCCATGAAGCCCTCCTGGATGCCCATGGGAGGTGATGCCCAGACAGCACTGGGAGGTACAGCGCAGTGAGGAAACTCCACCATCAATACAGCCCACCCCACCTAAAAGGCAAAGGCAAAGAGCAGACCGGCTCCTCCTAGCATGCAGCAAGAATACCTTGTCTCCTCGCGTTCCCTTTTCTCCTCTTTCTCCTTGTAGACCCTAAAAATAAAAAGCAAGAGATTATAAAGCTCAGTCAAAATCGAGGCGTAGTTATCCGCTCTAATTAGCCACCAAATCTCTGTGCACATCTGCACAGTCTATTCAAGTGAACCTCAAGGACATTCTCAAGGACATTGCCAGTCCTCAAAGTTGGCCACAAGCGTGGTTGAAGCAGACTTACAGAGCAGGCATGACCTGCGGGCCCAAGAACGTCTGTAATATTATATCGCCTGCAGACACACAACCCTCCTGCCAACAGCAGCGTGGAGGGACAGGGAACACACCACAGCTGCAGATGGTCTGGAAAACAACCAATGCTCTGCATTTTTCATGTTGCTCATAAACAATGAGGACTTAGGTAGAGGACGATACTGATGGAAAAACCTATCGCATAAACAAGCAAGAATGCCCATTCCTGGTGGTTTTGGATGAGGTAGCTAGGCAGACAGCAGGTACCTCTGAGAACTGGCAAGTGCTAGATAATCCCTGTCCTGAAGGCCCAAGCATATTTTTGTGCTCTGAATCCAATGGCAGTGTTCATCTGGACTGCATAATTCATCTCCTCCCAGGAACACCAGAACCATTTGCTGGGGCTTAGCTTGATGAAAGACACTGATGCTAACACAGGCAATCGACTCAATGGGCAGGAACAGATTTCACCTTCCCCTGGCATGGCAAGCATCTTGTATTTTACCTTTATTGTAGCAACTGTGCAACCAACTAATAGCTACAGGCAGATGAATATGCTCAGTCAGTAGTGAACTCTCTAAAGCTGCCAAAGCTTAAAATGTTTCTTACTCCAATAATACCTTTGTATTTAAACTTCAATTTACTTTATAGTGGAGGCTTACCTCCAAGCTAATGAGAGCTACACGTCTGAGTTTATTCAGTCCTTAGGATGATTTAGATAATTAAGATTTTCAGATTTCAGGCTATGGTTGACTGTGAGCAAACTCTGTACACATCTATCCATCTCAAACAACCCAAACCAAGCCTGCACTGATTCCCACACTGCGAAGAAATAACCCTACTATTTCCAAAAAGCAAATGGCAAGAAGTTTTAAAAGATGACTCCTTTAATGCACTAATGAGTAGATGATTACTGCCTTGCTCCTTCCCAACAGCACAAGCCAAGTGACAGTCTTATGACAGAAATGGATAGGACCTTCAGTAATGGTGCACCACATGAGTGCTTTGCTTCTCACACAAAAAGGAGACTCAAGGAGCAGGAAGGTTGTGTTCACATAGCTTTTGTCCTTTTATCTCATTAATACTGCAAGAATCTTTCATATGGGCAGGTAATGCCACCCCCATATTAATTTCATCATCTTCAAGCCTAAAACAGTTCAGCTTTTGACTGTACAGGGAAATGGCATGAACCTGTGCAAAGACAAAAGTGCTCAAGCTCTTTTGAACACGTTGGACCCCCTTGTAGTGAGTGGTAAAGTCCTCAGCCGGCTCAAGGAAATCTTTCAGTGCCTAAGTACGTCTGGTATGCCACTAAAGCACACTGATGTACAGTCATATAGAATCATAGCACAGTTTGTGTTGGAAGGGACTTTTGAAGGTCACATAGTCCAACTCCCCTTCAATGAGCAGGGACATCTTCAACTAGATCATGTTGCCCAGAGCCCTGTCCAAACTGATCTTAAATGTTTCCAGTGATGATGCATCTACCACCTCTTTTGGTAACCTGTTTCAGTGTTTCACCACCTGCATTATAAACAATGTCTTCCTTAATCTAGGCTAAATCTACCCTCTTTTAGTTTAAAAGCATTATTCCTTGGCCTGTCACAACAGGCTTTAGTAAAACGTTTGTCCCATCTTCCTTATAAGCCCCCTTTAAGCATTGGGAGACCGCTATAAGGTCTCCCCAGACCCTTCTCCAGGCTGAATAACACCAGCTCTCTCAGCCTGTCCTCACAGGAGAAGGGTTCCATCCCTCTGATCATTTTTGTGGCCCTGCTCTGGACCCATTCAAGCAGGCCCATGTCTTTCCTGTGCTGAGGATCCCAGAGCTGGACACAGCACTCCAGGTGGAGTCTCACCAGAGAGGAGTAGAGAGGCAGAATCCCCTCCCTCAACCTGCTGGCCACGCTTCACTTGATGCAGCCCAGGATACAATTGTTTTTTTGGGCTGTGAGCACACATTGCCAGCTCACATCCAGCTTTTCATCCACCGGTACCCCCAAGTCCTTCTCCTCAGGGCTGCTCTCAATACCTTCATCCCACAGCCTGTACTGATAGCAGGGGTTGCCCCAACCAAGTTGGGTCCTTAAAACTCAGAAATTCCATTCAGCCTTTGCACCACCAGCTTAAAGGCTGCCTCCATAATTACCAAGGTGAAACCACAAGACAGAGATGTTAACTTGATAAAATCTGATTTATCTTGGTCTGCTGTCTGTTCATTCAAGGCAGGTTTGTCCCCTGAGCCCAAAGGCTATTCCCTGACAGTTTTAAAAATATGATTGGAAACTTGCTGAGAACTTCTTCTTGGTGCTATGTTGAAGTTTTTGAGCACCATATAAATGGTGCATCAACACAGACCAAAGCAATTACATTAGAGTGGAAGCATCACAAAATCACCAGGTGTTATCTCAGTAATAAAGTAATTTCTACTGACATGTCTTTATTCTGGGTACAGGTCTATTCTAATTTAAATCAGTCAGAAGAAACTTGGTGAAGTCAAGAAAATGTCATTATTTGGACATAGTACAAGTAAGTGGTCAGACATACCCTATATTGCTTAATAATAAAAATATATATATAGCTGAATAGAACACACTGGAAAAACAGAGAAAGGTTCTAGAGTGGTAAAAATTTAACATGACTTACCGGTGCACCTACGTATCCTTTAATTCCTGGAGGACCCTGTTTTCCCTCGGATCCCTGGCAAGGAATTGAGATACAGTAAAACACCAGAAACTTTCACATATAAATAAATAAAGAACAAAACCAGTTATTCAGAAATGTCTTTTGCACTCCTAGGCTCACAGGGGGCTGTTGAACCTTCTTGACTCTCAGCACTATCACAGAGAGCAGGGTCTGACTTTCCAGCTACTTACCCTAAGTGACACCCCAATGTTTTTTTCTGTCCCCAGCACTCATACATTAGCAAGTTTTATCTTTCTTTCAGTCTTGTCCTACAAAGGCAAACTGTCCCATGCAGGTTTCTCTACACGTTATTTCAGAAGTTTTAGCAACATCAGTTGTTGCCTGCCTGTTGTGTGCAGGGTGATTGAGCCCTGTCTTGGCTCCTGAACACAGTATTGGTGGAACAAAGCACAGGCATACATTGCTGCAAATGCTGTAGCAAAGGCCATATCCCAGCATAAATGAACCACAGATTTCAAAATGTTATATATTTTGAAGATTAAATGAAAAGAAACAGATTAGAACTTTTTTTCTCCAATATTTATTTTCAGCATAAGTGGGAGGAATACAAGGGGATCAGGTACCTCTCAGCAGTCCTTCAGCTGATTGCACACTGACTCTCTCCCTCGAGAAGTTAAACTGAGACAGAGAACACTCTCACTATGTGCTTTTCTGTGTCTTACAATGCCTGCAAATGGTCTGGATCCTCAGCTGAACAGTCCCAGCCCTCAGAGCCATCCTATGGAGACAGCCTGGGCCTGAAAATTTGACCATGAGAACTGGTTTGGCATCCTGTATCATCTATTTGACTGACTATATTTTCACTTATCTCACTTCCTTTCTCCCCTCCCTTCATCTGGCTAACTCCTGTATTGGGTAGCTGTAGTGGATAAGGCTTCAAAAGAGATCAAGATTTAATTTTTAAACCATTTCTACATTTCATATTAAGAGATGTTTCTTATTTAAAAAAAAAAAAAAAAAAAAAAAAGATAATTAAAAATGCAAGATGTGTTTGCAATGAATTATTGGCAAAACTGACACTTTTTTGTACCAGTGCAAGTGCCCAGGAAGCTGGTCATGTCACACCGCTGTTTACACTTGCCTTAGCCCAAATGACAATGTCATTTGGAGCAGCCAGTTAAGCACAGACCTGGCAGACTGGACGGAATGTACTTGGCTAGCGTTTCACCACCGCTTGACGGAGTCCATTGCCAAAACTGTTCCTTCCCTTTGCCAGAGAGGACTTGACTTGTTAAAGCAGATAAAGCTGATTCCTGAAGCTTGTGAGCAGCTCATCAGCCCAGCTGTAAAGTGGTTGAACCTGTGCTAAGTATGCAAGCAAACCACATGGCAAACTCAGGAAGCGGGGAGATTCACAAACAGGTTAAGAGCTGGGTTTAAGCACAAGCAAAGGTGGCTCTGGGATCTCTACATCAGGCACCTTGAGGACCTCTGCAAGGTCAAGAAGCGGTGCAAGTCCTCCAATGGCAGAGGGAGAGCAGCAGGCATGGCATGCACTTAAATCTCTTCCTTCAGCCTGCAGAAAAATACTACTAACAAAGTCTAGGCAAAACCCCTACAGAAACAGAGGCCAGCTCCAAGTTGTCCAAATTATCAAAGTCCAACTCAGTACCATTACATAAAACATGGTTATAATACTCAGCAAAAGTTATAGATAGAGAAACTGGGTTTGTCTGGATGAGAAGACTTCCCACTCAAGGTCGGTGCTGAGATCATGTCTGGTAAACCAGAGAAGTATGAGACCTTCGACAGCTGAAGCAAACAAGGAAATTTGTCAAAATGAAACTCTTACCTAATAATACTTTATATTTCAAAGGCTTGATTTTTTCCCTTCTCCCTGTTTTTTATATCAAGTGCAGATAACTGTCAGTTCAGATAGGAATGCTATAGCTATGTCAGTGCCATAGCAATGACAGCCACAAAAAAATTTCATTAACCTGTTATTAAAGATACAGAAAAAAAAAAGAAAAAGTAAAAGGTCGAATATTTGTTGCAGAATTATATAGGCTAAAGGGCCTGGTCTCAAAAATTCAAGCTTTGTTTCTCTGCTACAAATTATATTGAGGGACCTGAGCTATGGCCTTTTTTCTCTGGACCAACTTACTCCATGGAAATTAGCCTGCCAGGTCCCACATATTTATATGGGAGCTTTCTCCACTGACCAATGGATGTTTCTTGCCATCTTAGCCCACCATGGCATGTTCCATAACCAGAAGCTCCAACACTTATTAGCACAAGGCTGACATTGAGAGCTCTTCTTTGTTTCCACCAGCTCATAGCCAGCAAGATCATACATCCTTCTTGGTGAGAAATGAAGTTTACCCACCAAGTTTGATGAAAAAACAGGAAAAAAAAAAACAAAACAAAACAAACACCAAAACCCCCATACATTTTGGTGATGAAGACACTGAGCTAGGAACAATCTACCCTGGAGACTTCATTGAGCAGCAAAAGCAGTAAAACCAGGGATGACATACCAAGGCCATTTTATTCTTGCAACCCATACATGTACTTCAATGGGCTCATCACCCATTACGGTACCTCTGTGAATTAAGTCCTATTACCAGAAGTCTGTAGGACCCTTATCTGTGCTACTGGAAGCTTCACACAATTAATGAGGTCTGTAAAAGCTGCAAGGCACCTCCTTCAAAGAAGTTATGGAAATTCCCACTGAGGCAAAAGACTGGAAATCCCTCAGCCAAGCACATAAATAGGGGGCTGAATTTCCTGGGGTGCACATACAGCTGCTGAGCATGCGTTGCGCTTGCCTGGCTTGACTCAAATGAAGATGGATTGAGCCAGGAAGGACCACATCCCAATCAACCAGAGAAACTGCAAGGTAGCTCTCCATGGAGCTTGGGGTAGAGTCCAGAGCCATTGTATTGATGCTGATGATAAAAATTTTTAAAAAGTGATCTGGCAAAAAAACAATCATTACAACAGTAATTGGAGATGTGACCTCTCTGCCAACTCTGCCCGTCTCTACAGATCTCATTCCACACTGGTGAGGTGGTTGGGCTCTATACCAAAGAGTAAAGGAGTGTGGATTCATATTTTAAAGTCCTGTCAGCAAAGTCATGATTGTTCCTTAAAACAGCTCAGGCCAGAATCCAGCTGAAGGACACTGCATATACCCAGCGCACCCACTGAAGTAAATAAGTCACTGAAAGCACATGATCATTTTATATTTAGCCACTGTAGCTGAGAGGCTGGGGTTATCCAAGCTCACCTCTTTCCTGAGAGCACTTGGCACTGTGTAGTCAGATGTCTTTAGGTCCAGCCCCACAAGCACCTATCCTGCCCACCACACAGTGCTGAACTTCTATTCAGCACTGTCTCTTTACTCGGCTGAACTATACATGCTCGATGTGGGAAATACAGAGCATTTTCCAGGATCAAGCCCTCCTGGAAATAGATGTAGATGCCTCATTTCATCTTGTTTTGTAAAAGCTTTGCAAAGCAAAGGTGAGGAACTTCATACCACAAAGAGCATCGTATAGTCTACTGGTTTTCAATTCCACTATGGGAAACATGTAGGACAGAGAGAAAACACGTAAACAGATATTTATACGATAGAAGAAATGAAGCTGACAGACAGGTTTTTGTGCATGAGGAATCCAGTTCGTTTCATCCACTCCCAAATCTCACTGAAGGAGAAAACAATATCCAGAGTGCCTCCACTTAGCTCAGCCCAGCCCTGCTTTGCAGCTGTCATTTATCCCCTGCTGAACATGTTGCCATGCAGCTTCCACACTCAACCCCTTCGTGTTGCTGAAGGCAATATGGCTCCCGCAGAGAACCGTGGGATGGCTGCCAAGTATTTCTGCTAATCCACAAGCACACCATTAGTTCCGATACCCTCCTGAGGAGACTTTAGGAAATGATGAACATTTCCCTCTACGAAAATAAAAGACATTTGAAGAAAGGGCCTCTCCATAGCTGAGGAGCCCAGAAGGACCTATATAAATTAAACGCTTCCTAGAGTCCTCTCTAGACAGAGCCAACTGGCAGTCAGGACTACATCTGGAAAGGTGTTCAGGTACTTAACTCCTATTTGAGGACAAAGGCATCAGTGAACTCCGTGGGGAGGTTTAGATGACTAGATATGGCTCTTCCAGAAAGATGTGGTGCTCAAAGGTCTTTTCTTGCACAGGAACAGAACTGGGTGAAGTAAATTTGGGCAATCAGCCTGTTGGCCTTGCAGCACCTTTCATAGGCTGAGCTGAACTTGCTGTACATGATGCCCCTGAAAACACACTTGGCAATCCAGTGCACCATCTTATTTTTGTGTTATAACAACAAGACTGAAAACATCCGAGGGGTAGTTATCCCCTCAGTAACCAGAGAACAAGGCAAGGAGAGTTGAGACTTTGAAAGGAGGTTAAAGAATTGCTCAGGAGAAGGGCTTCAGAATTAAGGCACATTTCTGACACAGCTGTCTCGACAGATCTCCATTTAGAAGCACCTTGTTTGAAGAAAACCCAGTGGTATAAGCATTGTCACAAGTTCTGTATCATTATGACACTGTCTACTGGTGCAAAAGTAAAGCTCCCAAAATAGGCAAAAATATCCAAGCCAGGATCTCTCCATGATTAATTTATTTTTCCAGTTGTAGAGTAGGGATAATAATTCTCACCTGAATATTTGTGAGAGTTGGGAAGTCTTACTGAAGACATGAAGCAAGGCTAATATGCCCCAAAACATGTTCTCTCCACCTTCTCCAGCTATGCTGTTGATTGAACAAAAAGTATTTCTTCTTTTTATATACCTTGCCTAATTGCCAGTACCTTAGCAGGGTCCTGATGAAAATGAGCCTTTTGAGTTTCTTCATTCACCAGTGAGAATATCAAAAGTCATAAACATAAGCAATCCACACATATAAAAAGTCAGTTAAAAAAAATGCCTGCCCATGAAAAGAAGAAACGGAAAGTTTACCTTTGGACCTGCTGGCCCAGGCAGTCCAAAAGCTCCTGGCTGTCCTGGTTCACCCTGCAAGTGACAGCAATATCAATGGTAAATGCTAATGCTTTATATATAAAGGCTGCGGTGGGTCAAAACAGTCATTACATACAGCATTAGAAACGGAAGTTCCAATATCTACAGTCCTGAGTACCATTATCCAGGGATCTGAAAGTTTGCGTTGTGCTTTCTTCACAAAAATAAAATCAGGAAGAGACAAACTGAAAGCTGAAGCAGTTGTTTTTCTGCTCTTCAAACACAATCACCTAAGTAGCAAGAAATTAATTCCCTAAATTGTGAATAGCTTGCACCGACTACAGTCTACAAACATGGATTCCTTGGAGATAACATGATGTATCTGTTCTTGAACAGTGACCTTTCAGTGCAATAAACACATCCTATAAGAATTTCTGCAAGCCCAAGTATGTCACTGTCCGATCCCAGGCCATGCCATGTGTGATGTGATGGAGTTGCATCAGTTCTGGAAGCTGTATTGGGAAATTAGTACAGTTTTTCCAAAGTGGGACAATTGTGGCACAAAGCAGAAACAGGATGTAAGTAACAGGAAAAAAATGCTTTTTCTGCTCTATATCACTAGTTTTGTGTATCCTGCCCTTCCAAAGCCCGTTCCTCCAGCCGCTTCCACAAAGGGACAGTGAATGAGATGATAAAGTTCCACCATGGGGATGAAGATAACTCAAAGGGATGGTGATCAAGCAGGGGAAAGGAGGGAAAGCTCTAAACCACACTTAGGTAAGAAACTGGAAAAGGTGTTTGTGGTTTTATGCTTCAACTGTAGTCTTCTTAAAGGCAATATTTGGTATGCTGCATTCTTCTCTGAGCTAACCCTGCACCTCTTCATTTGCTCTTAGCTTTTAGCAGTGCACAAGAGGAGTTCATGTCCTTGCTTCTGTGACCAAGACACCTATTTCTCTAACCTCTGTCTGTTGTAGAAGCACAAGATAGTCCTCTGTACCCCATGTCATCTCCACTATCTGATGACTCTTTGCCAGACTTAAAACAAACAGTCAGGCTCTGCAGCTGCAGCTATTAACCAACACAGCCGCAGCAGCGGGTCCCAAACCACAGGCTGCCACGACTGCCCCGCTTCCATCTTAATGAATGGTAACGGAGCCATCCCGGGAGCCTCCCAGGATGGCTAATCCATAGGACACCTGCCATCCCTGCAAATGTGCGAGGGAGAGTGCTGAGGCTCTTAACCTCCTACCATTTGTTTCTGCTGCTCCTAAAATGGCCATACAAATCCCCAAGACATGTTCCACTCAATAGAGATTGATTTCCACTGCCTGCCTTGCACTGAAAAGCAAGGATTACACGGGAGGAATAAAAAGGCTTACGGCTTCTCCTTTTGCTCCATCTTTCCCAGGGGGGCCAGGTGAGCCCAGGGACCCCTGTAACAACAAAGAATTATCATCAGCACAATATTAACACCCATTGTAAGTGCAAGGACTTGAGTAACGCATATCGAGACAAGAATAAAGAATGAGGACAATCATTTCAAAGCAAACATTTATTATTTACAGTCTCTGGAGGAGGGCTACTGACATTAACACACTATGGCCAACTGATGAGCTGTTAATGAGAAACTAGGCACTCCTGACCACTTAAATGAGTTAAGAATAAATTAATATAAAAGCTCTGCAGCTAATTAGATACGTAACCCTTGAGTCGTCTTAATATCATCTTCCCTCAGCCTCTCTGTCCACCATTCCATTGCCTCAAAAACTGTTGTTTTGTAACTAAATACTAATTTATTTTTTTTTTACTCCTTGCTTGTACAGCATCCATCCCAAATCTCAGAAGCCTCTAGACACAGCTATAATGCACAGAAGTAATCAGCCTAAAAGCAAACAAAAAAGAAGCCTTTGAAAAACTCATGCAGTCCTCAGGAACTACCCTGGCCATTGGGATGCAAGTCTCAGAGCTGTGAATGTACAAAGCCGTAGAAAGCAAAGAAACAGAAAACCAGGCACCACATTTTAAATTTTCCTATGCACCAGGACAAAAGGAACTAAATATGTTGAGGTTGGCAGCACCACAGCTAATGGGGACTGAAGCAAATGTGGGGAAAAGGCAAATTTTGCTGCATGCAGCTGGCAATTTAAAGAACAAATAAGAGAATGGAAAGACAATAGACGCACAACAAGCAAGCCAATGTGCACAGTGAGGAGCTGGTTTGGTATTTTTACTTCTAGGCACTGCAGCACTTTCTTTTTAAGTGTATTGTAAAAAAGGCTCAGATGAGAAACAGACATTGCACTGCGAACTGTCACTCTGGGCTCCGAATAAACTGAGCTGGTTTTCTGAGTATTACTTGGAGGAGGATCTTGCCTTGCAGTCCTGAACATTTGTTACTTCACAAGAGGTGGAAAAACTTGAAATTCCTAAAATCCCTTCTGTAAATGTTGTTTAAGGCATATCTGACAAATGCGTCCAAAGTAAATGCTAGGTGACAGTGCAAGCTTGGTGCAGGATAATTTTATTTTCTAAAATGATGACACAGTAAGCAGATAGAGATTATCTGAATCCAAAAGTTATGATATTTTGTGCAAGAAAGGACATGATAATCTTTGGCCTTCTGTGTTTTATGTTGAAGAAACACCGGTGCTTCTGTCCGTGGAGGCATTAGCACTGAGCTCTGTTCTGTTTCATTCTTCTACTCTTGTTTTGGAGTTTTACAAAGTTTACACAAAGTCCATGCCCTTTAGTTCTTCACACATTTGTCAAATGTGGATGAGAATCATGAACAGGTTTAAAGATTTTAAGGTGCAATTTGCTGAAAAATAGTATAACAGCATAGTCTCCTTTTCTTAATACGTTAACATAAAACAAGAAAACAGGTAAAACAAAAGACTTAAAAGAGGGTCTGTTTTCATTAGCCTTACACAATAGTTTAAACTTAACTTTTCACAGTATAATTCATCAAGACTTGAACTTACTTTTTCTCCTTTATCCCCTTTCAGTCCAGGAAATCCAGGAGGACCTTCTTCACCCTAAAATACCAATGGAAAATATACCTCATGAAATGCCATATGATTCTGTGGTATATTTGTGTACTTTAGACAGCACAGTTTTCACCTGTTGAGAGTTGAGACCAGCTTCTCCACCTTACTCACCTGTAACTTGCCCATATTTGAACAGGTTAATTTTCAAATTCTTCCATTCTTCATCTGGCTGATCCCTCCTTCCCCCCCCTTTTTTTTTTTTTTTTGGTAAATACCATCCAAACCCAGCCTTTTCCCAAGAACAAGATTAGAGACCTATACTTGTTAAATACATTTGAAGCATAGAAACATTTCACTGAGAAACTCTCCTGTTGCCACATTTCATAACATAGGGACTTGAGATTTGGCATGGCCAGCTTACTGCCAGGCCAAATTTCCAACGGCATGGAAATTTTTGGAAAAACACAAATGTGGGAATATTTTCCCCTTTACCTGCTCATATCAGTCCAAAATGTAACCTTGCAAGCTACTCCATTCAGGCCTTATCAATGGGTACTTCTCCTAGTCAACAGGTAACTTCACCAAAGATTCAGAGCAGGTTTCAGTCAGAATTCTGTGAATGGAGCAGGATTATGCCCGTTGCTGTGGGGTACTTGGTTGTGATCCAGCAGCCTGCCTATGTCTGTCCTGCATGTTTGTGCTCTGAACTGACGGCACCCAGGTTCCAGCATTGCTGGACTTTACCGGAGGTGTGGCCTGAGTCCTTCAATGCACTGTTCCCAGTGCCTCTGCTACCTGAAACAGTGGACATCCATACGTGGGATGTAAAGCCACTAGCATTGCTGGCAACTGATGTGCCACAAAGCAAAACAAAGTGACTGAGAGCTTTTTCCCCACCAGCCTTTGTAAAAAATGTAAGAACATGGAAGAATCCTGTTGAAAGAGCGTTAAAGTGGCTAAGCAGTTGATGCACATATTCCTAAATTGCCTGTATATGAATATGGACTATTGTTTCCTGCATGAGTAGTCCAGCAGACTTAGATGGATGTATTCGTAGGGCAAGGTGCTAGTCAATGTCAGACAGTATGACAAAATCTGGATTTATTTATTTCTAGGTATATTTGCCACTTAAAGGTTAATAAAAGACAGTATCTGGAAAGTATCTATACTGTATATGCAAATTGAAGTCATTAGATACTTTTATAATCACATTTCTTGCTAACTGAACCTTCAAGAAGCACTCTGTCTAGAATTTGCAATGCAGTTAGTGGTAAAAATTAGATCTGCTGTATTTGAATGGCTCCCTAATGAGACAGAAAACCCATCAAATAGCAAATGTGATTTTTAAGGAAATCATTTGCTCTAAGAGGTCAATATAACCTGAAGGAATTGCTGTTCCATGGCAAAGTGTGCACCATAGGTAGGAGAATTTGTGTCTTTTCTAGGCAAAGTAAGAATATGGTTAATTAGCTTCTTTTCTTCCCCCCCCATGAAGTAGCAACTCTTTCCACAGCTGAACAAAATAATCAGAGCATCAGTCAAGAAGTTTGATGCACAGTGCTCAGAGTCATTCATGCTGGACAGGACCTTGTGAAGTTTCAAGTCCAAACTCCCACTCAAAGCACCATCAACAGTGAATTCAGAGCAAGTTGTTCAGCATTTATCCCATTTGGTGTTGAAAATCTCCAACACTAAGGTCACTTCATTCCCCACATATAAATGGAAACTTGCTTCCTAGGCCAGCAGCACCCCAGGAAGAGAAAACAGCTTTTTGTTTTGCCTTTTTTTTTTTTAATTAACTAAAGCAGTGTGATTTTACCCTTTTGACTTTTAACAGCTCTAAGGCAGCTGCCTTACAAAGAAGTGAAGCCCAGAGCAGATCCGTTGGCCCTCACAGCCAAGAGGCTGCATGGGCATTTGCAGGAATGTGCCCAACTTGGTGACAATCTGTGCCAGGGACAGCTGGTCAGCCTGAACTGCCACCCACTGACCAGGGTCACCAAGCAGGGAAGAAGGGCTTCAGAAATGCACCGTGCTCTGGTAATATGCGATCCAGCAAGGCCCAGTATTATAAGGAGCTCACTAAATACATTTTCTTCACCTGTTTCAACTGCCATCACCTCTGTCCTGCTGCATAACCTGAAGCACCACGTCACACGTCAGCCTGGCAGAGCTGGAAATAAAGCTACAGAGTTTTTCCTGCTTGCAGTAGAAATCGTCTAGCATTCAACAGCTTTAGCAGTTCTTCCCAAAGAAGAAAACTGCACAGAAGCAACCTAGGCTCTAGAGACAGGTTTAACATCTCCTGGGGAACCACCACTGAGCCCCACCAGACTACAGAATGGAAAGGGCTCCTACTTCTGCTCGTTCCACTGAACCCCCATTAACCCTGGTCAGATGCTTTGTATTCCTCACTGAGCAGAAAAACCCGTCAGGGTAAGGGTAGGTTTAGCAGATGTTTGAGACTCCGTAAAAGTACAAGAAGAGATTGTGTTACCGTGTCAAAATGGTCACGTTCACGAAGTAAACTGCGTAACCTACAGGAGTGAGCAGCAGAAAACAGCAGAAAGCCCAAAAGCATCGGTGCTGCTGTGCTTGCATAGTGCCAAAGTAGCTGTGACAGACAGGGATGGAAAAGCAACCAACAGCTTGCACTCTCAGCTCACAGCCACTTGCCAAAACCCCCACAGAGGATGAAGCTAACTGGAACAGAGTCCTGTTGCCAGAGCAATTTACTTCACCAAGCAACTCTTTTTTCTTTTTCTTTTTTTTTTTTAACTACCTAACCTCATGAACTAACTGCATTGCAGAGCAATCACCTTTTCACTTGCCCACCAGATTTTTTTTGGTCAGGTAAAATCCCAAGCATCGTACTCAGCATGTTTCTCGGACCTAAGGGTGTGCTGGTGAACCCAAAAGGTGTCTGTTCCCTCCCCTCAACCCCTCCAGCCATGTCAGCTGGGTAGCTGGGTTAGCAAAAGAGCTCACCTCTCTCTCCAGCACTTGTGGATTGAGGGACTCTGCCAGGGCATCTATCCTGGAAAACTCTTTCTAAAGCCCGGTAAAGTTGCAATTAGAGTATGACAAAATTGGCCAAAGAAGAAATCACAGGGGTCTGGAACAACATTGTTCAAGAGGAGTTCTTGCTGGGGAGGTTACAGCTCCAGCAATTAGGCTCAAAAGGAAGGCAGACGATTTTCCTGAGTGCTTCCCCTTTTCCAGACTCATGAGCGTGCTGTCTTTCGCTTATCCACTATGTTTAGTTTCATCCTCTGTGCTGCACAGCCAGTCGCCTTTAACTGAACATTTCCAACAAAGTCAGCAAGAAAATAAACACCTTCATTAACTCACCATTGACAAAATATCTGTCAAAGGAACCTAGATTTGGCAAGCTGCCCTCTGATCTAAAGCAACCAGAGGACTTCTCTGGCCATGTGGTTGTGGAGTGCAGTTGGTCACACAGAAGCAGGTATCGCCGAGCAAGAGAAGCAGGCAGGTACTGCAAGCACTGAAGTTATATACCGACACAGACTGTGAATATACAGAGGTTATGTAGCACACAGGTAACTACGTATTTCTACAAATGCCATATTTTTGCCTTTCAGTAGCTCTTCTACAATTATTTACTTGCATTACAGCAACGCCTCATTTGTTCCCTGCTTGGGTCACTCTGCTGGACACTGTATGAATAAATATTAAATGACAGTCACTACGCTCCATAGCTCAGTTTAAAACTGCAAGCAATGTGTAAATATAATACAGAAATAGCGGAGGCAGAGAGACGGTGAAATAGCTGCCAAGAAGACATGGTCTGAAAGTGTTCTGTGCTGAAGGATCCAGGCACCACAGTGGGAGAACGGGTAGGCTCTGGCAGCTGGCATCAAGCCCTGGGGAAGAAAAGCTTATGGCATTCCTTGCACCAAGGCCAAACCTGGTTGTGGCACTGAGTGGGATAAAAATAATACTATATACCCACAGGCTGGCTGCATTCTCAGCTTCAACTCAATGAGATTCTGGTGGTGAGATGTAAACCACACCTACCTATTTATGCCACACATTTCTACTGCCACCCATCTACTTTATGGATATCTGAACCTTGAAGGCTGTCCCTTTCTGGAGAAACATCTGGATCAGAATATCCTATTCTGGTAACAAGGATCAGGCTCTTCAGGAAACTGGGAAGAAGCAGCAAAGGCAGAAGAGGAGGGCAACAGAGTATAGTTTCTAAGGCAGCTTCCTTTAGGCTTAGCCCACAATCTCTGGAATAGTTTTATGCTATAGGTAGGGTGACCTATGGCTTTCTTGTCAATAGTTTTGTGGAAAAAACTGAATGTGTAGGTAGTTGTACCTGTGAGGAAGTGCATTAACAAATGTGGCAGCTGGGCTTAGGAAATTCCTAAAATACTGAATACTGCAAGCTCTAAGGATGTAGCACTAGACAAATAATCCTGAAAGCTCAATCTTTCATTCCTCAAAGAATTGATATAAATTATCCAAGAAAATTAGGAAGGTTTCCTGAGCCATACTAAAACAAAAAGCTTAGGCAGAATTCAGTTTTGAATTTGCTTGTATTTATTTTTTAATGGAAGTGCCAGAGCCACACAGGGGATACAGAGCAAAGCCTAAGCGCTGCTGTCCTTCTGGGGGGGTCTCAAAGCAGGGCTTGCATGGGTACATGGTGTGTCCAGATCCAATGGACAAAGGAAATGCCACATCATGAGACATTTCAGAGCACTGGCAAATCTCAGCTGCTGCAGAGTACTGACATGATGAAGAATAAAGATATTCCCATTGTCCTCAAGTGTATTATCCATTAAAAATACAGAGGTGAACTGGGGAAGTACAGACACACCCAGAGAGGTTCCTTTATCCGCTTGTGTATATCAGCAGAGTTACTCCATTTTGACAACTGAGCAAAGACCCTGGTACACCAAGGATCCTGGCACACCACTGTCACATGGATTTGCCAGATCACACCAGGCATTGGTTAGTCATCCCTCCGTGATCATGAAGGGTGGGGGTTTTTAAAACTTTCCATGACATGCTCATCACATGCACATATAGTTTCTTTTATTGCATATCATCCAACAATTCACCTCACTTGGGTTATACTGAGCCTCGCCACCTCGCAGAATTGCCTGAACATTATGCATACGGTCTGTGACCAAATTATATCTACATCCCATGTAGATCCTCAGATGGCTGAATGGAGATAACTATGAAATTACAAAGTGGATAACCTTAATTGCTAGATGATATGATTCCTCAGTGGTAACAACTAATACAGTGATTTTGCCATATCCAGCCTCATAGCAGAATTTCTCTGAAAAGAGACCTACATTAGAGAAGGAAGGGATCTGCAGGTATATGGAAAGATACAGAGATACAACAATTCAGTAATACCTGCTCCTAGAGAGACATCAAAAGCACACAAAGGAATAATCCCTCAGTGTTGTTTTTAAGCAATCTACTCAAGTTTAATTGCTTTTCTTTCCTCCACTTGCAGCTCCTCAAGCAGCTGCCAAGTTTACAAATATTTCTTCCAACTCGAGAACAGCTGTAGTCTATAATCACATATTTTATTTCAAACTCTGGGTTGTGGCCTACGTTAATGAAAATGAGAGCAAACTAAACAAGAAAATAATGGGGAAAAAATCAGTTCAAAACACATGGTTAGATTCTCATTTGCCTGTCAGATTTGAGTAAATCACTGGACTTTTCTTTCAGCTTACAGAGAAGATGACAGAAGATAGATCATTCTAAGATCAATTCTATATATTTTATTTTCTCTTCCAAACTGGTCTACATATAACAAAGAAGTGCCACTTTTCTAATTCTAAAATGAAATAAAAATTTCTAACTCTAACACAAAACATCAATAAAGGTGTCATTGGGAGACCTTCAAAAATCTGCCAAGCAGAACACCATGAATCATGCACTCAGCATATTGACAGCTGCGCAAACCAGGGGATCTATATCCAAGGTAGGAGACAAAATAGCAAGAGCTGAAGAGAAACAGAAGAAAAGTGGCAAGATAAAATGGAAACAGAAGCAAAATTGAACAGTGCAGTGTTATTACTACTTCACCATTAACACACCCCTCTCTCCTTTCTTAATTAACTTCACAGCACCCCTGTGAAATGAGAAGGAATTTATAGCAACTGTAATATTGCTTTCATCTCACGAGGGTGACAAGTCAGAGGTACAACTGAGCAGAACACATATGGAAGGTCACAGTCTGGGACAAAGATAGAAACTCACTCCAGATTTCTTGTGTCCTAAATCAGTGCCCTAACCATAAGTTTACTCTTGCTCTTTCCTGTCTCTTTGTCCTGCATTTAACATGGCAACCTGATGTTGACAAAGAATAAACTAGAAGACCATGGGTAGGTGGCCTACTGCAGGTCCCCGGTCACACACTAAACTGATTTCACTGTTTGATGAGAAAAGTGAAGGAGGACAGAAGAGGTGTAGCAGGTTGAATGTGGTCTTCAGGTTCAAATGCCTGAGAAGAATTCCAAGAGACCACATGGTCTGAAGGATGTAACATCTTTCTTTTCTAGGTTCTTCCATTCAGGAGCTACCAGGAGGTTGAAATGAAAGATTTTACAACTTTGTCTCCAGCAGATATACAAAATAAATATTTTCTTGAAAAATATTGTAAATTTTGTATTTGTCTTTTTTTAGAGTGATGAGGCAAAGAAAAAGTTTTAATTAAAAGCCAGGGATGATCTGCAGATCAATTGAGAGATAGAGCTGCAGTAGATATATGTCACCCAGCTCCATTTTCAAAAGCTGCTGACCAGACAGGCAGGACAAATGGCTGACATTCTCCAATGCTCAGATGCAGTATTCTGTTAGCCTTATGATGCTAAACCCCTATTAATATCTTGGCAAAATTCACACCAAAACTGGCATTGTCTTCTGTTTCCACAAGAAATAAGACATTCATCTCAACTTGGAGTTCACTTTAGTTAATTCTAAGAAATGAAGAAAATCTCTGTTGGGTCTCTGTATTATATTCTGATTTAATAAACAGAAAGGTCATGTGGACAAGATACACGGGGGTCAGTAGAAAGTTTGGCTAGTCTATCAGGAAACCCAGTCCAGTATGAAGACAGCTGGTTAAATGATACTTACAGGTGTTCTTTTGTACTGCAAGCATATCAAAGATTTTATTTAATGCACTGCATAGAAGTCAGTTGTCCCCAAAAAGTACAAATTCAGGACACCTTGTCTTTCAAAGGTCTCTGAACCCTTGAACCTTATCACAAACATCATGGACACTACCATGTGACCCTTCACCATATGACCCTACTCACTGAATGTTCTTCTGGGGAGAGCAGGTGCATCATTTTTCAGGGATACGAACAGGTACCTTTCTCTGAAGAAATCCAATGCTCCACCTTGGCATCAAAATGGTAAAACGTAAAACAAAAGGTAAAACAACAGCCGTGTAGCAATTAATTTGCAACATAGTCACTCATAAACCTGATCAAGGTCACTAGAGTTCAGAATAGTCTGGAAACATCCTAAAGATTTCAAAGCTGTCATTGGTGCCCAAGATCCTGTCCATTAGCTTCATACCAGTTGCATCACCACCGTGATATACCTTCACTCACTCTATAAGGGATTTCTGAAGGACTGGGGTGGTCAGACACCTTTGGCAACCGTTCAACTGTTGGTTGACCTATAACATCAAAACTGGTCCAAGTGGAGTACTTACTTGCAGAAAGCATTTACTTTGCATAGAGAACAGGGGGGAGATGTTGTGTTTTAAATACTTTTGTTCAACAGCTAGAAGAGCTGCTCAATCAGTTGCTGAGTTGTTCAAATTAAGAAATAGTCAAATTAATTTCAGATTTGTTTATGATTGACCATACCGATTAGGAGTCAAAAGATAACTGGCATCAGTTGGTCCCACAATCGTACTACACAGAGGAACAATCTGAGAAATAAACTAGACTACAATGGGTTGGAATCTAACCAGTAGTTCCTGAAATTACAGTTTTTCTTGTTCGTATGGCTGGGGCAAGAGAGTCCTCAACTAAACATACATTTGTCAGTGAAAAACATAATAGCTGTGGTCTGAAAACATCCTTGTTTCAAAGTACAAGCTGATACTCCTTAGTGGCATCTGCCACTGCTCAAGATCTGACAGCTTGCCCAGTGCTAGAGGGAAAGTGTTTATTGAAGTAGAAAAATAACCCAGTCATGTATCATGACATTGATTCATTTATGTCCTTACATCTTTAAATAGCACACAGAAAATAGTTCTGGTCTTGTTGTTACTTTGTCTTGTGAGAAAAATCTGTTAATTCCTTTTGCTCTACTTCTGGGAAGTTCCTGACCCATCAGACCTCCACACACCCCTCAAAAATTTCAGTAGCTCTGAAATGAGCATATTAGGGCAGAAGAGTATTGTGCTGGGGTCCTCCAAATTCCAGTGACAATCTGCTCTTAAACATCTGCTGTCACTTAGAAGCTCAAGGGCAGCCTTGGCTGCAGTGACCATGAAATGGTGGAGTTCAAGAACCTCTGAGCAGCGAAGAGAGTGCACAGCAAGCTCACTACCCTTGGACTTCAGGAGAGCAGACCTTGGCCCCATCAGGGATCTGCTTGGCAGAGTAATGTGGGATAAAGTCCTGGGGGGAAGAGGGGCTCAATCTGGCTGATATTCAGAGATCACCTCCTCCAAGCTCAGGAGCGATGCATCCCAACAAAGAGGAAGTCAGGCAAAAATGCCAGGAGGCTGAATGGATAAACAAGGGGCTCCTGGACAAGCTCAAAGGCAAAAAAGGAAGCCTATAGAGGGTGGAAGCAAGGACAGATAGCCTGGGAGGAATATAAAGAAGCTGTATGAGCATACAGAGATCACATTAGGAAGGCCAAAGTCCTGATAGAATTAAAGGGATACAATTAAAGGGCCAGGGATGTCAAGAGCAACAAGAAAAGCTTCTGTAGGAATCTCAGTGATAAAAGGAAGACTGGAGAAAATATGGGCCCTTTCCAGAAGGAAACAGGAATTGGCTGAATGGTCACACTCATAGATTTGTGGTCAACAGTTCAATGTCCAAGTGCAGAGCAGTGACCAGTGGTGTTCCTCAGGGGTTGGTGTTGGGACCGGTGCTGTTAAACATCTTTCTTGGTGACATGGACAGTGGGATCGAGTGCACCCTCAGCAAGTTTGCCAATGACCCCAAGTTGTGTGGTGTGGTCACATGCTGGAGAGAAGGGATGTGCCATCCAGAGGGACCTGGACAGGCTGGAGAGGTGGGACTGTGCAAACCTCATGGAGTTCAACAAGGCCAAGGGCAAGGTCCTGCACATGGGTCAGGGCAATCCCAAGCACAAATACAGGCTGAAAGATGAGTGGATTGAGAGCCCCCCTGCTGAGAAGCACTTGGGGGTACTGATGGATGAAAAGCTGGATATGAACTGGCAATGTGTGCTCACAGCCCAAAAAAACAATTGTATCCTGGGCTGCATCAAGAGAAGCGTGGCCAGCAGGTTGAGGGAGGGGATTCTGCCTCACTACTCCTCTCTGATGAGACTCCACCTGCAGTGCTGTGTCCAGCTCCGGGATCCTCAGCACAGGAAAGACATGGGCCTGCTTGAGCGGGTCCAGAGCAGGGCCACAAAAATGATCAGAGGGATGGAACACTCATCCTATGAGAACAGGCTGAGAGATTTGGGGTTGTTCAGCCTGGAGAAGACTCCAGGGAGACTTTATTGAGACGTTCCAATACTTAAATGGGGACTACAGGAAGGCTGGGGAGGGACTCTTTATCAGGGAGTGCAGTGATAGGATGAGGTATAATGCTTTTAAACTAAAAGAGGATAGATTTAGATTAGTTATAAGGAAGAAATTCTTTCCTCTGAGGGTGGCGAGATGCTCGAACAGGTTGCCCAGAAAAGTTATGGCTGCCCCCTCCCTGGAAGAGTTCAAGGCCAGGTTGGACGGGGCTTTGGGCAACCTGGGCTAGTGGAAGGTGGTCCTGTCCATGGCAGGGGGTTGGAACTAGGCAGTCTTTAAGGTCCCTTCAAACCAAACCATTCCAAGATTCTATCGATATTTCACATTCACCCCTTGGAGTCTCTTCCAGCACCTGACTGAAATACGTAGAATGCTTTTCCTCAAGTTTAACCACATCATCGAGCCCATGATTTCTACCCTCCTTACAGAGTCCAGTCCTTTCAGACTTTCCCTGCTCGTTAAATATGAAAATCACTGATCATTCTTCACATTGTGCTCTGCAATGGGTAACATCTCTCCATATATCTCTTGAAATGTCATGCCCAAACTAGGACAGCATCCTGCCTGGAGTCTTATCACCACCTACTTATAACTTGCAGTTAAACACCTCTGCCAGCCACCAAACATACCTGAGGCTTCTCAGTCCAGTCTTTGACAAGATTATAAACTACTTTGGTCCAACCAGACATATTTGTTCATAAAGTGATGCTCCTCCCTAGGTCTTTTTAATCTCAGATTGCATTACGAAGGTTATGATCGTTCTTCCCATTTTACTTATGGGAGCACTGGGGTACAAGAGGGAGAAGAGCTAAGGACAAGATCCCCTATGGTGCCAAGGATATAGAGCCAAAACCACAAACTGAGTCTCCAGAGACCCAAACCCACCACAAAACACATCAGATTCCCTTGAAATAACAACCACTAGTGGTCTACTCACCATTTCACCAGGAAAGGAAAGATTTGTCATGGAAAAAAACCCTCATATTTTCCTCATCTGGCACTTCCTACAATATGGATGTTTACTATCAGCAGGGTCTGACACACAATTCACCATCTTTCTAACACCAGAGACAACAGGACTTCTGGACTTTGTGACACGTAAAATCTCTAGGCAGTGCTTAAAAAAAAAGGGTGAGAGACTGAAAAGAGGAAATTAAAGATGTTCAGAGTTGTACTTGGGCAAGTAAAGAACAGCATGAAACACAGTATTGCCATGGTCTCACCTGCTCTCACCTGCACCTCCAGAGAGACCATGAAAAAGGCACCTGCACTTTCTCAGCCATGAACAAGGAAATGGAGCTTGGCAACAGCTTTGATCAGTGGAAAGGGGAAAATCTGGCTTCTTAACTAGATAGATGTGAAAACATGTAGCAGGAAGAGGGGCAGGGAACACTTAAGATGCCTTTGATAAAATGGTGATAGCAACTTGCTTTGTTTAATGCTTCAGCTCTCCATGATTCATTAGGATACAAGATCCATTTCAGAGTGTATGTTCCAGACTGCTAGGAAAGATTTTTTAATTTTGCACCTAACAGGCAGCTAATCCATATCTATCCACCACAATATCACTCTCAAGAGCATCCTGCATTGAAACAACAGTTATCAATGACAGGATCAAGACAATCCGTTTTCCTCCCCCCAACTCTTCTATCAGAAGAAGCACAAACTTGGCAAATCTTCCTCATGTGCTTCCTTTCCACACTGCCAGTGGATCTTGGCAGAGAAATCCTCTAAAGAAACAAGTGCTGGAGATTTTGAAAACTTCTGATTGCCAGTAGATGTCATTATATACTAGCAAAGTACCTGCCAGCCAGGGGCCAATGGTGAAAAGGAAGAAATGTTCTCTAAGTTTATGTAAGGAAAAAAACCCAAGTTACTAGTATTCTTGCACTGCTGAGAATTAAGCTGTCACGATGCACAATTAGTATGTGATCTGGCTTCGAGTTGTTTATTACAATCTGCAGCTGTTATTCTGGGTCACAGAAAACCACAGAATTTATCTAAAACCCTCTAATTATTGTTAAGAAAAAGAACTCCATCAAACCGTGGTTATTTAGCTGTGCAGAATGTACTTTAACTACAGCTAAGAGGACTCAAAAATACTCAACGAGCAAACTGAAATTGCCTGCATACACAAGAGGATGCAAACATACTCAGAGTACTAAGGCAGATACTAACATTAATATGCCTCACCTTTTAACCAGAAGATTCAGAAAAGAAATGACAGATACAAACGACTCCAGTGAGCTGCATGACAGCCTTAGAAAGTAGATGAGGTATTATTATACAGATGTTTAAGTGATGGACTGAGAAGTTAATTGCTGAGTGACCTTAACCAGATGAAGTCTGTAACCAGGAATGGTTCCTGAGAGAGATGATTCCCAGCACAAAAAATAGTAAGAAAAAAACCTGCAGATGTTGCACTTTCACTTTTCATTACCAGGTCAGTTTGAGCTATGCTCACATTATTTTTTTATTCTGCAATAAAGTAAAAAGATCTGAGCGCTAAGAACCAAACCCCAAGAAGGCAATATTTGCACAGCCACTGTCTCCAAGGAACAGCAATTACTGGGCAGTTGGGGTTTTGCTTTGTTTTCAAATTTCAAACTCAATAGAATCTCTAAACTTGGAGACGTTTTCCCATCCTGTTACTGTCAAGATGTGCTGGCTGAAAGAGCACGGCCCCCCAACGTGGATGCTGATGCACAAAGTCCACTGCTGCTTCCTTAGACTCTCAGAGACACCTTTCAGTTCACCAGCCCTAGGTAAACTGGGTGGCATTTAAGAGTTCTGGGACTTGGTGACAAAGTCTGGACACCACAGCAGCCCAAACAAGGCCTGTGTGAGAGACGAGAAACCAGACCTGTGAGAAACTAAGAAAAACATCTGGGGAAAGCAACAGTTAAGGCTGATCGAAGAAATGCCTCAAACACTCCCAAGACAAAACTATGAGTCACAGGGTGCTTTCTGTGGAGGTCAAAGCTGGTAACGCTGCCCCAGTAACACGATGCAGCTAAAGGAAGGAGCCCTGTGGAGACAGGATGGCTCTGCTCTGGAGCACCTGGTCAGATTTCAAGGGCCATCTGTCCAGTGGATGAACTTTGCTTCATTATCCATGAAATGCATATTAGTTAACACCCCTGGATATGCTAACAAAATCATGCTAATTACATCATCCCATGCAGCACCTTCCCCCTCCCCACACATGGGATATGTAGGTCTGTGGGTCGTCCTAGGGGATGGACTCAAGGAAAGTGGGTATATATTAAGCGGGGGGAAAGAAAGGCTCCCCCCCTGGAAGACTGCCACCTCCTGGAATCCTCACTGTCAGGATCGGCGCAGGAACCCAGACCGGTGATCTGTATTCCCCCATTCCCTCTATCTCCCTCTTTTCCCTTTCCCATTAAGAAATTCAAGGCATATTGTATTGCTTGACCCAACTTGCTATATACTTAGCCAATTATCATGTGTTCAATTAGTACATTGTAGGTAGTTAATAAATGTTTGGACTTGAAGACTTGTTGTCCACTCCACTGGGGATTTGCAAATCTGAGTCACTCGTCTCCCTCGTCTGAGCGAGATGTGACAGCCTGTAACCTAGCTGGAGCACCTTCCCTGCACCCAACTCAAGGTTTCAGCAGTGAAAGGACACACGTAATCTCCTGGAGGGACAATTAGTTTTAATTGGAAGTTGTAAGAATAAGGACTAATTGTTAGGTTGTGAAAGCTCAGGCTCATGCTCAGAGAGCATGTCCTGCTTCTAGGAGTTCAGATGGTTGGTCCCCCTCCTTTGCATTGAAGCTTTTTTTAAGCAGAGGTTTCCACCTTTGGCCTTTGTTTGAATTAAACTGCAGTGACCTGGCCACATACCCTGATAATCCCGACCTGGACTTGCAGAACCACTTTCCTGGCTTGGATTTAGACTTGATTCATGACCGTGGATCAGTCTGGTGATCTGGACTCAGCTCAACCTGGCTACCATTGCTGACCCATCCTGCTCCCTTGCTGGAGTGCTATGGGATATGCCCTGGCTGGCGAGGTCCCTGCCCTGTCAGACATGGTATTGTTTCCAGCTCCGTCCCACTTGCGGTATAGCTGGTTCTTGCTGCATCCTGACACTCAGGGACCTGACTCTCAAACTTTATTATAGCTCTGTGTGTCTAAAACACCACTTCCAGCCTGACCTTTACCTGCAACCAAGTCAAGCCCTTCTGGTCCCAAAATACATTTCTTAAAACTAACTAAGCAAATGTTCTCCTTTGCCATCAAACCAGCATGCAGTATCAGACTCCAGTTATGTCTGTGGCACCTTTTTCAGGCAGAACTTCACCCATTTTCTTGTACCCCAAGTTACTGGATGCTAGCCAGGCCTGACCCAGAGGCACTGTGCTCGTGCTTATTTGCTAAATCCCTCTGACAGCACAGCACTGGGGGAAAAAACGTTACATGGCTTTCAGGTCAGATCTTTCTTACATTCAGCTGCCTCAGGGCAAAGACAGAGAGCACAGGGCTCTGCGTGGATAGACTATATCTAACAGGGTAGATTTCTGCAGCTTTTCAAGAAGCCCTAAAAATGGTGATAACTCCGATTTGGAAGACAGGGGAAGCAAAGCCTTTGTTTAAAGGATCTAGCCGGCAAGATATACAAAGTCTTGAAGGAAATTGGTTCTCCAGCTTCATTTTACATTTTATAAAGACTAGCTGCTTTGCCCAAGGTCAACAAAAACCTCTTGGAGCCAAGTTTTAAGCCTGAGTCTCCTGCAGCCTAGCCCAGAGTCTTAACTATCTGCCTGCTTTTCTTCTCTATGCTTGGTCTTGTAGTCACTGCATCTCTAATAAGCCAAGCCACTTCAGAGGTTTTATTCTCATAAGAAATCCTATAATAATCCTTCTGCATTTTTATCAGAGAAAGTCATTACCATGTAAAAAAACACTGTTAGGAGAATATAGACTTAATCTACTGAAGCAGTTTCTCATATTCACTGCTGCATGTGTGATTATTAGCATGAAGGGAAACAGATAAAGCACTAAAAGAAAGCTTCTATACTCTTGGAAACGCATTAGTGAGAGAAGTCCCAGTGTAAGCCATAATGAAACTTTCATCCACCACCTCTTCAAAAGGTGGGTGCTTCTGGTTAGTTTTCTCCTCCAACAGACTGGTTTCCTGTGGAAAATCACAGTAGTGATCACTTGACCCAGCAGTTTAATGACACCTTTCTTGTGTTTCCTACTCTTCAATAGCTATAAACTGTTGGCCCAAGCCCTCAGAGGACTATGGAAACTTTTGGCCCCTTCTGAATAATGAGGCTCTTAGGAATAATCTAGAGATGTACAAAAGACCAAGAACAGCTACCAGCAGTCAGGCTAAAAGTCTAGCTAGCTCCTATCCCACCTGCAGCAGCAGCTTCATGGGAGACTTCTCTCACCTACTATACTGCTATCACTTGCTGATGTCCTGAAGCAGAGATAATGTCTTTGTACTGATGAGATGTTTACAGGTGTCTCTCTCTTTAATGAACACATACGCACCTTTTTAAACCCACAAGATTTTAACCTCCAGAGAGACTGCGAAGAGGAGCTCCGATACCTACTGTATGAAAAGCAGCTTCATTTTGTTCATTGTAAACTTGCTACCAGCTAGTTTGATTTGCTTCCCCTTAGCTTTTATAACAGAAGAAACAGTTAAAATTCCTACTGATATCTCCATACAGGTTTTCATCATGTCCTCTCCAAAGTCATCACTTTTCTAAGCGACTTGCCACCTGGAGTGGAGTGGAGCCTTTTCACTACTGTTGGCCTTTAGGATGCTAGAAAGGTGGCTCAGCACCATTGCATAATACTCTGTACTTTGCAAGACAAGTGCATCAGTTTTTAAAAACCTCTATGATTTCTAAATCAGCCATTGGAATAATCTCCCCAAGTGGTAGACTCCCCAACATTGGACACTTTTAAGATTGAGCGGCACAGGGTGCTGGGCCGTCTTGTATGGACAGTGTTTTTGCCAAGAAAGGTTGGACCAGATGATCCTTGAGGTCCCTTCCAACCTCATATTCTATGATTCTGTGATTCTGTGATTCTGTGATTCTATGATTCTATGATTCTGTGATTCTATGATTCTGTGATTCTATGATTCTGTGATTCTATGAAGTTGAACTTTGTATGGAGGCATTAGAAAGGCAGGCCAGCTCACGATGTGGATGGCTGTGCCCCAGGAATGCAGACCTCATACTGTACAGAACCTCCCTTGTCAAACATGATTACCCTGACTTTGATCAAGAGTCACTGAAACCCCGTCTTGCTTGAATCATCCTCAAAAATGTTCAACAGCTGTTCCTTCTGTTCTCACTTCTCTCCTGCACCTACTCCTCTTGGATCAACAGAGGTTTGAAGATTTGAGTTATAACCCTTGCAGGAACAGGCCATCTGGTCTAGCAAATATTAAAATATCTAGCAATATTTGAATAACTTAGAGAACAAAGCCAAAACATTGCCTTTTATGGTGATCATGTTATAGAATTGGATATTTGCCCATGTAAAATAATCAGTTCAATAGCATAAGCATGTGCAAAACCACTGAATGAACACACAGTAAAGGGACACAGATTTATGAGCAGAAATATGACAGACTACATCTAATGCCATAGGGGTTAAACACTCCAAGGGCTGAAAGATGACAGTCAACAGTGGAAATTTAAGATCTAATTTGGAGGAGTGGCAGCTGAATCACACCTAACCAGGAAATCCACTTGAGAGCAGTTCACAAGAGCACCTCTTACATTATTATTTTCTTTTATATCTATGCACAATTACTTGGTCTGCACATGCATTTTTCTGTTCATAAAAAGTTTTCTCTATCAGGCTGAGATATTTAGGCCTGGAAAAACATGCTGGGCTGTTGCTTGAGCCATCACAGTGAATTTCCTGGTTTTCAAAGTCATACAAGACCTCACGTCGACATGAATTAGGTTTTTAGCCACAGCTGCTGTTATCTTTTGGTTTACCACTAATGACATTCTTGGCATGCTATGTATTCTAAAACAAGCATCATTTTGGTTTCAACTTAGTGATATAATGAGGTAATGGCCTGAAGAAGCAAGGCCAGTGCCTCTGCTGTCCTGGAAAAGCACAGGATTTGCCCTCTAACAAATGCCTCAGACCTCACATAATTGCCCTACACGCAATACTTGGCAACAGCATGATCTGGCAGGTGTTTGGCACTAGCACAGCTGGAGAGCAATACTACGAGGGGACAATAGTAATTTTGTCATCTCAGTCTTTTCAAAGGTGAGATAACTTCACTCTATCAACACTTAGGATGTGAGCCGTGTCCTTATAAAGGAGCCCACAGCACATGAACAGCAATGATTGCACAGACTGCAACTGTTCAAATTCCCGCATGTCTGATCCAGTTTCCTAGCACTGGCCTGTACCCATAAAAATCAAGCAAACATAAAGCTGTCACAGCCAGAGTAAAAAGAATTTGTGCTCATGCAGCCTTTGCAATGCAGCAGCAAAGAGAATGCCACGTGAATCCCCTCCTTTCAGGTGTTCTCCTATCTGGGAAAGGTTTAATTTCATAGGCTCTCCTCTTTTTTTTCAGGCGTATAGATGGTAACTAGCACCGCAGGCACTTGCACCCCAACTCCCTGTGGTTCTGGCTACTTCCCTCTTGTAGGCATTTCTTCTGATGTCAAGACACAGACATGGTACTCCGCCCCTGCATGCAATAGCAATCCTCGGTATGCACACTGCCTGCATGGCTGATCCCCCCCACTACTTACAGTCCTATCCCTTCTGCTGCTGAAGATTCACCTTTGCACCTGAAAATGATCTTTTGTGTTCAGGAAAAATTATACACACAAATACATCACTGATGAAGCTCTGGTGTCGGCTGTGGAGCGCTCCAGCGTGGTGCACAGAGGGGTTTCTGGAACCAGAGGAACCTGAAGGGAGTGGAGAGACCCACCAAGAGCCCACAGTTCATGACACAACAGATGAGAAGATCTGAGTGGGACCAGGAGCAATGGCAGGAAAGTCCCCCACATGTATACAAGAAGCCCCTGGGGAGCACTAGCAATTCATGACCAGGGTGAGTAAACAGGCTGAAGCATGGCATCAAGGTCTTGGGAGTCTGGGGAGGTCCAAGTCAACTGGAAGCTGGCAAATGTTGCTCCAGTCTTCAAAAGGGGTAAGAAGTAAGACCCTAGCAACTATACACCTGTCAGTCTCACTTCAGTGCCTGGTAAAATTACGAAGAAGGTTATTCTGGGAGTTATTGAAAAACACCTGAGAGACAACACAGTCAGCAGTCACAGCCAGCACAGCTTCATGAGGGGAAAGTCCTGCTTAACCAGCTTAATTTCCTTTCGTGACAAGGTCAACCATCTATTTGACCAAGGGAAGCCAGAAGTTATCCCTGGTTATGGATTTTAGCAAAGCTTTTGATACTATCTCTCACAGTATCCCTCTGGGGAAAATGTCCAGCACACAGCTAGACAACTCTGTAATACATTGAGTGAGCGATTGGCTGATGGGTTGGGCTCAAAAGGTTATAGTAAATGGAGTTACATCAGGCTGGTGGCCTGTCATCAGTGGCATTCCCCAGGGCTCAATTTTAGGGCGAGTGCTCTTCAATGTTTTTATGAATGATCTGGATGAAGGAATCAAATTTACACTAAGTAAGTTTGTTGATGATAACTAAACTAGGAGAAGCTATGGACCACCTTGGGGGTATAGAGGCCTTATGTAGAGATCTGGATAGACTAGAGAGCTGGACAGTCACCAACTGTATGAAATTCAACAAGAGCAAGTGCAGGATTCTCCACCGGGGATGGTGTAATCCTGGTTGCACATACAAACTGGGGGATAAGAAGTTGGAAAGCAGCCCTGAAGGAAGAGGTCTGAGGGTTTGAGTTGATGGCAAGTTGAGTATGAGTCAACAGTGTGCCCTGGCAGCCAAAAAGGCCAACTGTGTTCTGGAGTGCATCAAGCACAGCATAGCCAGCCATTTGAGGAGGTGATTGTCCCACTCCATGTGGCACTGCTACAGCCCCACCTCGAGTACTTGTGCAGTTTTGGGTGCCTCAATATGAGAAGGCCATCGAAATATTAGAGTGTGCCCAGAGGAAGGCAATCAAGATGGTGAAAATCCTTGAGGGCAAGACTTAGGAGGAGCAGCTGAGGTCACTTGGCTTGTTCAGCTTGGAGAGGAGAAGGCTGAGGGGTGACCCCATCACAGCCCACAACTTCCTCAAGGGGGGCAGCGGAGGGGGAGGTGCTGATCTCCTCTCTCTGGTGACCAGCGACAGGACACGAGGGAATGGGATGAAGCAGCGTCAGGGGAAGTTCAGATGGGACATTAGGAAAAGGCTCTTCACTGAGAGGGTGCTTGATCACTGAACAGGCTCCCCAGGGAAGTGGTCACGGCTCCAGGCCTGTCAGAGTTTAAGGAGCATCTGAACAACAGTCATATGATTTAGTTGTAGGTAGTCCTGTGAGGAGCAGGGAGATGGATCAATGATCCCTATATGTCCCTTCCAACTTGAGATATTCTATATCCCCATGTTCCCTTTTTAATCAAGCCAGCAATGTACAGTTGATATATCTTTGCTCTCTCTTCATCAGCAGCAGTGGTGTCACTCAGGCACTGGGCAGACACGGGGCACAAACACACCAGGTACCAAATACATTTCCTCCACAGGTGAGGACAAACTGCCTTGACTGGCAGGAGTACCAAATAAATTAAACAAGCTGGACACAAACTCAGGGATGTCCGTAACTACACATTTGTATGGACCGGTCAATGTTGTTTGGCTACTCCAGTCAAAGAATTTCTGCACATACTGTGGGGTCTTTTTATTTTTTCTCCTCCAATCCAGACTTGCAGACCTATTTTTCTAGGCATGACAGTAATACAGATGGAGTGATGTTTTCCAACACTTTTCTGCAGAGATCAAAACATAAGAAAACAAGAACTTGCTTCAACTGTAGCACAACTCAAATTGTAAACTTCATGTTTCCCATCAGACTCTGACTCTCACCACCTGCCAAACATGAGCTGGTTTCCAAAGGCTGAATCCTGAGTCTCAGGCTAAATAGTGGCTGTCAGTGGGAGGACTGCAGGAAGATGGATGCAGAAATGTGTGCTTTATGGCCCCCATGTCTCTAGCCTGGCTCAACAATATTTCCTGCCATGAACAACCCTCATTTAGATTGTAATTTTGCATGATGTATCACCACTATATACAATCAATATATCATAATCACAGAAAGAACAAATAGAAGATGCAATGGCCATAAATGCCATGTTCTCAGTAGTGCAGCATCCTTCCTTTCAGACCACAAGCCAATATTATTTTAAATTCTATGAGCAATCAGGTAGCCACAGACCCCCTGGAAAAGAGCTCCACAGATTCTTAATCTCATTTTCATGACTTCTTCCTTAATACATCCATCTATCTCTTAGACCCTCCTGTCAATCTTTTTCCATTGTTCTCCACAACTTGAAATTTCAGTTTGGTGATAAGAAAAACATCCACAGCCAGGTGTGATATAGAGCAACAGAAAGAGCTACTTCACCACTGCAGTCTAGGCCTGCAGCCTCATTTTGTTGTGGGGAATGAGAAGTTTGCAGCCATAATTGCCTGGAAACCGACATATTTTTAATGCAAATTAGTCCAGTTACGCTACTGGTTTCACATTGTTATGCTACTTGTTTCCCATTGAATGCATTTTCCAAGATAGATAACCTACCTATTTTCAGTGGTTATTCTGTATCCTCAGTTTTAACCTCCAAATCTTAATACTCTGTCCTACCTAACATTTTCAGTAAGAAAATACTCTGGCTTTTGTCCTTCGGGATATTAATGAAAATATCTAACAAAAAGAAACAGTGTGGCAGTCCCTTCATGACCCAAATTTAAACTTGTTGAAAATTCAATTAACTCAAAATTATACTTTCCCTTTGTTTTTCATCCTTCCAGACAGTTGCTTTACTGCATTATCCTCCACGAGCTCACTGCTGCTTACACAAAGCAAAGATTATCATTTCAATTTGATAGCATTTTACATGGCCAATGCACAAAAGGAAACTCAAAGAACACAAAGAAGAAAAGCAAAAGCTTTCCTGCAGAAGGAGGCATAACACAATATAAAAGTTCCCCACAAAGATCTAACTGTATCACACTTCTTGCATTCTGTGTACTCCAAAAGCAACCTCCGAGCTATGGAAAGCAACAGCAAGTTTAATCATTTAATTAGTCTAGTGAAGGATTAGAATTTACCTTTTCTCCTTTTTCTCCTCTGCCGTAGGGTCTACCCTAGAAATGAAAGAGGAGGGGAAAAGGTACATTTGATAGCATGGTCAAATGACTATAAATATATATTTCGTGTTTTCCTTGTTATATATCTGAGATATATCTATCCATATTTATCACACACATATATATATATATATATAGACACACAAATCACAGGACAGATACTATAGGGAAAGTAATTTTCATTGGGCATAATTCCTTTTTAGTAATTCAGTGACAAATTAAAATAGAAAACATATTCCAATTCTCCTACTTTGGTCAAGAAAACATCTTATTTTCTCTTTGGGGCAGCGTCTAATATTTCATTTCCAAAATCAAGAATGACAACAACCCTTATTAGAATGAATTTTACATAGGGTTAAAGATTTTCTTGCCTGAAACCTCTGTCTGGCATTTGCATTAATTGCAGCTGGGGAAAGCTGTATCTTGGTCATCTGAATGTAAAAGAGTTTAGAGAGATTTGCATCTTCTTTGTGTTCAGTTGCCTCACACTGTCCCCATTAGATGCGCAGCTGTGTTATAATCAAGTATACCCAAGTTACATTTTTAATTAGATGGCAAACACTAAGTCAGTTATCAGCTGTATCCAGGGATGAACCCATCTATTTCCACCCCTCCAAAAAATGACAGTGTCTGCCAGAAAGATCAGCTTTCCCCTGTGATTAAGGCAGAGCAGAGGGAACATATTCAACAGGGCACATCATTGACATTGTGAGCAAGTTCTCACCATAATGGAGAAAACAACTAATTGCATTTCCATCTTCTTACATAAAATCATTCTGGTATTTCTTACTTACTGACTCTCCTTTTTCTCCTCTGAGTCCAGGAAGCCCTTGGCTGCCACGTTCTCCCTTGAAAAAGAAAGGGCATTAGTCCCAAAAAGTTAGTTAATTCCTTTCTTGACAGTCATAGAAATAACAAATGAGATTTCCTCTTACACCCTCCTATTGAACTCATCCGGGAAGTGTACCACATTAGTGTTTGTATTCTGTGGCCAGCCTTCCATTGCTTTGATTTTTTGGGAAGCAATGCAACAAGGGTTTGACTGAGACTGTGGACATTTCTGGTCCCACCAGTCTTTATGACCAAGATTACAGCTCCTGCTGTAAGGACTGGGTGTACCTCATTGCATTTATATTGACTTGAATGTCCAAGTTCTCTGATTTTATATTCTATTCTTCATATGAAAATACAGCTAGAGGCCTTCAGAGTGCACTGGCAAGGCAGAGAGCTTTCGTGAGGTGCTTCAGAAGTCCTTATGTTCTATCAAGTCAGGAAGGGCTTAGAAAGGTGGTTTGCATAAGACCCAGAAGGTGCACACCTTAAATGTGGAAAAGATAAACCTCTAAATACTTAAATACATTAGAGCTATTTTTAAAAAAAGTCAAACCCCACTGTTTTCATTCATGCTAGATTTTCATGATCAGCTAACTCCTTTCCCTCACAGAAGCATGCAATACACACAGTCACCCTCCTTGCTTGTGAGAGAGGGAACACAGAAAGAAGACAGCTGAAAACATACAAATTATAGTGGGTAATGAAAACTAGAGGGGCAAATACACAAGGAGGAAAAGATAAAAAAAGTCAGTCAGAAACCAAGCAAAACTTTTTCTTCACTTGTCTCCAAAACAGGACAGGGCAAAAGGGATAAAGAATTAAAGAAGATGCATCATTTCATAAGTATTTATCAGACAGAGAGCTAAAAGTAGTGTCAAAATCAGCAAGTGCAGAAAAAATACCTGCAAATCATTTTCACATACTGCTCTGCAGTCACAAAATTGAAAGAAGGACGAGCTGAGGATATACCCATTACTGAGACTAGTTTAAGGCTAGTTCATTTAACTTAATTAAAGTTCCTTTAATTCCAGGAGCTGCCAGGGAGCAGGGAGCTCTGCCCACATGCCTCTACCTAGCTCCTACCTGATTCTTACCCAAAAGGAATATACCAGAAATATACTGTGATGAGCTCCCCATCCATCACTAACAAATATAATGTCATCACCTATTTGCTCCTCTCATTATCTTTTGCTTGTAGGGAGTTTAGGCACTTTGGACTTCAGTTTAAACATGGCATCAAGCTATAGAAGTCTCAGACCTGTAGCAGGACCCTCCAGTACCACAGCAGCAATAAATCCAATGTTGCCTGCACTCCCCAAATCTCCCCACATGGACTACAGTAGAATTTCATTTTGTGGCTCTACTCAATTTGTCCCGGTCTATGCCCCCCAAAAAATGTGCTTAGCTGTATCAGACACTGAAAGGTTTGTTCGGATCAGGATTTCTCTTCCCCAGATGAAGGTAGGCTTTTGAAAGTACAGGAAATATGAACATTTCTTTCTTTATCATTTTTGTGCCAAAAGAAAGAAATCTCATAGAGCAAGTAGAATATATGCAGAACTAATGTCACAGTCAATTCAAATCGGCTGTGGCAAAATTCATAAAAGTTTTTACACAACTGTCTCTTAAGTCACTTAAAGTACACCAAAACTCCTTTCAAATTTGGAGGAAAAAAAATACATCCTGCTAGAGCATGTCTAATACACCAGACTTCACAAACTTCCCAAAGGCAGGTAAGCAATGTCATTTTTATGATATGGACAAAAAGAGATCTCAGAGAGAAGTGGTTCTTCTCTAAACTCAGATCGATAGCAGTGCTGGAAGAGAGCAGAAGCCCGTTGACCATCATCTCAGTGCCCCAACCAGCCTGCAAACAACACAGCACGCAGAGTGAGTGCAGAAGGAAAATAAATTAGATTGGGCTGTCATTAGCATCTAAAATTTATCAATAGGATCCAGCTTCAGGCATGTTAGCCAATTCTTCCAAAGCTATTTCCTGTCTCCCTCTTGCCCAGTACCATCCGTTATTATATCTGCTTCCAAAACATGCACGCTGTGTCTCCATGCATTACCCTCGGTTTGGCAGCATGGGTAATGGAGGCTGAGGTGTTCATCTCTGAGGGATTTTTTCTCTTCTTCTAATAATGGCAAGTGCTCCTGTTTTGCCCTGCCTTTGGAGACTTAAATTAGAGAGGAACAGAAACTCATTATCTTCCCACACTGGTTATACACTTCAAATATTTCCACTGGTCAGATGGTACCGTAAGAAAAGTCTGTCCAAACCTCCTCCCCTGAAAGAAGGAATATGATATGGGAGCTCTGGATAGCAGAGCCTGAACACCAGTCTTTGCATCTTCAACTCAGATAGACAACAACCACATTCACTTTACTTAACAGACCTTCAAACTGACCTTTTTTTACAGAAAATGGGAAGAACCACTTAGCCATCATTCCTTCTTTGGATAAAGAATGAAAAAGCCATCAGCTACTACTGGTTTAGGGAAAACAAAACTAAACCCAAAAACTCTCTTAGCTTAGAGATGGCGCTTCCTAGTTCTCCTGCCTTTGTCAACTTCCCCAAAGATGCCTGTTTGGGGGCAAAACAGGTGATCTGGCTTTTTAACACTGACTTCTGCCCCCATCAGTATCCCATTACTCAGGTGACTCCCACCACCTGTGTGCTGTTTTTCTGAACCAGCTGAACCAGCACTTTCCTGGGTTCATACATGGCCACATAGTCTCTTACAGGGCATTTCTCACTATCAGCCTATAAAATATTTCTGGATAATTCTCAAACACCTGCAGCCTACCTGAATATCCCTTGGGCCTCACTTATTTAGGGTAGATTTCAGCTTTGCAATTCATCCCAAATAAGACCTACACAGTAGAAATGATGTTTATAGAGAAAATGTGAATTTTGACTGAGTCCTGACTTTATTCTGTTTCCATGTTTTTTCTGATAATTTATTTCCTTATTCATTTGCTTACTCCCACCTCTCTCATTTAGTCAATTAATGATTGGTCTTTTCTTATGCTGTACTCACCTGTTAGCATGTTTTAATCAAACCTGGGTATAGTAAAGACCTTGCAATATTTTTTTTAGTGTTTCTTGAAGCTGCAGCTCTTGGATTCAACTAACAAATAGAAATCTTAAAAATCCTTTACAGCCTTCCTCATTACACAAACCTTGCACCTTAGAAATGAGGAGCCAAGTTGAATGATCCTAAAAAATACTATGGATACTTAAAACCACATAATGCAGAAGCCACTCATAGTTTTGTGGGGCCTTAGTCTTAATAAAGTACCAGGTGGTAATATTGGAGAGTTGTAAATAGTATTCACTTTCTTCCCCATGGCCAGTATTTTAGCCCAGGTAGCTCGGTAATGTTGCAGAGAGAGAAGAGGAGAGAGATAGTTGTTCCTGCACCTAGAGAAGAGACTGTGACAAGCTGTTCCTTGGCAATAGCTATGCAAGAACTGCTTTCAAGGGTGGTACACGTTATTTAATCACATCTTTGCAATTCAGGAGCAAAATTGATTACTTGCCTTAGTTAGCAAATAGAGAAGCTAGGTCATTTGTCTCAAATCATCATATTTGTACCAAATTGTTGTCAGAGCCTGGATTTAAACGGCATCATCCCCAGCTCCCTGAGACTGTGACACATTCTTGCTGCAGCTGTACTCGAGTCTCGGACTACTACAGACAGGAAAAAGTCACAGACATCTGCAGAGCTCTTCAGCAGCCCACCTACAGCAGTGGGACAGCCATTTCAGGATCTGTTACAGAAAACTTGCTGATGCTGTACTTGGATGTACACTATTTTGTAATCAACTAGTATCTCCTGCAGCCCAGCAGCATGCCATGTTAGACAGTACAGACATCCTCATCAGCACATAGACCTTGTCAAAGCGGTCAAAGACAACGGGATGTTCCTCCAGGGTGCTTTTATTATTATCCTCATCGTCCTTCTGCAACCTCCTCACAACAGTCATGGCTCTGCCATTCTTCAAAACAGACCATCATTATTTAGGCTGTCACAGATTAAAATAGAAAGCTGCTATTTATATAACATTTTCTGCAGTTTCATCTGAACATTAATGAACTCGTGTTCTTTTACACCAGTAGAAAACATACTCTTAACATGTCTCCTCATCATCCAAAACTTCTCCCTGCAGAGAGCAGACCAAGCCTTGCCCAAAAATCCACAACACATTGCCGAGGATGTCTGACCTTCCAAGACCCAGAGGTTTCTCCTTTCCCCTCTCACAGTCTTCCATAACTGAGTAACTTTTGGTGGGGTGTGATTCATTTGTTCAACAGGTATAAACTCAGTGACCAAATTCGTGGAAGTGATTCAAATGGCAATAGGTTTGAATATAAATTATTCCCAAACATCTTTTTAATCACACACATGGTGAAACTGGGAATCACCAACACCACCAACTTTCACCTCTTCAGCAATGTTGTGAATCTTTGTTTTCTTCCAGTGCAAGCTCTCCCTTGAAGTCAGTTGCCTCACAGCTCTATTTGTAACCAAGCACAGAAGGAAAATGTGTGTATGCTGGATGTATAAACATGCATGTCAAAGAGGCTTGCAGAATACACAGGATAACATAGAGGCTGCACTGTGAAACTTGAAGCAGCCATCACAACCACTCTCCTACCCTATTATCTAGGAAGAAGACGACTGAGGAATGTGGCCTATATTAACAATCAGACAATGACTCAGACAGTCTTGCTAAGGATAATACATTGTGGCTAATCCTTTACCCTAGTCTCAGGAAATTTTGAGGAGTGTGACTGGGAGGTTGCTAGGGATAACCTAGGGGTATCTAGTACTGCTGAGCAAGGCACAGAACAGCAGCAGCACATGGTTTTCCAGCTGACTTATGAAAGCTGTACGTGACAAACTGAATAACACAGACTTAGAAAATGCCAGTTTAGAATCTACAGGAAAAGATTTTAGAACAGACTTACTCTAAGAATGACATAAAGCAGCCACAGATAAGCTCAAATGCAAGCCTAGAGCAAAGATATAAGATGGCCAGAGGCTCCTGCAGTTCTGGGCTCATCCAAAACTATCTGAACTCAGTCATATGCCAAACTGACTCAAAAAGATTTCTCAAAATCTTCAACTCCTGAACTTATTCTGAAACTTTTTGCTGTTGGTTTTTTTTTTTTTTTTAATTAACCAAATAAATGAGCACATATTACTGACCTTTTGACCTTTAGGACCTTCAGGGCCAATTGGACCTCTCTCCCCCTAAGACAAAAAACATGATTAGTCAGAATGATCTTCTCATTATATAACAAAGCAAGGGGCTCAATCCTACAACAATTGAGGGCAAAAAATGTTTTCAGTTTTTAGTGGAGAACAGACTAAAACTGACATGCCCTCAAGAGCAGTGGCGATGGAGCTGGCTTCTCAGAGATCCCAGTCACAGCCAGTACAAGCAAGCACACTGCTTTTAAAAGGTATGAGATTTTTTCAGTGTGGCTATATTTACCTTCAGAATCTCTTCCTTTTTATTTGAAGAAGGATGCACATAACTGGGCTGGATAAGAATAACAACTTTGATTTCAACGTTGTTACCAGACTACCAGCACAATCAAATTCACTCAATTAGGTAAAGAGAAAACACCTGGTTAGGCTGCCATTACCTCTACAGACATCCCACCTATCAATAACACATGCCTCGCTCTTTCTACGTAGTACTTTCCACCTCTAGGTGTTAAAGTACTTTGCAAATAAATACAGCCCTTCTTATAACTCACTTGCACGGTGTCATTTCCAAACCTATCCTGCATGTCTCAAATAAAACAAACTCATCTCAACACTCACCTTTTGTCCAGCAGGACAGGAGCAGTTGAAAGTCTTGAGATGACCAACTTGCTCACTGCCAAGAGTGGGCCTCACTTCCAGGGGAGGTGCTTCCGTCAGGACCGTGACCTGGCACTGCACCCAAACACCCAAGGTCATTTCTAGAAAGTTTCCTCTTCCACCCGCTTTAGAGAAACCACATAGGCATTACTGCAATACGCACAGCTAAATGAGTCCTAGTGAGGAACAAAATCCCACAAAAGCCATTCATTCAAGCGATGGGGAAAAAGGTGGCAAAACCAGCCATGAATCTCTTTAACCAAGACCAAGGGAAGAAGAGTGAAAGGAGGGTGGAAGTTTCTAATGGGAGTTGGGCACAGGAAACTAAGCAGCAACTGGCACTGTTTTAGCTCTTCCCAAATAAAACCAGTGGGAAATATGTTGAATATTTCATGCTGCATTTCTGTTGTTCCATCATCACTTCAGGGTTTTGTTTCCCCTGACAGTTTCACAAGAAAAGAGGAACTTGGAAACTTCAAATTCCTCATACTCATCCCTCTGCAGCAGTCCTCTTCTGGCACTGCTACATTACCAATTATATAGCTATGTCATTCACCATCATTAAAAAAATTATAATCCCAAACTGCCCAGACTTCCCTGATTTATGTAATAGATTTCAACAAAGAGTGTTGATGTGAAAATGAATAAATGACAAAAAGAAGCTTACTGGTCCAGAGGGAATGTCACAGCAGGTCTCCAGCTCAGCATGCCGAGAATCACAGTAAATAACCATCCGCTGAAGATCAAACTAGAAGACAAAGTGAGGCAATAGTCTCAGAGACAGTGAATTATTAAAGACCACATGTCCTTTTGCTTGGATACAAACAGTGCAGATGAATACAAACAAAAACCAGACGGGGCTAACTTCATAGTGATTCTATGGATACTGTAGTCAATATCTCTCTCTATCAATAACGGACAAATATCTCAGCGTGCTCCAAGAGTGCTGAACTAATGAGACCCTGAATATGCCTATTAAAATTCTGGTGCAGGTTTTCATGCAAATAAGGAGGCATGCTACTCCCCATGTCCTGGCCAAATTTCTGTCTGAGGAGACATATTCTGACCACCTCTATCCTTCCTAGAATTTCATCGAGACATAAAGTTTCTTTTTCTCCTGTTGTGCCTTGCAGCTTCTGACCATTTACCCCTGTGCGAGAAATTATATTAGCACATTTAATATAAACATTCCATCCATTCTGCACAGCTAAGAAAGATTACACAAGTCTCAAAGCACCAAACAATCATGCATAAGTTATATCAGGTTAACACTGATACTGGACAGTCAGGTCCAACCTGCATGTCTCATGTTCGGTTCAATTGGAGCAAGAGTATTTTGTATCAGGTATCTTTTCTGAGGAACTTTCTTTTTTTCCCCCATCTCTTTCTATCACAGGTGGAAATATAATGCCAAGATCAGACAGCAAAAGACCTTTACGTGTGCAGTTCAGTACCCTGTTTGATAGTATTTGTGGATGATTTTGTCTCTGATTTTAACTATAGCACATTCTGGGACTAGACAGAAAGATGAAATGGATTTCTCATTTTTAATAACTATTACGGAGATACTGTCAGTCTCACATAAAAAGACAGCAAGTCTTTCAGATGATGAGATGCCAATCTGTTTTAGCTATGTAACACCAGTAACGTTTCAGTGATGCTGCTTCAGGAAAAGGGTCAATTACAACATAACCTCCAAAACCCCATTCTCATGCTCAAACCCAATGCTGAACATTACCCCAGCTCTAACTGGAACACACAGTACTTACATCAATGGGGACGCTATCATACAAGCGTTTGCCAATCACAGTCTTTCCTTGAATGTCAATATTTTCCCTGTCTTCAATAGGCAGCACCTGTACCAGTCTGCAGTCAATGTAAAGTGAGACAGTCTTTGACTGAATGCTGAGGGCAATTTTGTGCCAGTTGCGATCAAAAAGATCGCTGACTCGTGCATTTCGGAAGACCACTCTCACGGCATCCTTGGTGAGCCCGATGGCATTGTATTCTACAGCTTTGTTCTCTCCATCCAGTCGGATTGAGACCTGCAAGCAGACAGAAGTGATTTTGCTAAGAAAGTACAAAGCCTTCTCCTTCCTCCTGCCTGCCTTCCATCATGACTGACACCCCAAAGTCAGGGATGGCACAGCATGTGGTGAGAAACCCAGGCAAAGTGCAGAGGACAGAGTTTTGTGTGAGATATGGACAGGGAGCCTAAACCTGTTCTAATAGGTAAGATGGGGCAGGGCACAGGTTTGGGTGCAGATCCATGACCATCTAAAGCCATCTCTTGTGAGTACAACCCTTGACATGCCACCTTGATGCCTCCCAGGAAATGCCTGGGCATGGTTGGGTGGTAGCACATGTCAGGGACATCTCCCCAGAGGCAGACAGACAAAGGTGAACCTGTTTGGATCCCTCCATCCTGTGCACTCCTCCACTACTTCCCAGCAGGCTCTGTGCTCTTTAGTCCCATCACATGTCCTCAATGGTCCCATGGGGCATGGACAAATAATTTATTGCCTGGTATGAAAGCAGTCTGCTGAGCTGTAGCACCACCCACACTTTATTTCAGATGCTTTGAACAAAAAACTACAGCTACACGCCCCCACTGTGTTGCAAGCTACGGAGCACACAAAAATAGGCTTTTGAAGACATTATACTTCTAGTTAATTTACAAATTGATTTCTTTTTTTACCAAAGTCAAGCAGTTATAAGCAAGCAGCAGGGAATGCGGCATAGCACAGAGCTAGAGGGAACAAACAGGGCATCGGCAAGCTGCAGAGCTGGAAGGAGTTTGACCACATCGGCACCGAGCTGTGTCTGATGTAAGCAGCCCAGGGTAGGCTGACTCCAGATCTGACCCAACATCTCCATGCAGCTGAGCACCGTGCTGGCTGGAAATGCCAGCTCAGATCAGCATTAGCTCAGAAGTGTCTGCAGTCTGTAAGCTATGCAGGTCTGCAAGGTAGTGGCCAAACCACTATCAACTTTATGTGAAACAAGGCTCATGAGGCTCTAAGGCACTTCTGGCACCACAATTTAAGGGACTTTTCAAAATATTACTGATAACCTTGAACTGTTTTTTTTCTCTCCACACCTAAGCAGTTCAAGTCTTCATCTGTCTCCAAGAAATACTGAGTGATACACACATTCTCACTCCACAGAAATTAGGAATGCACATAGCACAGTAAATAGTTTCATTTAACAAAATGCAGCTGATAATAATTTTCACATAAACCTTTTGCCATTGTCTGAAACTTACTTAGATAAGTCCTCAGACTGTATCTATCCTTCACTGTGAGTTACCAAAATCCATTCAAATACCAGTCCCAAAGCAGTAATACTGAGTCACCTGGCTATGTGAGCTCATGCCGACAGCCCAGTTTAGAGTTAAGGGCAAATGCCATCAGCACCATGTTTGTACTGAGCAGAAAAACATACAGCCCACCCTAACCACTCCCTCTTTAAGCACACTCGAACCCCTAAACTATAGCATGCTGCTAAGAACATGCCATATAGGAAGAGACAGCCCTTTATTACACTCTCTTAGTATTTATCTTCTGAAAACCTGGGAGTATTTGACAAAAATTATTAGATCAAATTCTGCAGCAGTCAGGACTCGGGGTTACATCCATATCCTATGCAGAGAACCCATCATGACTTTGTAAGATATCTAGAAGTCTGTGCAAAAACTTGACATAGCTCACTGCTCTGTAGTACATCTGTCTGGCAAACCTTTTCCCAAGAGGCAAAATATTTCCCTAAACAGAACTACCTGAACAAAACAACCAAAAACCCCAAAGTGGTTTCAAAAGCAAGGATCGGATATTTTTCTCCCCCTTTCCAACAAACACATCTATCTGCATGGTAACAACAATCAAGGTCTATGCAAACCTTCCCTCAAGGTTTGAATTAAAGGTAAAGGATTTCCAGTAAAATGAACTGAAAACAGGTAAAGGGATTTTCACTAGTCCACAAGGAAAAGGAGTGGGAAGTTAAGGTAAGAAAGCTGGTTCACACAACAAAAGAGAAACAAGGTTGTTCTTCTGGCTGCAAAGGACCTTGTACCTGTGGTATGCCGTACTTGTCAATAATCTGCCAAATATACCAATCTTCTTTCCTGGAAGCCTTCCGGAATTTGAAGGTAGTTACGAAGGCATATTCATCAGGGAGACCTTGTGGAAACACATCCCTGGCATGAGGAGGGGAAAAAAAAAGAGTATATCAGGCTTAGCAGTGAAGTGCAGAACTTCTAAAACTCATGGTATCTCCCAGCAACTCTTCCCAAAGTTTCATATAGTTCCTACAAAATCTGCTGCATTTGGCAGCCTGCAGACAGATGAATGTGAGTTTGTGCCCTCCAGGTGGTTCTGTCCTTGAGGAGCCCTTTTTCATTCCAATGGTGAAGCTCTCAAATTAAGAAACAGTGAAAATCTGCAGTCTAGTATCCATCATGTCAAAACAGTTGTTTTCCACTTGATGCTTCAGTTCATGCAACCTGAAAATCATCCTGTTCTTGTCCAGATGCACTGGAGACCTGTGACATCTAAGAATGGGCATGCACACCTGAAACCCTCTATAAATGTACCAAATTATAGCAACAAATATTTTAATATTTGCCCCCAAACAGGCACTACACTTCAGGCCTGTGGAAGATGTTCCTTGGCTGATGACTTCAGAGGACAGAAGAACCTTCTCAAATCAAACACTGCAAATACATTAGGCAGAATTTACTCAGTGTGACACCATGATCCATGCATAAGTCTGAAGTAACCAAAATCACCACTGTTTTACTCAGCCCCAAGATAAGAACATACCATAACACGAGCATGCAGACCTGGGCAGAAGAGATAACTAACCCAGTATCATTATTGTTTTGTGACTATCCGTTAAAGGATGCCTAAGAACAAAACCAAACAGAACAAACACATCCCCTCTACCTCCAACTCTTTAGAGTCCAGGGGTTAAATTCAGAGACAACTTTCTATATTAATAACTTTTAATGGATTTATCTTGTATGGATTTCTCCAGTCTCCCCTTGAACTCAGGTAAACTCATTCACAACATCCTTTGGCAAGGAATCACACAGCTCTGCTACCCATTGTATAACGATCCTCCTCTTGTTTGTTCAGGACCTAGCTCAGTTCTTTAAAGGGGCAACAAAATGAACCTATTCTTTTTCTATTTTTTATGCTATTCATGATTTTGCAAACTTTGCTTACAAAGCCTCTAAGCCATCTCTTTTCCCAGCTGAAGAGTCTCAGTTAACTTTGTTGTTCCCCACGCCCAAGCCAGCTTCATTCCTAAATAAACCCTTCCTAAATATCACATCTTTGCTTCAGGACATCTGAGCAGTCAGGCATAAGCACCCATTAGAAAACAAAACTCAACAGCAGCAATTAATGAAGAGCAAAACAATGAAGAGAGATTCTCTTAAGGAATACTTGACATAATCCATCACTATGTAGGAACTGGCACAGTCAAGGGCACACAAAACTGGCTGCTGGAGTTTGAAGCGAAAAGTCCTCAAGATTTCCAAAATTCTTTTGTTTTGCAATTACAGCAAAGGTTGAAAGCCAGACTTTCCTAATTGCAAGATATTCAGTCATCTTTTAATCTCTGCTTTGAATTTCCTATCTTTTTAACCAAGTTAAAAATCCAGAACTCTGTGGTTTCATTCACTGCTGTGGCTTTTGCCATATAAATGCCCATGCACAGCTGGTCTTGCCACTGGGGACACAGACACTGAAGTCTTCCAACACTAGAGAAAACTGAACCAGTCTCCCACTATGTCCTTTACAAAATCCTTCCCTTAACAGAGCAGACAAAGCTGTCTCACTTCTTGGTACTAGCTATTCACAAACTAGCCCTCCCTGGTCACAGAGCCACCTCACACAAGCACCCACCTCTCCCATGGCACACAAAGTAGCCAGACGCTCCCTCCCTTCATCACAGAACAAGAAGCATGTCAGCTTGTCAGTCTTGTGGCAGAGTTGCCATGGAGAATACAACTGGCATGACTAGGGCACTGAAAGCCACCAAGAAAGTCTACAGGGTGTTTGGCAAGAGAGAGTCGGATCAGTCACATCAGCCCTCCCAACTAGGCACCCCGCCAGGTCTCCTTCACCACTGCCGTGCCTTAGTGCACACTTCCCGTCAAAATGCCTTTCTGCACAACTTGTGTCCAAGTTTGTCAAAGATGAGGATGCATGCCCTAGCTTTTAACATCACTGACAGTTTGGTCTCTTTTCCTACTCCCTTGCAAGAAGCTTCAGCAATGTTGCTAGCTGAGAAGGCATTACTTACTGCTCCATGCTCTTGAACAAAAAAAATGGACGTTTCTGTATGAGAGTGCTGCCAGTGAGATCATTTCCCTGTGCCTGAGCTCCTCAACCTCTGTCATTTCAGCATACATGCCTAGCACATTTACTTTGACTCACTCACCACCTATCTTCACTGTCACAACAGGGTTCAATGAGTTCCCTCTCTGTCCTGCCCTTTAGGATTCTGATTCACATTTTGGGCACAGACAGCACTATTAAATTACTCTCCTAGCTACAGACCACCAAGAATTCCAACCTCCTCCTGAATGAAAAGCAAGCAGAGAAATGGTTCCTCATTTAATCCAATGGCAGCACAAGGAAGCAGAGTTACAGTTCTGGGGGTGCTTTGCTCTATTCCTGATCCATACTACATTTGCTGTCATCACATCAACAGCAGCAGGACACATGCTTTCAGTGCTGCCTGTCTCTAATGTATTTTTCAACTCTGCATATAGAGGTGTGCTTGGTTCCAAATATGAATTAAAGGCAGTGGCTGTAACTGTAGCATCACTGCTTTGCAGAGCAGGGAGGTTAAAATTAATGCCCCAAGACACCACGCTGAGCCTTGGGCCTGACAACTCACAACCAAATCTGGAAGAGACCGCTGCTGGCCCCTGTGCTAAGACAGTGTTTCTGGATACTCTGAGATGGGAACAGGAATATGATCATGTGAACTTAAATTGAAAGAGGCTTTTCAAATGCTTAATGCCCACAGAAATAACTGGGAGTTAGGTACCTAAGTATCCTTGTGAGTCTGGCCACATCTCATCACACAGAGGCTGACAAATGGCCCATCAGCTAGATTTAAACTGATAGAAAGCTATAATGACCTATTACCTGTCACCCTTAACTGATTTCTAAAGGTGCCAAAGAACTGGCTGCAAGTTCCCAACAGAGAAAGGCTTCATGCCAAAAGAAAATCTAAAGACACTCTCCTTGCTCTGAAGATATGATAAAAGCTGTTTCTTCAGTCCTTGGTCTCTGCATCTTTTAGAGATGCATTACCGCATAAATAACAACTTTGTTTATGTGTTTTCATTCATTTCCTCTCTAAAAAGTGAGCTCCATCTAGAAGTTCAGCTTTACTTAGGAATCCAAGGGCAGGAATTACTGTCCCCAGAAATGTTTTATTTCCTTCTTTCACTCAAGGCTGAATTGAACTGATGATCCATATTATGGAGCTTTGCTGAATGCCTGGTACCTACAGGGAGCACTCTGCCATCTCCTTGGTCTATAATTCTGACAACAGGATAGATTGCAGAAGAGGCTCTTATAAAACTACAAGACAAGAGAATCCCCCAGTGCTGCAGGTTAGTCTAAGAGTTAATTAACCCAGTTAGAAGGTCAGGCGAATCACAATTTCCACAGAGAAAAATTGGTAATAACTAGGCTCTTTTAGCCATTGCCCATTTTCAATGTATAGACTCCTTCTTTCATGCTTTGCTTGGCACAAGAGCCTACATCTGTGACAATCAGCATGAGATCCTACATTTGTAATAATAACACAATGGAGAAAAATAAGTTCTGATTTCAGACACTGAATTTATCAACAATTAATAGGGTGTCTGCATTCAGTGAGGAAGAGCATAATTCATGTATTTGGGAAATCTTACCACTTTTACAACAGCTAAAAACTACTAATGTGAAATGTAAGTCACTAAGCTCTGCAAAGCAAGGTTGGAGAAAGCCTGTCCATTTCCATATGCATCACATCACCAGAGGCTCTTAGAATGACAGCCAAAAAAAAAAAAAAAAGGAAAAGAAACGGCTATCAGACTGTTCATAACACAGAATCAACTCCACCCATACATCCTTGGCAGACATTCTTTTGGCCTCTAATTCAGAAACCTCAGTGATGGAATAGACACAACCTCTCCAGGTAATTTCTTTCTGTGCTTCACTATCCAACATGCTGCAGAAAAAGTCTATCCTAAATCTCATTTGCTGCAGTTTAATCTTCCTGAAACAACTTTTTTCCACAGGGAACCATGTGAACAACACTCTTTGCTGCAGTCTTTTGTATGTTTACCAGTTCTCCCCTCAGTCTTTTACTCTCTAAAAGACCAAAAAAAGCCTTCAGTCATTCCACCTCAGTCATGCTTAATCTCCTTCAGCTTGTTACAAGTAAGAGACTCTACATCCACTGTAGTAAATAATGGTCAGGGTCCATTCATTAGCTGTGAGTGCAGTTCAGCCAAATGCTCCTTTCCCAAAGAGAGTGATCGTATCTAAACTGCCTTTGGGGAGCAGTGTCTGGCATGCTTCATCCTCCACACCAGGTCCAGGCATTGTCTGTGATAACATTGCTTGACATCAGCCAAAACTAACTTGACATGAACACATGAAGAGGTGAAGAGCACAAATGATATGGGTCTAGTGATGGGGTCCATGAATTTACCCTGTTTCATTGGGTAGTTAAGAAGCAACCTAGAAAGAACTCCTCAGGTGTGCTCCTAATAGACATATTTCTACTCACTTCACAGCAGATTTGGACACACATTTCTTCTTCTACATGACAAGCACTTGTCTGGCAATAGAGGTCATGAGATCAGATTGGGGGCACAGCAAGATCCTTCAGCTGGGAGTCTGCTCTCACCACTTCCTTAGAGAAAGGAATGATGTGTCTCATCCCTGAATTCAGCACAGTATCTTGGTCTTTTTCCAACTCCAGCACCATGAGAAATTTTCGGACAGGTCACAGAGCAGGACTAACAGCTGCCTCTGGTATGGGAAAGACAGGGCTGGCAGAGAGGGGGGAAGGTGGAACATTGACTTGTAAATGCCAGAATCATTGAGGGTGGAAGGGATCTCTTGAGATCATCTAGTCTAAAGGGTTTTCTTATGTTCAGATTGAATTTCCTGATTTTAATTTTTCCCCATTGCTTCTTATCCTCTCAATGGATATCACTGAGAAGATTCTGGCTCCATCTTATTCGCTTCCTCCCCATCAGGTATTTATACACATGAATAAGATCCCCTCCAAGCCTTCTATTCTCCAAACTGAAGAATCGTAGCTGTCTCTGCTGTTCTTCATGTGAAATATACATTTGAGAACAAGCGAGGAACAAGGAAGCATTCAACAGGTTTCACCTTTAGTGTAAGAGGAGTTAGTAGCTTTGTGTAGAATCTTCTTCTCTGTGGAGCAGAACAAATGATGACACTAGGGCAAGGGCTCACAAAGAAACCCAAGGCAGGTAACTGAAGTCAAGGTTGATGTCATGAGACAGAGTCCCTGGGCAAACACACCAAGGTATTCATGCCCAAAATAACCCAAGACTTGGAAACTGGGGAAGACAGCAGTGTATCAATATAAAGAGCAAACAGAACATGACTAGAAGCTAGGTCAAGCATCAGGAAGTTCTTTGAGATGGCAGCTGAGGTTAGGACCAAGCCAGTCTGGAACTATACCGGGTAAGACAAAATTGAGGGATGGATATGTCCAGGAGGAAGGCTCTGGAGTCAGGACTAAGAGAAACAGATGGAAGACTGAACAAGATAGTGAGCCAAAATCTTGGCATTAGCCAAGGCAACAGTAATGAGAAACAAGACCTAGTACCCAAAACCAGAAATATGGGGCACAGCTTTAGCCAGAAGATCCACTGAGGAACCGTGAGCAAATGATAAGACAGCCCGTTACCTGAGGAGTGAGGAGAAGCACCAGCCACATTTACGGACCAGCCCTCAGCCAGCTAGAGAGACCTGTAAGTCCATCAGTGACCAGGGTATTGACTGCAGCCAAGTTCCTGGCTGCTGTTTGTTTGCTCACAGAACCATCACAGGATGCCTCACCACAAAAAAAGGAAGAAAGTTCATAGTTGTAGGCTACAGACTGGAAAATAAATAGGTACATATCCCAGGCAGAGAAGCTGTCACTTTTAAAAAGTTCTAGTGCTTATATAAAAGGATACAAATCCTTTAAGCAGATAATAAAGTGAATTACATATATTACTCAGTTAATGATTCCGTATATAATTATGAGATGTTGCTATCAGTTGCTAAACATTGCTTGAGGTTATCTGCAAGACAGGACAGATGTTTTTGTTTTGTTTATTATTCCAGTTATCAGTTTTGTGCAGCTTTAAAAGATTTGATTTTCTTTGAGTAATGACCCTATATGCACCATCTCAGAATCCTGACATCCAAAGGCTAAAATGAACCAAATATGCAGACACCTTTCATGGGTTCATTCCCAAACCACTGGAGTATGAAAGTTAAAATACAGAAAGCTGAAAGTATAGAAGTTCTTCTTTAATTCCATGTTTCAGATAATTATTCAAAAAGTACGCTTAGTCATTTCCATCTATCAATTAAGGATGTTTTACTTCTTATTGTCCTGGGCAATAAAATATTCTACTTATTTTAGGAACAACAGCAACAAATAAATGGGTGCAAGTCATCATAGCTGGTTGTCTGGCTTCACTCCATAAGTCTTCCTGGGAAAACAACAGAAATAATAACAAAGTACTTCAACTCTTAATTTGAAAAAGGAATGCAAATAGATAACTCTCTGTAATCTGTGCTAACTTGTTCCAGCGGTTAATTACATTCATTTTTAAGAGCATACCCTTCTTCCACACTGTTTTCTGATGTCATTAACAGGTAGCTACTGACCTTCAGTCTGCCACTATCCCTAGCACCAAAGACCCTTTACTAAATTTTTGTTTCCCAGACGTTCTTGCAGAGAACAATCACCTCAATTGTTAACCGCTTCTTAATTTTACCTGACTACACTGCACTTCTTTAATTTCACACTATTAGACTTGCTTCACAGTTCTTTAAACTTTTATCCAGTCCACTTCTATCTACTGAATTATGGAAACAAAGACTGGACATAGCACGACAGCAGTGATGACCGAGTTGCCTGAAGAGAAGCGTGGCCAGCAGGTTGAGGGAGGTGATTCTCTCCACTCTGCTCTCATGAGACCCCCCTGCAGTGCTGGGTCCAGCTCTGGGGCCCCCAACATAAGAAGGACACAGACCTGCTCAAGCGGGGCCATAGTAGGCCACAAAAATTCTCAGGGGTCTGGAGCACCCCCCTGTGAGGACAGGCTGAGAGAGTTGGGGTGTTCAGCCTGGAGAAGAGAAGGCTCCAGGGAGACCTTATCGCAGCCTTCCAGGGCTGAGAGGGGCTACAGGAAAGATGGGGAGGGACTATTTATGAGACAGCGTAGCAATAGGGTGAGAAGTAATGGTTTTAAACTGAAAGAGGGTAGATTTAGATTAGAAATAAGGAAGAAATTCTTCACTGTGAGGGTGGTGAGGCCCTGGCACAGGTTGCCCAGAGAAGCTGTGGCTGCCCCCTCCCTGGAAGGGTTCAAGGCCAGGTTGGACGGGGCTTTGGGCAACCTGGGCTAGTGGAAGGTGTCCCTGCCCATGGCAGGGGGTTGGAACTATATCTTTAAGGTCTCTTTCATCCCAAACCCATTCTATATGAATTCTATATGACTACAGAGATAGTCAGCTCTTACTTGACAGTACCTGCCTATACACCCAAGGATTGCTCTAGTCCTATTTGTCACAGCATCACCCAGAGCTCAGATTCAGTACATCATCATTCCCAGAACTTACGTTCAAACTGGGCTTCCTCACCTCAAGGGCTTCTTTCTATGTAGTCTTGGTGGTAATGCTTTACAATGATAAAGCACACTACCACTGGCTGTTACAAGCTGCAGCAAGCAGAGATTCTACCCAGAGACTACTGTGAGCCAAACAAAATAGATTTATCCCCCCCAGTTATGTATATACTGCATATCAAGACCAAGGTGTCTTCAGTTGGCTGGCCTTCTCCTAGATCGTGAATTTACTTACCCTGAGACTTGACATCATTTATGGACTTTAGAGCAGTTTTCCTTTCAGTATATCATCTTTTATAATCTTTTTACTTTTTTTTTTTTTTTTTAAGGACTGTGTATTTATATGGAGAAAGAGGGGGAGGGGAGAAGGGCAAATCAAGCTAGGTTGGCTCCAGGATGAAAAAAATATTGTGAAATCAAGTAAATGCAAGTCACAGGACAACCTCAAAGATGCAGTGAGCAGAGTAAGGGGTCTAAACCAGAATAAAAAGTAACAGCCTTCATCCATAAGAAGGAGAAGAATTACTATCGATTTTTTAAGCTGAAGTTCAAACCAGCACAGAGAAATTTACTGCAAAAATGTTAATGATGACAATTCAATCTATGGCTCATGGTTTCTCGGTGAAATTATGCACTCACTCTTTTCAAGGCTAATGCTAGCAGGACTCAAGTGACAACACAAAGAGAAACTGTTCTGATAGACTCTGACACAACTGGCAGCCTTAGGTCATAAAAGGCTCCAAGGATTCAATCCATGTTGACACAGGATTAAAAATTGCTCATTCTTTTACAAGGCCAAAACCCATATTAGCTACCTGATAACAATATCTGCTAGGAACTGGTCTCTTGTGATTAGCAAAAACATATCTCAATGGGAGTGATACCAAATATTCCTTTTAGAAGCTATTTATTAAGCCCTAAATTCCTTTGTGAACATCTTGACACTGCTCTTCACAACCACTGAGATACACCAAAACCAGCTCACACTCTACCAGGATGGAGCATCTGGTGTGGAGGCTCCCGACTACATTTTATAAATTCTGTGCCAGCTGAACTGAAAGAACAGATCAAAGCAGCTATATATGTGTAGGTACTAGATAACTGCTCTAGATTAACCTAGAGGAACAAAATAATGTAAAGCAGAGGCTCAGATGAAAATCAAGTGAAAAAACATGGTACTCACTCAGTTTTCTGAACAACAGGGAAGCTTCCAAGTCGTACATAAGCGCTCTGAATTCCATTTTCTTTCATTCCAAATATCTGTTTCACACTGAACGAATCCATCAGGTCAAATCCTGTCCATAAGGGAAGTGTAAATACGAGACATTGATCAGGCAGTGGGACATGTTTTCAGCTGTACTTACGTAGTTATCTTAGCCCCCAAACACATCACTTCAGAGATTGACCTCATTCTTGCTGGGAAAAAACAGAACAAAATTCTGACATGGTCTAATCTGTTTATTCCAAAAACTGAGAAACAAGCATAACTTCAAACTGCAACATGTCCTGGAGAGATTAGAACAGAGTTCTCCAGAAATCAATAGTTATTGTTTGCATTGCCACAACACCCTGAAAATGTTGTAGAATTCAGTAATCCCTATGTAGAAAAATGCACAGGTGCAGACTGAAACATTTATTCATAGAAACAGAGAACCATAGAACAGTTTGGGTTGGAAGGGACTTTCAAAGCTCATCTAGTTCCAAGCCAGCCCCTGCCATGGGCAGGGCCACCTTCCACTAGCCCAGGTTGCCCAAAGCCCCGTCCAACCTGTCTGGAACCCTGCCAGGGAGGGGCAGCCACAGCTTCTCTGGGAAACTTCTTCCATTGTCTTACCACCCTGATCATAATTTTTTTTTGTTTTCCTTATCTCCAATCTAATTGTACTCTCTTTCTTTCTTTCAATTTAAAACTGTTGCCCCTTGTCCTGTCACTACAGGCCTTGATAAAAAGTCTCCATCTTTTCTATGTCACTTTTATAGATTATAAGGCCATAATAAGGACTCCCTGGAGCCTTCTATTCTCCAGGCTGAACATCCCCAACTCTGTCAGCCTTTCTTCATAGCAGAGGTCTTCCATCCCTCTGATCATTTTCATGGTCCTCCTCTAGATCCACTCGAATAAGTACATCGCTTTAATGAAAAATGCTAGTCCAAGGCACTTGACTATATACACTTTTCATATCAATATGATTTATTCTTAGTCACGTCAACTCATCATTATCATGAGCTATGAAACCTGAATGCAGATATTCGTGTAAAGCCTCTGACTGTGTTCTGATAAGGGTTATTAGCTCAGTCATAAACCACACACACGTGTCTATGCAGCTCCAGTGTCAATATGGTCCCGGACACAATGAAACCATGCTTTTGTGACATGAAGTCCCAGCTGCTAAACCCTGCCAGGGAAGGTGCAGGTACAGTTGTGCCACACTCCTGAACGCATCTAATTCCTGAAGGTGCAGTACTGTGTGGATGCAACCATCCTGCTTTTAGCTCCAAACTGGCTCCACGGGATGCACATCCAAACTAACAGCCGCTCCCAGAACCAAACCACTGTGGAGTTCGAGTTGTGAGCAACTGAGCAGAGAATCTGTGTTCTTCTTTTATTTGGGCTATTCCAACCTCTTCACTCCCTCACACATGCACAATTACAGATATTAACTCACATGTGTGTCACTCCAGCACACAAATCTGGTGATATTAGAGTAGCCTATTTTGATAAACTAATTTTAAACTATGGCAGTGCTTTTTAGCTTTGTTCAGTTAGTGATCTACTAAATCTTTTCTAGGATAAATAAATATTTTTGTGTGGTGAAATTGGGCCCTAAGATTCTTGGGTTTCTTAGTTGCCCTCATGAAACTTTCAGGCTGAAGGTCACTGCAGGGCTTGAAAACAGATGCAACAGGAAAAGGCACCTACCTAATGATATTATTCTTCAAATTTATGTGAATAAATAGGTGCAATAAACATGTGTGGGCCAGTCCCAAGACTAATCAAGATGTGACAGCAGATAGCAAATAAAACATAAAGCTTCCATCATGGAACTTTTTCTGAAGAAATAGCTTTTTTCTGGGGAAATATAATCTTAATTGTTTGCAACGACTTAAATGGTTGCCTGGTGCCAAGTTGAAGTCTTTTGTATTATAGTGACTTTCTGGCTGTCAACAGCTTTTCCCTCCTGCCCACTCAATTTTCAGGTTTTACTGGACATTCAGGAGGGCAAATAACGCAGTTAAGATGCTCCAGGGCCTCATGGCTCCACCTCATAATCACCTCTGCAACAGCTCTAATGATACACCCTTCTGACATACTGTAATCATTCACGATTGCAGCTACAAATCATAGCAAATAGACCCTACCAGAACAGGAGAGCTCCCTCCTGGCTATCACATAAAAACCAGTATGACCTGTCCACATAAGCTCTCCCCCCATAGCTCATTTTACCATGCAGTACACATTCCTCATCTACACCAACCGCAGAAATGTGAGGCAGGCAGTTGAATGTTGCTGGTAAGAAAAGATCACACTGACTTGGAAAGGAAATTGTTAACCATTCACTGGGTAAAAAGTCTGCACCTTTCCTATAAGCCACTTTTATACGTTGTAAGGCCATAATAAGGACTCTGTGGATGGTGAAGGCTGAAAGCTGCTCAAGTGACATTGCAATGTCAAGTCACCAGAGTCCTCAAGCTGTGGAGTATTGTTCACCTCCTGGAGCCTGTAAAGCTCCATTTCTCAAAGTACACAACTACAAGATACAGTGACAAGAACTTCTTGCTAAGTTTTCCCATCATTTACTCAGACCCAAACTTGCTCTCATCTTTCTCTGACAAGCCAAGCTAATATTCACATCATGAGCAACTGTGAGGGTGTGCACATTAGCATGCTTTTCCAGTGGAAACAAGTTAAGAGTAAGATTTAATCAATCTTTTTTTTTTTTTTTTTTATTCCCTAACTTGCAGTTTAGAAAGCCTAAGTAACACCATGAAACACATGCAAATTTATTAAACTATTTTGCAAACAGAACGTCCTATAATGAAAATAAGTCACGCACACAACTTAGAATATCTCATTTGCAATTTGATACTGGACAAAGCACACAGGTAAATCATAACAGGATTTTCCTTATTCAGGCTATGGACTGGCAAATCACACATTTCTTGATATATTTTTCATTAAAGAATGAATGAGGGTTGTTCTTTGAAAAATTCCATGTAGATCCACAGGAATGTTAAGGTCTAGCTGTGTCAGAGTCCACAATTAAAACCAGCAAATGGTTTTGATTGAAAAACACTATTAATTTGTTCTGTGTCAAATTCAGATATTGCCTTCACTTTCCTTAGGGGGAGCTATGAAACAAACTAATTCATGTTCACAGAGCACTTCATGGGGTTCATCTGCCTAAACAGCAGCTATCTAGACAGGGCAATAACAGCAATTCTCATTCAGTTAGGCACAGAGAACTCAAATACAGGCACTTCTAGAGAAAGATTAATCTCATATTAAAACAGATGCAAAAGTGTGTGCTTCTCTCCATTGACATAAAGAGAGTTTAGGATGCTCAGGTTGCATGCTAAACTCACCCAGTAAAGGTCTATAGCTGGTGAGATAACCTCCACTCTTAGATACTCCATTGCCAACCAAATCCCATGGAGGTAATGGACATTGGTTGCTGAAGGATTAGACTGGACATTAGGCTAAAATTTTTCACAGAAAGAGTGTTCAGACAGTGGAATGGGCTGCCCGGGGAGGGGGTGGAGTCCCCATCCCTGGGTGTGTTTAAGGTTCGTTCAGATGAGATGTTGGGGGATGTGGTGTGGGGGAGAACTTTGTAGAGTCGAGCTGATGGTTGGACTCAATGATCCCAAGGGGCTTTTCCAACCTGAATGATTCTGTGATTCTGTAATAGCATTACAGAAAATGTGGCATTGGGCTATACACTAAACAATGAAGAACTATGCTGAGGATGAGATACATCTCACCTAATTTTAGCTGTCTGAAAAGGAGACATTTGATGTATGCAGGTTGCCTCGGTTCCCTTGTGGGTCAGCAGAGAAATATAGAAGTCTCTAAGAAGACAACTCATCACATCTGTCTCAGACCTACTTAAAGACAGACTGAATTACTATCTGGCAGTGCCTACCTCCTTCCATTCAGCAGAAAGGGAGCCCATACAGACAGTAATTTTCAGATTGCAGAAGCTGGGTGAGATATACTCTACTTGTAGGGAATGCTATCCATTTTGTGCAGTGAATGAAGCAGAAGTAAAGAGGAAAAAAAATGTTAACCAAGCACACAAAACTTACATTGTCTTATTTGCCATCAGGATTGAATAAAGTTTGCAGATTTTTAAATTCAGACTAGCAATATCGTAAGTTTGCTATCCTGACCGTTCACTGTAAGAGTCTCTTTAAACAGATACCACTCCATTTCTAAGTGGGAGAAGAAACAAACAAATATAAAACATTGTCATTCAAGCTGAGAAATTAGTCAAGGTAGATTGCCCAGGTGGGACTGGAGAAAAGACACCTAGGGAAACTTCCAAATTAAATTATCCTTTAAAGTAACCTCTAAGATTATTTCAGCTGAAGGACAAGAAAATATATATAGTATTTATTATCATTATTATTATTTTGTTTACTTCATGTGCCTGGAAGAATTTTGTACTGAGTATGCTCCCTTGCTGACTTTAGGACTGGAACTGGGATTGTGAGGGAAACAGCATGATGCTTTTAATTTAGTCTTGAACCACAGTGGTAACTTAAAAAAGAGACAATGCTGTAATAATTTCTCCAACACATGAACAGGATTTTTCACCTGGCAGTGTCTGGCTGCTAACAGTGCAATGGAAACAGACACTTAGATCTTTCACCAGACATCTCGCTGGCTGTTTAGTTTGTCATACAGCATTTCTGGGCTGGAGTGACAGCAGAAATATGGGCTGTCCATTGGTTTTTCCACCACCAAGGAGGGACTACATTGTTAGTGCCATAGGGAAAATGAGATATCACACACAGCTTCCCAGTCCTCACCACAAGTGAAATGGGAAAGAATATTCCTGCATAACTTATCAAGGACAAAGCTACTGTTACCTGTTGCACCATGCTCAAGCACAGGATGAAAGGGTAGGACTTTCCTGTTCTCAGTTGATTTTATTTGAAAGGTGTTCTTTTGTGTACCAAGGCAGGTGTGTTTTCTCAATTGGCTTATAAACTATTTAATCAGTAATACCATAAATATGGCAATTATTAAGATGAATAATGCTCTTTGATCATGCCTCCTACTTCATTATAGTTACTATAATAATATGGGGCCACTGAAACCCTCTAACATGATTGCATCTCCTGGAAAGTAGCACACCCTAGCCCATTAACATTAAAATTAAAATAGTGACCTGAAAAAAGAAGCTCAGATTCCTAACAGCATACTTGGCTTGGAAAGAAATTTCTTATTAATTGCCCCACTGATCAAATCAGCCGAATGCCTCTCTACTTGCAAGTAATAACTCCCTTACAGGAAGCAGCCCATTTTACCAGAATTAGAAAACGCCATCAGATCTGCCTGTCACAGGGACAGGATGGCAAAACATGGCACTGGACAACTTCTACATCATTTAGCTGTAATATGCAACCAGATTCTCTTTTACAAGGAGGATTTGGGCACACACTTTCTGGGTAAAAAACTGTCTGGATGGCCGTGCCCAAAGAGTTGTGGTGAACGGAGTTAAATCCAGTTGGTCACAAGAGGTGTCCCCCAGGGCTGGGTGTTGGGGCCACTCCTGTTTAACATCTTTATTAATGATCTAGACGAGGGGATCGAGGGCACCCTCAGTCAGTTTGCAGATGACACCCAGTTGGGTGGGAGTGTTGATGTGCTCGAGGGTGGGGAGGCTCTGCAGAGAGACCTGGACAGGCTGGAGCCATGGGCTGAGCCCAACTGGGGGAGTTTCACTGAGGGCAAATGCCGGGGGCTGCCCTTGGGCCACAACAACCCCCAGCAGGGCTACAGGCTTGGGGAGGAGTGGCTGGAGAGCTGCCAGTCAGAGAGGGACCTGGGGGGTGATTGACAGCCGGCTGAACAGGAGCCAGCAGTGTGCCCAGGGGGCCAAGAAGGCCAATGGCATCCTGGCTTGCCCAGTGGTCCTATGACTTTTGTTTCAAGGTAATTATTTCAAGACCAGACTAATCGGGCCATGGTTGGTTGCCCTGAGTATGAGCTGGATTTCAGCCTGACTCCATTAAGGATCTGATATGGACAGCATCGTGGCAGCTAGCATGCATGTTGACATTTACCTGTCTGTCCTGTGTTCAGGGGCAAGAAATCCCCCAAAATAAAAAGAGCACCCAAACCCAGTAAACCGTAGCAACAAAAGAAAATTTTAATAGAAAACACTGCTGTGTGCACATTTGGAAAGTCTTCTCAAAGTAGGACAGTGACATTAACTTCTTCTTTAGCCTAAAGAAACCTTCTGAGAAAAGTGCCCTGCTTTGCATTCCCAAGGAGCCCAATGTAACACCCACAGGGGGAAAACTTCTGGGCTACTTCTAACTGTGAAAGTTTCTGATGAGAGAGTGGCCTGGATGCAATTGTGGAAAGCAGTTGAGAGAGGAATCAGGAAAGGCACTGGCCATCAGAGCCTCAGGTGTTGTGTCTGGAATATATTTATTATGGACAATTTCCAGCCACAAGCACTAACATAAAACAAAGCAGCTTTTGCAGGAAATGCTCCATACTCTGGTCTTGCTTAAACTCTCAGTTATCAGCCTTGTTAATGTATTGATGGAGTATCACCAATAACCAAGGTCAGGGAGGTTGTCATCAGCTACTGGTTCTCGGAGACTTCTGAAAACAGCAATCTGTATTGCCTGTGATAAAACAGCATATGTTACTTTTACTAGAGGGAGGTCAATGGCAATAAACTTTATGGTAGACTAGAGCAGTGTATAAATTCCTAGGAAGAACAGTATCACTCGGGAGTCTTTTAGCCAATACAAGATCTTATCAATTTTCTTGCCTAACATTTCTGCAGTCTTGAATGTTAAGCTTTCATGGACTGCCTGTGCTGACAAGGAAGAGCCTGCATACTCACTAGATCCTGAACATCCCTTTCAATTCCTCCAGTATGGTCTGCAAGGCTATTACTACTACAAGTAGTCCTCAGGTTTTTTACCTGTCTTAGGTAATTTCTGTGCTAATATATAATTAAAAATAACAGAAAAAAAATGTTATCATGCCATATTCTGAAGTTAAATAGTGCATTTAACCAGCTATGTCTAGCAATTGGTTACTTTAAGTCAGAGTGTAGGTGAGGGGTATTTTTCTTCTACCATATCAAAACCTTTGTCATCCTTATCTTCCTTATCTTCCACCTTATCTTCCATCCTTATCTTTCAGCTCTAGGCTGAAACCACCTATTTCTGGACAACCAAGATGTGTCTCAGTTCAGGGCTGGGATTGAAGTAAAGATGTCCAAACCTTGAAGGGGAGACTTACTACTTTATTCAACATGTGTTGCTCTTATTGTTAGAGCATCCATCATCTGCTGCAGCATTTTTTGCTATTCCTGACATTCCTTCCTCCACAGGGAAGGAAATCCTGGCAAGAGCTGACAGAGCATCAGATATTAAGGATATTTTTAAGAGCTCACTGAAGTCTCCATCTCCAAGGCTCTTCCACCACATTAAAATTACGTAGTACATCCATATCAGCACATCACTGCCCCAATCACAGCTCCACTTGGCAACATGAAGTAGTATTTAGGAGGGGGTGAGGTGCATACTGATGCTATCATCCTTCAATGTCCTAGTCTTCCTGGCGTGCTGGCAGGAGGCAATCAGAAAGTCCTTTTCCTCTTTCTTGATGACCAGCTGCTTGAGTTGGTGAGATGTCTGTGATAACAACCCTGGGGTCAATGTCAAAGCAATCAGACACTATATCTTCACATTGTCCCAGCATCCCTGTGGGGCACACAGATGTCACTTGTTTGCTTGTGATAATCTAGACAACAGGTAAGGTCAGAGTCCTGCAGCAAAGATAGTGTTTAGATCTGTCTCATTGCGAATGATTGTATAAAGGGGTTTGAAAGAAAGTCTTTTGTTGGACTATTTTTTTTAACTCTCTGGCTGTTGAAAGAACTGATCTCCAAAGACTTACAACAGATAAGAATTCTGTCTTCTCGTACTGTTTTATTCCCCTCTAGTTCACCTCTCCATCAAAGACATAAAAAAACAGAAGCTTATTTTTTGCATGGATAATTCACCCCACATCTAGCACTCCCAGCTCAACGGTTTGATTCAGCATCATCAGCCAGCAGTGGTTATCTGATTTATTCCCAAAAGCTTTAAGGACTGCACCTCTGGAGAAACAACCCAGAGAGATTTACTGGCAGCCCACAAACCCTGCATGAAGTAGTGTGGTGAGTAAAGGGTTTGCACAAGCCATTAAAAGAATTAATTTGCTATATTTTACAAGCAGCTTGCAAGGGAATTTTGGAACTATAAAATTTGCCAAAGCCTATAGATTAAAGGGCCTCAGGAGTGTTTTAAAGAGGTTCTTGCTATTAACCAGTTGCCCTTTCTTTCCACAGATGTTATGGTTGGGATTTAAGCAGTACTTTGTGCTGGTCTGATTTCCTTTTCACCAGATCCACCAGATTTCAGTGAGGAGAGAGCAGCTAAGAGCGTGAGCTAATAATGAGGCTTTGTTGAAGCACACCGAGCAGCTCTTACACCAGCATGAAGAAGGTATAGTCCAGCAAGCCTACTACCTTCTAGGTGACAATCCATAAAGTGGCTTAGAGGACCCTTTAGACGGTCTCAGTTCTGTAACAGTAACCTGATTTACCCCCAGTACACGATGCCACCACTCAGGCTGTTGGTGTACTGATCCTGGATGCTTCCTCTGCATCGCAACACTTGGGAGACACAATTTATACATTTTCCTGGTGCTTGCAAAGCAGCACCACAGGAATCCCATGCAGATCACAAAATGAGCTTGATCTCAGCTCGAGCACCAATCCACATTTGGGATTATTGAAGTCAGGGCCATTGCTTGAGGTATAACACACACTTACAGCTCAGAAACCAAGCAAGCATCAGAAGGCAGTGAGGCAGGTGAGCAGGTGGTCACTGAGTTGAACTACGGGCCACTCTGCCTCAGAAACATCAGCCTAAAGCTTCAGTCAAAACCAGATAAAACAGACTGTGGGAGAAGAGCAAGTTGACATCAGCATAGCACTTGGTACCTTTACATGGGAAAGATAACACATCAGGAAAGATGCAAGGGATATAAAACCAGAAAGAAAATGAGTCCAAACACACAGTATGAGAGAAAGAGAGGTCAAAACTACAAGCAAATAAATGAATACACAGTTATAGCCATCCCACCTGGTGGAAAGGGCTGTTGTAATCTAATCCCCAGCCTGTTGTAAAAGCAGGAAATAAATACATGTCTACACTGGCTGCCTCTGAGGCAGCACCTTGCAACACCTGATCTCATGTTAATAACACATCACTTAATTTGATGAATTGTTCTGTTTATTTACATCAGTCCACTCTTACCCTTTTGCCTCTCGGATTTTGGACAGTTGCTAGTGGCATACTGAACAACACTGAAAGCTGGTTTTGACACTGAACTCTTTGCCTCATTACTGGAGGCTTTTCTGTGCTGAAGTCATTCTCCATTTTCTCAGTGATAGACATTTGGCTTAGTGCCATGGGCCCTCTTTCAGCTCCTTTCCTGCTTCAGTGATTTACAAGATTAAACAGAGGTTCATTATTCCTTTGATGTCCTTGTATGCCAGATAGTCTTGCACCAGCTGAACTTACCAGGAGTATTTGTATTAGGTTCTGATTTTAATTAGTCCCTCTATTTTGAAGTTCTCTCTTGAGTTCCTCGGGCCCTAAGGTGCTCTGTGTTCCTCTGGAAATCCATAAAATGGCATAACTGCAAACTCATCACTTGGGATAACGGTGGAGAGGGGAAGTCTCTAGACTTCTTTGAATAAAGGTTTTGTGGTAGCACCTGAGAGACCTCTACGCATATAGCTGAGAAAAATGACAGCGGATCAGTTTGTGAGAGCGGAGTGGCAGGACTGATGAAATCAACATAACTACCAACAATTCTTACTGCTTGCTCCTACAAGAGGCTAGTATTATTTTTAGGGTAAGAAAAGGTATTTAAGGAAAAACACCTTACTAAGACATAACCTGCTAGATTCTCCTTGTAATGCTACTACCTGGGATATTAAAAAAAAAAAACAAAAAACCTATCAAGGTGCTACTCATGAAAATAAAAATATTTCCATTAATTTCAGGTGCTACAAAAACAAGGCCTATTATGAAAGCAGGTAGGGACTGCTCTCTAAGAGACTGTAGTGCTTGCTTTATGCTGGATGATCAGTACAAAACAAATTAGACATATGTAAGTACATAAAAACCTGGCCAGAGCTGTTCTCAGGGACCATTTACATCACACAGGCTGATTTGAGCTGTTTATTGAAATTGTATATTTGCCTTCTTCCCATCATGTGTGTGCAATGGCCAAAAAGCGTGCACTGATGAAGAATTTATGGGATGGTATATCCAGGCCCCTTTTTTGCATTAATGTCTTTCGGAAGTAGAATTAATCTAAAGTATTTGGACTGAGAAATACCTGGAAGTACCTCATGGTAAGTCAATCTATTACCCTTCTTATAGCCAAAGGACAGGTTGGTTCTTGGGCTACAAATAGTTAAAAATTGAATTTATTTCCTTTTCATCAAGCTCACATGCACTGGAATAAGAAAAAAATCAAGGGTGTTTAACTTCTGGGAGAAAGTAAATACTGCTACATTAAAAAAAAAAGCATTTGGGGTAGATTTATTTTTATTTTTTTAATATGAAGGTAGATATGAATACTTTGTGTGCACATTCCTCTGCATGGTTAACCCTTGCTAAGTCTTTTATGTGAATGCAGAAGTCAGAATTTGTTGCTGCTGGGATTCAGACCAGGGAAAGTCTTTCACAGGGACTTCTCAGCTGTTACCAGTTTTCTTCCTGCAGTAGCCGACTCGAGTAATTTCAGCATTTGTTCTCCATGTTTCACACTGCCATTAAGCAGCTCAGCCAGGCTACCTGCCCCAATGCAGATCTGATGCCTAGCGCTAGTCAGGCCATTCACAGTGCCAGAAGTCCACTGAGATCCAGAATGTTGGGTAATAGCTACATTTCTGACCATACTATGAAAAAGATTAATTTAAAATTAATTAATCTTTTTAATTAATTAATTAATTAATTAAAATAATCTTAAAATTAATTAATCTGGGGGTTTAATTCAAGAAACTCCTCAACCCAGCTCTGTTGTTGAGAACGGGGTTATTTGTACTCTGCAGGAAGCTTTTCCAGGCTTCTAATCCAGATGCACATTTGGTGGCACCCCACCCCCTGTTGGGGTGCACACTTCCACTTCCCAATTCTTTGGTTTCTGTAGCAGGGAAATTCCTTTGTACATAAGCCCAAAAGAAACAACCACGGGTCCCATGCTGTATAACTGGGGGACGTGGACACTGGGCTTGCCACAGCATACGGCTAATGCGCAGGTTAGAGCTAGCCCATAGGACTGCAATGACTACACTTAGAAGTCATAGATGATTGCTTGACCTCATTTTCTTGGACTTACTTGGTGTTAAAATATCCTTGAACACGGGTGAATCATTTGGCACCCTCTTAAAAACTTCAAAGATCTTTTAAGTGCAATGATCTTGGCTATAATGAGATTAGGCATTGCACAGTAGAGAGACTCCTAGAAAGCAAAGGTAAAAGAGACTCGTAAAGTCACCTGCACTGAACATATCCCACCTACCAGCTCAGAGGACAAGTCCACCCCATGGCACAAGTCCAGACATTCTCTCCAAGTTACAGGAGACTGAAATGACTCTTAGGACTATAGGTACAGGTCAGCTGCTACTTCCCCTGTTTACTTCTCATGGATTCTACAGCTCCCTGACAGGAGGGTGCAGAGAGCTTGGGGATGAGTCTCTTTAACCAAGTAACAAGCAATAGGACAAGAGGGAATGGCCCCAAGTTGCACCAGGGAAGGTTTAGACTAGATGTCAGGAGAGCATTTCTTTCCAGAAGGGGTTGTTGGGTGTTGGAATGGGCTGCCCAGGGAGGTGGTGGAGTCCCCATCCCTAAGGGTGTTTAAGAGTCGGGTTGACCCAGCGCTGAGGGATCTGGTGGAGTTGGGAACTGTTAATGGTTGGACTCGATGATCTTCAAGGTCTTTTCCAAACTAGAATATTCTGTGATATACATCAGCTATAGCCAGATGTATGTGTCTCAGGAACACCACTTAACATTCAGCTTTCAAGATCCTTAAAGAATGAAGAACACCAGCACTTAAGTCAGTGATAATTACTCTTTATGAAATTTTGTATGGGGGACTTCTTAGGGCAATTGGGGAGGGGAGGAGGAGATAAGAAGCTCTTGACCTATCCCCATTGTCATTGCCTAGTGATAGGTCACTGAAAAAATGACACCAAAGTGCCTGTGCCATGGCACAGCAAAGCTTCGCTCTTCTGCCCCAGCTCCCATAAACATAATAACTGCATCCAGTCCTGCCTATAAGTGTTTAATGCCGAGGATGGAGAGGAGAGTAGCTGGTGCCCACACGAATAGCCAGCTTCACTGTCACTGCATATGTGCAGACTTTGCTGGTGACTGCTGTGTCTGTGAATCTGGTGCCTGCAGACAGCAACACTATTATTTCTGCAGCTACTTGTGCATTTTCCACATGTGTCTCAGGGGATTCCCAAGAAGACTCTGAGAGGGGCAATACAGACTTCCAAGTGCAAAGGGAGGTAAAAATGCCCATCACATAGGCACCTCAAAAATGCTTTTGTTCCCCAGAGGACATCGGTCTAATGTGCTTGTTCTGCAGGTTCAACAGTCTGGACACTCCAATTTCCTCCTGCTACCATGTGTTTTACTGGGCAAATATAAATAGTCCCAGGGATATTATAATTAGCTGGTGAGTCACTGGCATCTCTGGAATGTGAACCCTGTGCTGCAAACCGCAGGACACTGGAGACATGCTGACAGTTAAACCCAGCCACTGCAGTCTATAATTGTAGGATACTAGTTTTACAACCAGTGCCTCTATCGTAAAATGCCCAAACATCCTTTATAGAGCTACAGAAAAACACAGAGGTCATAAATACACTGGCATTTTGCTCATTTGCGCAGGGAGGTTTCTGAGATGGGGAAGAGAGTTAGAGGCTGAGGTCAATTTGTGGTACAAGCCATAATGCAATTTCTCCTGTTCTTCATACACACAGCCTTTGTGACTACTTAGGAGTTAGAGTCATGGTTTTTATGTTCCCTCCTTGCCCCATTAACACCATCCAGTGTGGCTTGTATGAGATGTATAATGTGATGTAGTGGTTGGAAGTATCCTTAATTTCGCTTAGCACTTATGGATATCATTTCAAGTCTTCCTTTACTTCTGTGGCAGATTCCCTCTGAAAACAGCAGTCAGTATGTGTTGAGGAGTATTATCTGCTCTGGTGGATAACGTTGAGGACTAGATCTCAGGCCTTTTTTAATTCTAGACATCATCCAGATTTCTGCAATCAAATCCCACGTCCTGCAGGTCTACTTTAAAATACAAATAATTCAAATGTGAAGTTTTAAAAACTCAGGAAGCATAATTTTTTTTCAATAACTTTCATGAGTTGCTTCAGTGCAATAGAGTGGTTCATAAAAACACACAAGGGGGACATCTTCGGGGTGTAAAATGTTATCACGGTGTATTCCTGCCTGGTCATGATTAATAGTAGGCCATGATCTTTTGTTAAGTGCTGATGGAACCAAACCAATTCAGCAATCTAAGAGATAAGTATTACAACTGGGGTTTTATTTTGAATACTTTAGGGCAGATGAGTTAAAGCCTCTTTTGTCTTCATTTCTCTACTTGATAAAAAGAAAACATGGTACCTACAAGGATGTTTCTAAGAACTTTGTTCAAAGTGTCGTCAAGCATTGCTTTAAAATATCAGACTTTTTGGGAGAGAAACAGTGTTTATCCTGGCATTCTAACCAGATTTCTTGCTTTCTTTCAAAATTCCCTGGTGATTTCTAATGCATGCAGCAACATTTACATTCTGAATTCACGTGTTATGAACTGTTATGCAGATGCTGCCTCACTTCACTGCCAAAATTTGTATCAGCAGTAAAGGTGCCTATATATTCTTACCCCATGCAATCCTATTTCACTGTGGCAGCCCTTACTGAATGCTAGAGATAGTGATTTTTTATTTAAATGCTATCATACCAGAGGGTCATAGAGTACAATCCTCTGCTATGAGAGGACTCATGACTGTCCATCACTGTTTATTTGTCTTCACCATTTGTTCCAGTACTTCATATCTCTGACAGTTTGAAACCTCTTGTAATGTCTTGAATGTATCTCTTAAACAGTTGATACCTATTTCTTATTATACTCTTTGTCCTTTAGCTTGAGTGATTCCCCTATCTCCCTTCTGCTGTTCCCCTGATCTATTTGCAGAAAGCAATAGTATCTCCCCTTTCCACCTGCACACTGCAAGATTAACCAAACCCATTTTTTTAATCTCCTGTTTGAAAATAGTCTCTCTGGCTCCTGAACACACTAATAGCTCCTGGAGGCTGAATCCATCTTTCCTGAGCTGAGGAGGTCTGAGCACACTTTTCCAGATAAGCAGTAACCAAAACCCTGTCCGCTTTCATGATTTTTTCCCTATCTCTACAAGACCTACTTTACCTCCTCCAGTAATGATCTTTGCCTTTTTCCCCAGCTGTACAGTACTGTGACTTACAAACATTTGTGGACTAAGACATCATGCGTTTCCAGAGTATGAGTTTATAGCACAAAGTCCTGTTACTGACACATACCTACCATAACAGGACTTTTAAACTAATAGTCCCAAGTCAGTTGGAAAAACTCCCAGTTTTTGAGGGCAACAAGCTCCTCCTTGAACAATATTCTGGTCCCAGTCTAGATAGTGGAAACTCAACCAGAGAAGATTAGACCTAAAACTGGACCCTGAAGAGGTCCACCACGGTCTGTGCTCTGACTTGTTATTCCCTTTCCTAGCAACTTCATCATTATCTCTTTGCTAGCCAGTTTCTGGCTCACTTTACAACAATAATTAATCTCTACCATTTTCACTTTAGCAGTGACTTTCAATACAGTACTCCAACAAATGCTTGCTGAAGTCCAGATATATGAGATTTACTTAGTTCTGTTTATCTAAAGAAAAAAATCACCTGCCTTTTAAAAAGAAAATATCATTTTATGCTGTTGGCTTCCCTCCAGCTCATAATGTGTTTTTTGATGCAGTTATTCATTTGGTTATGCATGAAGCCATCCTCCCTACCCTCACTCATACATACTCTCAGCATCTGACTTAACAAAATCCCACACATCCTCCATCTCTCAGTCACACCACTGGTTCCCTTCATCTCCCAAAGTTTGTACTTGAATAGCTCATTTTATGATCTAGCTTCTATTTTTACTTCTACTAATCTAGAGTGACTCAATTCGCATTCATTTAACTGCAGACACAGACTTAAGGGTAGTGGGGTCAGGCTATAACTTGTATGCAGGTAGGGTATACAAGAAAGTGCTGACGCTGGTGATGTTCTCCATGAAACAACTGCCTGTGTCATCTGCCAGTGAATTTTAACCAATAAAAATATATGAAAAAACATCCCCAGAAAGACTTTTGTCCGTCTTACCTTCAATTCGGATGTCTTGTCTGTCCAAGAGAGGAAAGAGGTGTTTAATCTGAGAAGCCTTTTAACCCAGTCTTCCCTGACCCTAAAATGAAATTTACTGCAACTTCACGGTGCTGCACTTTGCATCTATCTAGAAATAAGCTTGTGCAATATGTAGCTATGAATTTGTGTGTGAGGAGCCTACGGCACAAGGATCAATTTTGGTTGTCATTAAGCTTCCAAGTGGAGCAGAAGACACAGGTGTTAACTTCAAATCCTTGAACATATGAGGACCTGGGCAGCAGAGGAACAGCCTCCCCTTCAGGGCTGTCACCAGTGAACCCACAGAAATCCCAGAGCTGAACTGTGCTCACAAGCGTGAGGGAGCAGGAAGCAGGCTGCTCCTCAAAACTGGAGTACTGTCCTCTTTGGGGCAGAATACAAAAAAAAGCCTTTCAGCAACAACTAACAGCACCAAACACCCTTTTGGAAGAGGAAACACCACGCACTAAGTCAACATAAATTTTTCAGCTACCTTAGCTGGGAGAAGGCATCAATTTTCTGTTTGAATTGGGCCCAGGGGCCAGAGTCTTCAGAAAATGCTATAGAGTATGTAAGGAGTACATAAGAAGTGGAACGGCATTTTGGTCCTATACAGACCCACCTCCAGCAGCACAATGACCTTTAACAGACCCAGAATATCCATTTATTTTTTTCCAAAGAGGCATATTGGCTTAATTACCAGGACCAGGAGGAGAAAGAAATCATTATTGTCTCACCGTACAGGAGCAATCAGGAGCCTTCTACAAATCCTCTCGTATTGGCGGAGAGGGGCCAGAGATGTCACTCTAATTAAATACTGTAACAATCCTGATATTAAGTCACTGCATGGCACAGTGACTGTGTGAACGTTTACAGTGTACAGTGCACAGAGGTTCCCTAGGTCAAATAAGTGACAGCCCTATGCTATCAGTCCAACCGGGGGAACAGACATGTTGCAGTAAGTTAAATTCTGTTTAGATACTAGAGAAAAAAAACATTCAGTGTGATAATGACCAAAAATGGAACAGTTTCCCAGAGGACCCATGGTACGTCCAACTTTGAAGATACTCAAAACTCAACTGTACAAGGTCCTCAACAACGTGTTCTAACTTTGAAGTAGGCCCTGCTTTGAGATTGGACAACATGATTTCCATAAGACCCTTTCAACCTGAACTAGTCTACAGATCTAAGACAGCAAAGTATTTTTTTAAGTTAAAATGCTAAATATTGACTTGCTTTCTAGGAGGGAAGTGGGATTTGAAGGTAAAAATAAAATAAGCTAAAAACTATACAGAAGAGCATATGTATATGCGTATATAAATATACATATATATATGAATCTACACCTCACATTACTCAAGACTTTTGAGCCAGACCTGAATTGGGATTCTTGTCCTTTACACTGCTCAATAGAAGACATATTTTGACGTCAGATAAAAGCATAGAGTCTATTAATTAGCATTTGAATTAAAATTCAGATAAATATAAACTAGACATAGGCAGTCATTTGCCACTCCATTCTTCTGGGAAGGATCACATAGAAGATGATCATCTGAGGAGGGACACTATCCTCCTACTCATTTTGAGCTGCAGCTTCCACTGCGAATTGGTTCATTCAGAATCAGTAGAGCTATATGCTGAATAGCTCCGCTGTTTGCACAGCCCAGTGACAGGAAGACTGTCAGAACAGGTTAATGCAAGACCTAGCAATAGCAGTTGAAAATGGGTGTTTGGGACTAACAACCAGAAAAGATGTTACCACCCAGCATTATCACAGGCTTAGATGTAATCAGACTGCAGCCAAAATAAGCTGCCTACAGACAGCACAGTTGGAACTGATACTTTGTGCAGGCAGTGAAAATCCCCCAATGAAAAAACTCTGAGTAAGCAGAGCTGTCAGACCTTGACCATTTCTACTCATAATCAAGCTGCAGAAGAACCTCCAGCGTCCCCCTGCAGTGACTTATGTTCTTGGGTGAGTCACAGATATTCCTAGTACATCTTTGATGGGCAGGTTTTCTCTGCCAACAGCTCAAACAGTCTTGGGGGGCTAGAAAAGAGGCACAACCCACGCATATATCTGACAGATGAAGTCCTTCAGCTGGCTGGAAAGATATATCAGCACTCAGAAAAGCAGAGATATCAGCACACTGGCTTTCATCCTGATCTTTCACCAGTGTTTCAGAAAAGATAGTTCTTCTCAGTACTTTCTTTTTTTTTTCTTTTTTTTTTTTAAATTTTTTAAAATTATATACACATATAATTGTGCTTGGACATCTCACAATAATCATGGATCATATTAATGGACATTAAATTCCATCAAATGTGGAGTGGTAAAAAAAAAAAAAGTAATCTCCAAGACTTATTGCATTCCTCTATCTACTGCACTAATCTCCACTAGCTTTTTAATTTGCTGTCATATCAAAAGAAAGCTCACCATTAATTTTCTGTCAACTGGCAACAGATAACTCTTTTCCAGCCCCGCAGTTTCTAATATACTTCTCCACCACTGAATATGTGTTGGATTAAGAAAATTCCAACTAGGAGAGGGGTAATGAATCAAAACATCACACTAGAAACATATAGTTATACTATTTCAATTCCCAGATGTACAGCAGAAAAGTGTGTCTCTTTACCTGGAATCTCATCAGTCCCCCCATTGGTGTGTTTGAATCGATCTCCTTCCACATGGACATTTGGGCACAGGACATCTGAAAAGCAAAAGAACCAGTACAGAATTATCACAAGTAAACACATAATTTTAGAAGCTAACAAAGCTTCCAGGACAAAAATAATTTTGGAACTAACAAAGGCTGGTCTCCTGGAAAAAATCCAACACTTGCACATAGTCCTACAGCGATAATTCTCTTCCCAGTCTCTGTATGTGCTGAATATCCTTCATCTATCCTATCCCCTAACCACATGCTGGCAAGAGACCCAATACACTATGTTTAGGTTTAAGCCACTTGTTGCTGACTGGCCAGCCAAGAAGCCAAACAGCATAGATGAGCTGAGCCTTTTCCTCAGCTAGGTCATCACTGGGTTTTTCTGCTTCACTGGTCTTTAAAACTGCATGAAAGTCACAAAAGCCTATGAAAATATAGAATATGATTCCACTCTCTGGTTGGAAGGGAAATTCTGAAGGCCCGGTTGACATTGGGGTGCTGCCCAAACTGTTCAGAAAGAACAGCTCCTACCCAGAAAAACCGCAGACCTGAAGTGCTAAAGCAGGTAAGGGAATCCAGAGCACAGAACGATGAAGTGACTTGAGTCATACCAAGGTCAGAGACAAAATGGGAAGCCCACCCTCTTGTATCTTACTGTACTACATGTGATTCCCCTGTTAACACTCCTCCAGGACCATGACAATTTATGTGTTTGCTCCTTGAGTCTGTTCAAGCAGAAAGCAGAGTTAAATATGACTGAAATTTTGAAGAATATTCACCCCTACACAGAGGTTTCAAATAAGTCATGAAAATACCCAGCCTTTGTCAGCCATTTCTCATGCTCTCAGTTAGTGTCAACACAGTCACAAGTAAATGCTTTTCTGCAGAGAACTGTTTACCTATCTACCTCTCTCCTGCCATATCTTTGAAGTAACATTTATTTATTGCTTTGTTTTCCCAGATCAATAGGTAATTGCACACTTGTAAACAATGAGGAGAGGTAGCTCAAGGAATCAGTTTAATGAGAATATAAAAATGAACCCCTGACTTTTCACAGCTTGTACAGCCACGCATTTATGCCCTTTCCCTGATTTAAAAAACAATCAGGTGAGGACAGCCAAGTCCCATTCTTTCATTTGCCTGGTTGCAGATATGATAATACACATATTCTCTGCAGTTGCAGTGTTCATCTTGATACATATGGTAGTTAGCATCATCTCCACCTGGTGTTTACTTCAGTATTCCTTCAGTATCATTAATCGTTGTGCTCGTAAAGGAGCAGCAAGGGCCAACTGCTCCCTAAGGGATAGGGGCCAGGAGCTGAAGGTGACCCAAGCCCAGGCGGTGCCCTTACCGATGGGGCATAATCTCATAGGGCTCTCTGAAGCCTTCTACAGCAGGTTTACCTTGAAGTGTTTGTGAAGCTACATCCAAAATCATGAGATAAAAATGAGTTTTCTGAGGACATTGCCAGCCCTATCTCTCTCTTCCTGCTTCCTGATTCCCAGTAAAAAATCTAATATTCCACAGTGTTTTGTTAAGCCTAGCAATGAAATCAGATATATTTCCTGCTTTACTGTGCTAATGAAGTTACGGTCCAGATTATCAACTGCAGATGAGGCACTCTCATCTCAGTGGAAAGTAAGGGAAATGTAAAAGCCATTGACTGAAGCCCCAACAGCCAACACAGCAACCAAAAGCAGTCAAACCTATTCAGTCACCCCTTTGCTGCAGCACTGGGGGAGACCAAAACCTGATCACTCATGCAAGTGTGTGCTATCCAGGGCATTTGAGATTTTAATTGGACCATCTTTAGGGCTGCTGCTTCTACACATAAAATTCAGAGTAGTCACTTTTTTTTTTTTTTTCCCACCACACCAGGAGCCAATACTAATTGATGCACAGGGTCACTTTGTGCAAATTTTAGCCAGAGGTCTCTTTTGCTCCCTGATGCCTGTTGCTTTGAAACCCTGAATACTGCACTCAAACACTCTTATGTCTTAACATTAGACAGGTGAAACCATGTGGTAGTTCCCCCTCCATCAGAGGTCTGCACAACTTCCCAACACAACAGGGAAGCTTTCCTCTGCTAGGCAAACTTTACAAGTTGAAAAATTTTTAAACCACTAAGACTTGCAAGAGCCAAAGTTAGGCCACCTCTATTCCAATTCAAAACTAAGCTGTACTGACAAAAGATTTGCTTAGAAGTGTCAGAAGCCCTGTGCAGGTATTATACTGATCCTTTAAATCTTGGCTTTGTTAACAACAAATGCTCTTCTGGTTACAGGCACTGAGTCAGTGCAGTAAACAGCGCTTCTGAGCCCCAGTCTTGGAACTGGCAGATGTATGGCTATACAGTAAAATGAGGCGCTTAAGAAATCAAAATGAGCAAAGTTTCCCCAAATAAAGACTAAACAAATGGAAGGCATGAATAAAATGACAAAATGTCATTCACCTTTGCTGCCCAGGACTCCTGAGAGATAAATAGGGAGGAACAAAATACCAGTACACATCTTCAGGCAACAGGGAGGTAATGTTTGAATTATAGATATGTAAATTATCACATCAGTCTTTAATGACATCACCCACCCTCCACCAGGTCCAATTAGAAAGAACCATGGCATCCTAGCAAGGAAGCATGAGCTAGCAAAATCTTCCTAGTTTTAAGTGCTGTTTTGGAACCAGGACTATACAGCAAACTCATGTGCTTGGCCTTGGTGCAGAACTGTCCTGCCACAAAAAATAGAAAAGCCAGTGTTAATAATATTATTCTCTTCTTTCAGCTATGTCCTTTAAATCTTTTATTACCTATTAAGGAACTGTGATCTCACTTTGGTTTTCATTTTACAAATGTCCTGTGCTCCTTTTGGCTTCTCCCTTCCTGTCTGCATCTAAGGCACAAGCATAAATATATCACAAATTAAAGAAAATTATTGTAATGCTCACTTTCCAGTTACAAAATAATTCACAGAGGCACAAAAGGGGTTAGTGCTTTACCATCCAAATTAGCAGCACAGCTACTTGTGTCCAAAGGGTCAGTGTGCCTGATGGACAGCACATCAATCAGTCCCAACTGGCGATCACGTTTCGTGCTACACCCAGGGGTATACCGATAGGAAAGGCAAGAGAAAAGCTGTTCCTCTCCTTTGGAGCCTTTCTCTGAGATCCCTGATAGAGCTGAACATTTTAACATCAAAGAAGAGTGTTTATGCCTGCTCTTTCTGCTACTGTCAGGCCAATCTTTGAGCAAACACTCAGTGCTCGGAGGTTTGCAGCTATGAGCATCCACCACAACTGGCAGAAAGAGTAATAAAATCTGCACTGCAGCTACAACTCTACTAATTTGTAAACATTTACAGATTTGCGGAAGAGAAGATACAACAGACCGACCTCAGCTTTCAGCCACTGCTCCTTGTTACAACCTCACTGCCCACATCATTGAAATCTATTATGAGGTTGCAGTTGCTTTTAAATACATATTGTTTAAAACAGCTTCCTTGTCCTCAATTTTATATAATACTCTGTCAATCCTTTGCTTTATCCACAAATTTTATCAGCAAAGATTTTGCATTTATGTCCATGTGGTTCATGGAAAATTTTATTAACACCAGAACTGCTATATATCCCTTTTATAGCTGCACTAGAAATGATGAGTTTCCACTGACACCTGCTACATGAGATCAGTCAGCTCTTAATCCATTGTAGAGTGTTACTTTTTAATGCAAATGTCATTCAATGCGCAATAACAATGCCTAAGAACAAATGTATTATATCTAGGTAGTTACCATATCAACCAAACCGTAACTCTCCACAGAAAGAAATTAGTTTTGTTAGAGATGACCTCTTTCTCATAAAATTGTAATCCTTGAATGGGGATACATACTAATTCCCATTCTGTTATACTTTATTCACTGGCTTAGATGTCAATTATTACTTTTTTGTGAGAGAGCTCAGGCAAACTCGTCCATAGCTATACATATAAATATTTTTTTATTATTTTTTAATAGCAATACATTATCATCATTTCAAAGCCCTTAATTAGTGTTGTACTACAAAGCTGTATGTATAAAAAATTATAGATGACACCAAGCTGTGTGGTACAGTTGACTTTTCTAAGGGATGGGACACCATCCAGAGAGACCTGAACAAGCTTGAGAAGTGGGCCCATGTGAATCTCACGAAATTCAACAAGGCCAAGTGCAAGGTCCTGCACATGAGTCAGGGCAACCCCCGGTATCAGTACAGGCTGGGGCATTAATGTATTGGGAGCAGCCCTGCTGAGAAGGACTTGAGGGTACTGGGGGATGAAAAACTGGATGTGAGCTGATGATGTGTGCTCACAGCCCAAAAAAACCAATTGTATCCTGGGCTGCATCAAGAGAAGTGTGGCCAGCAGGTCAAGAGAGGGGATTCTCCCTCTCTACTCCCCTCACACAAGATTGCTCCTGGAGTGCTTCATTCAGCTCTGGGGTCCTTAGCACGGGAAAGACATGGACCTCTTGTAGCATGTCCAGAGGAGGCCACAAAAATGATCGAAGTGATGAAACACCTCCCCTGTGAGGATAGGCTGAGAGAGTTGGGGTTGTTCAGCCTGGACAAGGGAAGGCTCCAGGGACACCTTACTGCAGCCTTCCAGTACTTAAAGGGGCCCCTATAAGCCTTGTAAGCAATATGGGGACAAACGTTTTAGTAGGGCCTGTTGTGATAGGACAAGGGGCAATGGTTTTAAACTAAAGGATGGTAGATTTAGCCTAGATATAAGGAAGACATTTTTTACAGTGAGAGTGGTGAAACACTGGCACAAGTTGCCCAGAGAGGTGGTAGATGACCCATCCCTGGAAACATTCAAGGTCAGGTTGAACAGAGCTCTGAGCAACCCAATCCAGTTGAAGATGTCCCTGCTTATTGCAGGTTGGTGGGACTAGATGACCTTTAAAAGTCCCTTCCAACCCAAACTCTTCTATGATTCTGTGATTCCCAGGTTTCTCTTTTAGAATTGTTATGCTCTAGTATTCCGGTCTTGCTGAAAATGACTGTATGTATTGTTAGGATGGCTGGTGAAATTCTCCTAGTCACTTGTTTATTACAACCAAAAGGTCCATTCAGGGCTGTCACCTGCAACCTCATTCCCTTCCTCTAGAGACAGACTCCTCTGGAGATGACTTACTCAATCCAAGGTAACCATTTGACACTTGCAGCCTCCTTTTTCAGTCTTTTTTCACATATCTCCAAATTGTTCAGAACAGTTTGCAGATCCTACATCAGTGAGAGAAGACAAAATCCAGTTCAGCCTCCCACAAGTCTTGTTGCTGACTCAAGGACAACATATTTTTACATGACCAGCTCTTGAGGTGATCTTTACAGATAACCACAGACACATAGAACTAGATAAACACAGATAAACACAGACACATAGGCAGGAGATGCACATGTCACATCAAGGACTCTGTTTTTCCACCCTGATCCCTCTCCTTCCTTGCTCCAGCCTACAAGGTCCTTCAACCTACAAGGTCCTCTGCAACAGAGTTACATTTGGTAAGATGTCTGCTGTGGGAGCTGCTTACGTATAAATGAGTAACAGAAAATATTGGAAAAAATTATTGTAGTCGTAGTGACCACTGAATCTCCACGAAAAATAGATACTGTGTATGTGTCAAAGAGGGATTCTATCATTTCCAATGACTGGGGATATTTGCTTATGGAAAATGTATCCGGAAGGCTTTCAAAAGATTCTCACACATCTTACAGTGATTGTGCACCTGGTTGAGCATTAATTAGTTTCAATGAAAGCAGATAGTTAGGATCAGCGTTTACAAAGTTTACCATTTGCATAGAAAGACTACTCTCCCTACATTTTCTTTACAGTCAAAAAGATAAATAACCTCTTCTAAGTGGTGATTTAGAGAACAACATAGACAGGAAAGGCTTTAAATTACCCCAAAAGGCTTAATTTCTCCAGTATCCTGAGGAATACACCCTCAAGAAGTACCCCTAGTCACAGACAGACTGTAATCTTTGCAATGCTTCATTTCAGAGGGAACACATCAAAAACTAATTGGGCACTGAGAAACTCTTACCTATTCTGAGCTATTTTAGCATCCTCTACAGGTGGCTTGAACACCAGTTTTAGGATGGGATGCACCACTCTCTGCACTGAAAATTGACAAAACTTGAGTATCTCTTTTGCAAAAGATGCCTTATTTTAAAGCAAATTAAGTGAGGTGTTTCCCATCATAAATATGCTTAAGAACCTGAAGGATGTGTAGCTTTCTGTCCTGCTTCATATGACCATGAAATCCTCCTCTGAAATATAACCATGAAATGCTCCTCAGCACTAAATAAACTGACTTGGTTTGTATGAGCTTCTTGTTCAAGGAAGCACAATGAGTATTCTGAAAGTGATCTAACTGCAGATAACACCCTTTTCTGTAAGTAAATCATACTGAGATATGTTTGATGATAATGAGTGATTTAAGCCTGAATTTTACATATCATCCTTTAGAATATTCTTTATGAAAAAATCGCGAAGCTGTTAAATATTTTCAAATTATAAGAGACAGTACGTCTTACAGAGTATATGCACTGTAAAAGACATGTCAGAAGAGCATGTCAGCTCAGGAACTTGCACTAGCATTAAATTAACATTAATAACATATTGTCGTGAAACTGTAATAATAGGGCTGCAAGTTTGGAAAAGAACAATGTGAATGATCTGATACTTTAAGTCTCTGCCTCCAAGCCATTTCAAAAGAAAGTCAAAAACTTAGGATAGAAAAAAGGGAAAAGGAAAAGAGAGAAAGAGAGAAAGAGAGAAAGAGAAAGAGAAAGAGAAAGAGAAAGAGAAAGAGAAAGAGAAAGAGAAAGAGAAAGGGAAAGGGAAAGGGAAAGGGAAAGGGAAAGGGAAAGGGAAAG